>NC_051847.1:72234543-72251624 GCF_002237135.1 Teleopsis dalmanni | reverse complement strand
TTCAAAATTTTTTCTAAAATCGCTAAAATCGGTTTAATAAGCTCCACGTGCCGCCATTTTGTTGGGTATCCGGTTATACCTACCTACCTTTAAGCTAATGAACACTGCTTGCAATTTAGTTTATACTACACTATTTGTCTATGTTTTAAGTAAATCTATTTAAATTTTTGCTAAGAATAAATAATGTAAATTTCACTCTTCTTACTTGGGGGGTCGGGAAATCCTATTTACTTACAATTTAATTTTGCGTATAATCTATACTATATCATTTAATTTTTTTTTCTTTAAATGTACAATTTTGTAAAAAAATAATTTTTATATTATTCATAATAATAAAAGTATATTATTATTATTTTTTTTTTTTTTGTATATATGAACATAAACATTTAAGTTTATTTTATTATTAATAAAAACCAATTTATCATAAAACTAAAATTTCGTTTCAAACAAAACTCTTTATTCACTTATCTTAAATTTCTGCTATATTCAGTAAATCTACAGTAAAATCTACTTTAATATGTGTCTTCACGTTCCGAGTTGTAAAAAATGTATATGAAACTGACAGACAAACGATATTTAAGAATATTAAAGGACATAAAGAAAATCTTGCACGCATTCCGTTTATGGGGAATGAAGCAATTTTCACAGCCATTTCGTTGATACTTTTCATTGAAATGTTTGTGAGAAAAGTACGTGGGGAACGTCTGCGGATAAGCTTAAGTGAATTGCCAATAAAATGAAAAGGGTATAAAAAACGTAAAAATAGCATAAAAAATGAATAACAAAACAAAAACAAAAGCAACCAAAAAAAAAAGAAGAACATTTCAACTAAAAGTATCTTTCACTCTGTGTTCAGAAAAAGCACTAGTGCGACTGATACTGGACCATGAGTTCTATATATTTCCAGTCATGCTTCCACGGTTACGAGAGACTTAGTCACAACGTGTATTCCTTTCTAAAGGGTAAATATTGGATTATAACGCATGCTCAGTACAAAATTTGCTCATTTTTAACTTGTCTACCTATGAGGTCTTTGGGGATGAAGACTTTTTCAATATTGTTTTCTGTTTTTTTTTTTTTGTTTTTGTTAAATACCAAATACGTCCCCAACGTATACGTGGTTTAAGACTATTGTGAATATCTGATAATATATGTGAACGTACGTACATATATGGAAATATTATTTTTTTGTTGCTAGGAATTGTTAAGTTCCAACTACGGCACCTTTCCTTTAGAGTTTTTGGTTGCTATTGACGCGATTTGGAATTTGATGAAAATATTTTAAAAAACAATATAGAAGTTTGAAGATGAAAGAAAGTTTATGAAAAATATTTGATACTTGTTATTTCATTTTGTTTTAACAGATTTTCTATACGTGAATTCCAATATTTGTTTTTTTTATTCAATTTTGAATTTTATTAAAATTCTTTAGCTCCTTAACAACGTTTCATCCTGTTACTATATACGATTAAACTGGGATGACTACTTCAGTTTGTGTGGAGAGTTAAAATTTTTGTTGAAAATATATTTTAAATATTTATTAAATATTTAGTTTCAAATTCTACATAAATTAATATTGACAATTATATATGGTATATTTTAAAACACTTAAATAAATTTAGAAAAAAATTAATAAAATTGATTGACATTTTTATAAATTATGTATTTAAATTAACTATATATGAACAAAAATTTAATATAGAGTATTTAACATTTATATTATTTTTAAATTTAATATACTATTTGTGACATTGATATGCAATTTAAATTTACAACACACTAAATTACACTAAATTTACACTAAATTTTATTGAAAACACTAAATTACATTTAATTTACATTTAGATCAATTTAAATTGCACATTAAAAATAATATTAAAAATATTAATATTATTATAATTAATTTTGTATTATTATTATATTATAAGTTTTCGTATTTGTTACTGGGCTTAGGTCCTTTGTTTAACACATAAATTTATAAAAATGTTTTTTTAAATAATCTAAAAAAAATGTTAAATATTATAATATAAATATTAATATTAAAAATAATATTAATGTTACGTACTCTGTGTTAAATTTTTGTTTGCATATAGTTGATTTGAATACATAATTAATAAAAATCTCAATAATTTTTATTTATGATAACTATGAAATTACTCTATATTATCCACATATAGGTCCTTTATCCCAGAACACCTAAATGTTGCAGTTGTCCATAAATTCCAAAGATAACTTCTATTGTGAAAGTACAGAAAAAGCAGTAACAAAACTTTCAATAACCAGAAAACTGTTAGAAAATGGGTATCAGGTTATCGGATCAGGTTATAGTTCAATTAACGCACCTAAACATAAATGATCTTGGACACTGAGTGTGCAAAATAATATGTAAAATCAGGTAGTTTTTTCGTATAATATATAATCATAGATAAAACAAAAATCCGTTTCTGTACTTTAAAAATAAAAGACAGTCAATTTAAAGAAACACCAGAAACATCAGACGAAAAGTTATGGTTTATTTATGACAGTGATGGTCACTACACATCTCCATGCTACTGTAAAACCAAACATACAAAAAAATTATAGCAATTAATTATTTACAACAAATTTCTTCAATTATATTTTTTTTGAAACTCAAAAATGCTCAAACCATATCAATTACTATAACTAACTAATTTCTATTTCTAATTTTTTTATATATAATCTAAATCCCTATATAGAAAAAATTCATATTTTCTATATACATTATACATTATGGAATTGAGCCTACATAGAAAAAATTTATCGATCCACTCCTTGTCAGGGAATGGTTGCCACCTATTTGTCGAAAATACAAGGTTTATATATATATATAGTTTACAACATTTACAACAATGCTATGGAGTAAAAAAGCGAACTGAGCATAGCATTTTGAAAATCGATTTACGTATTCATGTCAAGACGATATTATCTGTTTTAAAGGATTTTAATGAAACTCTTTAAGATACTAATTGACAATTTCACTATCAATTTTTAAATGTACTATCAACAACCAAACAAATTGCTTTATTTACTTAAACAAAATGAGATAAATCATAATCTGAAACTTCCTACAAGTTTTATTTGTCTTCAAAAGCTTTTATACCTTGTATTGGCTGTATTATCATATCCTCTATATTCTTTTGCTTCGATTAATTTTGCAAATAAGTTTGTCAAAACAGACATGTTGCTATAATTTAAGAGCTATATGAGCGTGGAACGCTTCTGTGGCTAAACAGATGGCAACACTTATTAAAACAAATGGATTATATATAATTCAACAAAACACACACCCAACGAAAATCGCCTGTCATTTTATTTAAAAAAAAACCAAACCGAAATTACATTTTACACTTTCCAGAATTTTGAAAATGAATTAACTTATTATATTAATTAAATTAAGAAATTAAAATTAATTAATTAAGAATGTGTAAAATCGGAAACTTTGTTCATTTAAAGAAGAAGCAAATAAGTAAGAATAAATTTAAGAAACATAAATATTTTTGAGTTGAGTTATTAAATAGACATTATATACGATTTAAAATAGATTTCTTGTTATAGAAGAGAAATTATTTTTAATTAGAATATTGTAACATTAAATTTACTATTATAATAGAGATTTTCATTCATTAGTTTTTGTGAATGAAGATTTTCTACATTCATAAAATTAATAGTTTTTATTACAGATGAAAAAATTGATTATTATTGTGGCAAGTAAGAAAATATCTTTTTTGTTCTTGTTTTTGCTTCATAAGCATTTTTTTTTGAAATATTACGGTGAAAGTATTACATAGATATATTTATATATATACATATATAGAATCAATAAAAGCATCACTTACCTTCTTAGCTTATATAACCTTTTATATAAATAGTAGGCGTGCCCGCAGCTACATGATTATATCTGTGCGCTAACATAGTCCCTAAGTTCAGAAAAAAATTTCGTTAATTAATTTAAATTTTAAAATTAATTATTTGTATTTTATATAGATAAATAAAATAAAATTACATAAAATTAATTAAATTAAATAAAATTAAATTAAATAATTATTTATAATCAATTAATATTTTTAACGTAAACCAATTTTCAAAACATAGTTGAATTGTAAATATAGCTCTCCAAATATAGCTCTTCTCCTGTACATGAGAGAAGAGAAGATGTACATGATAATATGTACATTACGTATTATGATAAGTAACATATTTAAAAGTTTGTTGCTTTAATAAAATCTCTAAAGTCAGTTATTAATACTCTTATATTAAAATGGTTTTTGTAAGAGAATACACACACACACATAGTACAACATCGAACATCTGCATATTTATAGTAGTTCCCCCGCATAGGTTATATCATTTTATATATTGACGAACTTAAATTCAAAAAACTACAAGAAAAAATTTTTTTTAAACTACCTCAGAAATAATGTACTAGGTAGGTAAATATTATATTACCCTGATAACAAGTAAACTGTTTATCGGGTCGCTTCGTTTATGTGTATTCGATGTACTACATCCGCTTTACTCTTATCATTTAGCGAGAATGGATATCCTTCTGTCATTCTTAATGTGAATATTACCATCTTCACTTTAAATGAAATATTTTCTTTGTGAAAATTATACAATGAACCTACTAAATTCTGAGTACTGTGATTGAAAAGAGATTCTTGTAATGTAACACCATTTTGAGCATTTAGAAATCAATATCGAAACGAAAGTATATTAGATATTTGTAATGTGGACATATATTCAGACTTCTAATATACGTGTACACATCACCAAATTATATCACAGTTATCAGAAGGTAGCTTGCTTCAATGGACGATTGATGAAAAACCATGGTTTATAGTTATATCAAAAATCTAACAAAAGGAAAAAAAACAGTGCTTAAATTTTTAAAGAAAGATCTCCGCAAAAATATAGAAAACTTGAAAGATAACATCCCAAAAAATCTGAATATGAAGATATATTAAACATCAATGCTAGAAATATGTATTGTACTAATAGTGGGTATATAAATCATTATATTGATTAAGATTTGAAATAAGCTGTTTTTAAGACATTGATCGTTTTAAGACTGAAAATGTTTGGAAATTGATTTTTTTTTATAACACTCTTTATTTCGTTACATATTGAAATGAAACCAAATAAAAAATAAATCTTTGTAAATTAACATTATACAAATAGTTTAAAAAAATATATATTTATATATATAGTCAGTTATATGTACGTATGGATCTGAAGTGAACTGAAAACTAATTGTACAACATGCTCACGTGATGCACAGAATCCAGATAATCTAGAACATATTCTAATAATATATCGCATAGTAGAATCACAATCTCTAACACTCAACAGTGCATAAATAAGTATTAAATGGAGACTAATATATTACAACCTGTATTATTTTCTAATAGAGTATATAGCTGTACGAGTTTAAAGTAAATGAGAATTATAAAATTTGTTTGTATGGTATAAACAACTTACTACAGAGTGTCCGAAGTTTTGATCCATAGTTATGTTTTTGGTCGTTTCAGTTGATTCTAGTTCAAAGTTTCTGTCTACGCAATTCATTCTCTGAAGACAGAACTGTCTCCGGACTGTAGTAATATTTTTTCTTCTTCGAATAGTGCATTATTGTTACCAAAGCGATTCTTTTTAATACAATTATAGTTCTGTCGTTGCAAATTAATTAAAAAAGGTAGCAGTATATGTACTGTAAGATATTCTATGGAGGATATTTAATGATACAATATTTTATTTATTCGATATCAATAGAAATAGAATACAATATTTTTGTATTCTATTTAATGTATTATGTTAATTATTTTGTAAAGAGTAAAAACAGAAATTGCTGTATAAATTTGATTAAAATATCATCATATATCATATATAATGATTTGTTAATAAACAAAAAAACCATATACAATGGTCCTATTGTATATTAAAATTGATTAAAATTTTGATGACTGTATTTTACTTAGATTTACTTTCGAAACCTATAACCCGAACATAATGCAGCAACTGTTCGGACTTGCTCGCCACTCGTTTGTCGACACAATGGCAATATTAACGGTAATTGGTAGATATGATGACCGTTACCTTCAACGAGTATTGTCGTAGCTATCGGGTAGTGAAAAAAGTCGAATGTATTACCGATGTATTCTGTCGCGGTTTGGCACTTCTCAAACGGCACATATCTACTCTAAGGTCTCACTTTCTGAAAGGTCTGTCGAATATTAAAAGCAGAGGCATTAAAGACATTACCTTATAATGAACACACTGCTTTAATATTTCTTGCTAGTGGTCTTTTGTTGTCAAGTATAGGGTTCCACTAGGCAAGCTAGCGGACATTTTTATTAACATATATATTATATATAATTATATATTTACTATGTCTCTGTATACACTGATAAAGTGTTGTGTCACAAAGGACCCAATTCTCGGGTCTAAGTGAGTCGATTTTATTTATATAGTCCAGCTGTCACGTGTACATACTCACTTTCGGAACCACAAAATGGTTCCAACCCTTAATATATATTTTGATTATAACATATGAAGTATTAAAAGTAAGTCCATGTCAGCAATTACTTAATTTTTTAAGATGTTTTTTATTTTTGCAATTAAAATGCTCGTTGTTAAAGTATTTTTGCACTTTGTAGTTATAAATATTTCACATGTGGAAATTGAAAATTTTGTAGAATTTTTAACAGAACAAAGGAATTTGTTTGGAAAATTGGAATTCCATGTTTTCGTTGCATAATTAATTTGTGGATGTGTTAGTAAGCGCGGATTTTATGCAACCAAATATCAACTTCAAATATCAATCAAAACTGAAAATAATATTATTTTGTCATAAATTGAAAACATTTGAAATGAAAATGATTAGCCAAAAGCCATTCGGAATTCAGCATTAAATTGATATTTCGATGACAACTCGCGACAGAGAGCAAAAAACAGGAATCAATTTCAGTACTGAATAATGAAAATTTTTGCATTGAATAAATTCTGAAACTCATGTAAATGCAATAGAAGAAAGCAAAAATATATGAAAATGTTTCGAGCACAAATTGATTTGTCAAAGAAAAGCAAATATTGTTTTTTGCATAATTTTAATATTTTCGAGTAGTGCTGTAAAGTTGCAATGCATTGCGCTGCAACAGCACTTAGCCTTGATTGCTTATTGGGAGGTATTTGCACAATTCAAGTGCAGTTTGAGCCAACAGAACAGAAGATTCGCTTTATTGGCAATTTGCTGTGTTTTTACAGAGAGCAAAAGTTAATTTTCTTTATTAATGGAACGTTATTGCTTATTTACGATAATCAAAATTCAATTTTTATATTTACTTTATCTTGATACTTGCAAAGAAGAGCTGCAACCACGTTTGTTATTACTATCATGTGTCCCTCTTCTTGTGCGGTTTAAGTCAAGTTCAATAATGTTCAATAAAAATGTATTAAAATCAACGAAATGCGCTTTATGACTTTTATATCTTCTGTCTGATTGCCTGACTGTCTGACTGTCTGACTGCATGGCTACATGACCACCAGTCCATAAGCTAAAGCCCATTGCTCTGTTACAATTATTATGCAAAATCCTTACGATTTGCTATGAGTTGTGCCGCAACGCAGCTCATCCTTTTGTGTCGTTTAAAATGCGTATTGAGTGGTTTATGAAAATCGCTTTTTGGCCAATATCTTTTCATTTTCAACCATTTTCATTTATCTGCTTTTGACTCGTACGCACGAAATTGCGAATAAATTCACAAGCACAGATAAACAAACCAAAATGAAGTTGTACGCCATAAAGTCAGATACACCATCTGACATACTCACGTCCTCATATTCGTATACACCAGCCAACAATTGCTGAATTGTGTGTGCTCCGGTCCGTTATACAAATGGAGTCGATTTATTTTATGGTATCCTTTAAATCCTGCTTTACGACAGCGGCAAGTGACACTTGCTGTGCTTTTTTTGGCTTCTCTTGTTTATTGTTGTTTTTTATATCCAACGCCCACATAGTACTCAAATGTATGTGCTTTACGATTGAATTTATTGGGGGTTGTTTTGGAGGGTTGACTAAGGTTCTGCTTTTGTCAGATTGGATTTTGAAATTTGTTTACATATTCGTTTATTCCCAGAGATTTGAACTGGTAAGATTGGAAATTTCAAAAATTTAAAATAAAAATAAAACTTGCTGAAATTAATTTAATATATCCATTAATATTTTAATAACTCAATAGTATAATACACGTTTATAGTACAATATATAATATATACATATATATAAATCTGAATCTATCTAAATCTGAATCTATTTGGTGCTTCTCTGTATATGTCGTTCTATGTATATCGCGACTCAGCTAGCTCACTTTCAACCGTTTCACATTTTCGCCCAGGTCTTTTGCTACCTTGTGGATTTCATACCAACGCTTGCCTCGCTATATAAAGCATATATCCCGCACATTTGACTTAATCCATAAAATTCAAAAATCTTTTGAATTTTTTCTATGTTCAGCCATTCCATGCAAAATGGGATGACTTGATGATATGCAGGTATTTTTATCACAGTTGGCTGACTTCTATTAAGCAAAACTCCAGCAAACTTCTTGAGATGCCCCGTAAAGGTATCAATCTTGTGGTGGGTTTGTTTACGGATTACAGCCAATTAGAAAGTCATGCTGGAAGATTAAATAATTCAATATGGCTTTCAACGCCTTTGAGTTATTATATGGTAACAAAATGGGTCTATTTGCCTAGGTGGATCCTTAGAATAGCCAATATAATCTAATCTAACCGAGTATGAGAAGAATGTCTTACTTATGCTAGTTTTGCAATCTTAATGTAGTTGTACCATTTCGAAATCATTTAGAAGTTGTAGTTATTCACAGTTAAGCAAGAGCATCTCGAAATACGCGATTCGAAATTCTTTAAAAACAGACGAAGTTCTTCATTCTCTCTTCTGTACACAATCCTTCTTAAGCAAGAATATTGTTTTTTTCTTTATTATTGGATATGGTGCACATCGTTTTTAGCTGGCTCTCATACAAGACATATCAATGGTGTAAGGGGTTTCCATGGGTTTTAAAAACTATTCCAATTGATATCTATATAGGTAGGTAGTTAAAGTGGAAGAAGGATCGAATTCTATTCAATAAGCTAAAAAATGTATTTCGATGCCACATTTTTTGTAATTACGGATAGAAAGTGGGGCATACGTTGTTATGATAACAATATAGATCTCAATTGCATTCTTGTTAATATTGACGAGAATTTTAGAATTAAGATCTAACTGAATGTGTGAATAATCACTGTTATCTTATAGGTGTTAGCGATAGTTCTACTGCTCATATATAGTTGAATTTATAGTCAATTAATTTTATATTTATAATATTTCCTACAATACTGGATCCCGTTTCCTGTCACAGTTATGAGTATCAAGTAGAAAGTGTCTTGTGTTACTTGTCACTACCCAGCGTTTGCGTCGATTAAGATCGACCAAACGACCAGGTTTAAGTTTCTAAAGGTTCATGAACAATTTTTAGACCTACATCTTGAAAGCATTTTAGGCTTTGCTTAAACTTCGATGTGACTTTTAAGCCGCTGGCTTAGTTGGATTCTCAAACCTTCTGCAACGAAAAATCATTGCATTCAAAAAACTCAAAAAATATCATTATTAGAAAAGTGACGTCATTAGATTACTTACAAAAGAAATTATTACATGACCTATTCCTTTGGGACATAAAAGTGTCCATTCAATATAATCATAAAAATATTACTATTGATATAATATAATTATTACAATAATAATATATAATAATTGTATTACATTATTGAATACAATCCCATTGTCTGTCCAAAATGTCAATAATATTTTTGTAATTCACACAAGTCATTTTCTTCCCACAAACCAAAAAAAAAAAAAAGGAAAACAAAAAATAAATCCACAAAAAAGCATTTACGGAAGTGTAATAATAATGTGGCAGGTGTTTAATAACGCATTTTCATAATGCACAATTAATGTTGCACAACAGCCAACCGATATCCCACAAAACGGATGCACATACGTACACCGCACCCTTCATTCATGGAAGACAGAATCAGTTTATACGCCAGCTTTTTTCATCCAAATACCTAATCAAACGGCAATATTGTACTCATTTCGCATTCATTTATGAACAACAGGTCCATAATATTCCCTCAGCCAACATTAAAGGGCATAAAAGCAAATCACTGCGCAAACCGCAAGTATTTTTCACCCCAAGTTCGGTCCTTCTTCTGTGATAAACAATAATTTTTCGCCTTTTAATTCCTTACTCATGATATTTTTTATTTATTCCTTGACACTTCGCACCCTCTCGATTATGTGCTGTGTGCTTAACAAGGGTTAGCTGGACTAATTCTGGTGCAGTATCGACTATCCCAGCGCAAGAAAATGCCAATTTTATGAACTTGACTCATTTATTATTCGCTCCAGATTTCTTGTTTGTTTTTGTTGGTTTCGTTGGTATTGTTCCATTCAGTAGACCAACGACAGAAGTCAAAACATGAGAATGATTTTAATAGTGAAATAATGAACATAAGGTCTAAATTACTTCTTCTGTTTTGGTTTGAGAAATTTGCTTTCGCTTTTGTTATGTTCTTTGGAATTTTTTTCGTTTCATTTCTATTTTTCCTTTTGTGAAACGATTTATCAGTTCGTTTTTTGTGTAATGTGGGAAAAAAAACTTTGAAAACCATTATTACAAGATATCAACCCAGTATTGTCGGTATCGTATTATATGGTCAGACCATTCAGTGAAAGGTTAATACTAACAAGCAGTACGTCTTGGTTTCGACACCCTTCACACAGATTGTTGTGATGTACTTCAATTGTTTACTTTTATTTAATAAATTTTTTTTTATGGATTCTATGTATATATATTCATATTTAAATCTCTTTAGAAAATAAAATCGAATCCTTAGCGATATGTCAAAATAGAAAATCAATACTCGCCGTAATACCGAGACACAATTTTATTAGTTCATTGACTTTATATACCACCATCAATAAAAACTGCTCAGTTTTCAAGAGACTGGTTTAAAAATGAACAACTAATTAATAGATCAATAGACAGCTGTAGACAAACGTACTAATAAAAAAAAAATATGTTTTGTACCAAGAAGGGTCTACTCCTCGGACTTGGTATACAGAACCAAATCAGCAGTATCAATGGTTAATATCTGTTTTAACAGAGCGCTGGTCTACAAGACGACACGGGGCCACGCTCGGCTTACACTGCAGTATCTCCATGCCTACCAGTGCTCGAGGAAAAGCCGCTAGAACACTTATTGTGTTTTAGTCCAGCCTTATTCAGTACCAGGCTAAAGCTCTTGGTTGCCCCTTCTTTAATAAACTTGGTAATATTTCCAGCATAAGCATTGGCAAGGCAATTGCTTTTAACAATGCTTCCTCTAGGTTATAATATAGCCATTCTTCTACGCTTTCTTAACCAATTAAGAAGTATTAGCTAATAATTATAATTAGCCAACCGTTGGGTTGGTTTTGATAAACATTTAAAACATATATTCCTATATTCTTATTTCAAAAGAACGGACTTTTTGAATTAGCTGGCCCATGTTAATTTTTAATATATATTATAAAATGATTATTTTGGAAACATTCGTGAGAACCAATGTTCCGATGTTCAGAATTGAGAACAAAAAGTGAAAATAACCAGTCGGTTTTGAATAAAAATCGAGTAGATACTTATTGTGTACTTTGATAGTCGTAGTTCGATCATATCAAAGGTGTTGATCCGAGGACTGACTGCAAACGCAGTTTACGACTTCACATGGGGGAAGGAATTACAAGTTGTGACAAGATATAAATTGATATGATTATCGTGGTGATATGTCAAGAGTCTTCAGAATGGAGAACAAAAAAACTGAATCGCAAGATGTTAAGAAAAAGTCATTCAAAAGACAAGGTCGTGATTATTCTGCGCGTGGATATTCGTAGTTCGGACAATCCAGAATTTTTTATAAAGTGGTTTATAAATTTGATAGTATATATATATTGGTTTTTGATCGTAATAAAAAACTTGATAATAAAATCCATAAATCCAGTCAGGGTCGGTAAGTGCATTCCAAACTAGATCACTTAATTAGAGATACACTCTTTTCTTACGTTTTCTTTTTTCGGTGAACAATTTCAATATAGCTTTAAATATATCATAAGGCTATAAAATTTAAAAACATTTTAATATACAACAGCACTTTCAAAGCTTTGAAGGAATTAATAGGAAACTGAGTTTCGCCGATACGGAATTCTAGAAAATTTGAAAATAATCGGAAATAATATGAGAAACGGAATTCAAAATTCGCGAATCGAATTATTCGGTGCTATTGCTTTATGGACTTAACTTTATTATTAGGTCTTAGTATGGTTATATCTTTTCAATCCAATGTCTAAGATATACACATATTATACACATATTTATACACATATACACATATTTGCCAGATCTGGCAAATATGGTGCCTGAGCGATGATAGTGGTGACGTGTTTGGTCAAAAAATCGCGTACAACAAGAATTTTCCATAGTAAAAATCGCTGAATGCACTTGAGGTAGTCTCACATAATTGACAGATGGCGCTCAAATTTGTATCATATGTCAAGAAAGGGTGTATCAATATAAAAAAAAAAAAATCTTTTTAATCTTTTAAAGGTCTATTACCTGAGGAGTAGTTAACAAACAACAAAATCCGGATACTTTATTTTTTGTGTATTAATAATCGCTATTAAACGTAAATGAGAAAGCATACCCTATACTGCCCTTGCACTGACGAGACAACGGAGTATTCTAGACACCCCAGTTTATCAGTCATTATCTGAAGAAGAATAGTAGAACACTAATTAAGAGATTTAAGTCGTTTATAAAACGACATTGCTGGCTATTCCTATAGCACGGTTAAGTTGGAACTAATAATAGAGATTTTTCTCTCGAACTAGGAGGGTAGAATCACATACGTATATACATTATCAATATTATTCTACAGATAAAGATAAAAATAAATGCTTAAAAATCCACAAAGACAACTTAGTATTCTGATTTATAAGTTTTTCACAATGTTTTTCTTTGTGTACGTATGAGTCGAGTCTGTTTTCTCAGTTTTTCCTTATCCCATCTCAACAAAAATTGAATACATAATAAATAAAAATAGCAAATAACATATGAGTAGAAAAAGTTATTTACTTTAATGACGTTAAAACGTATTCACTCATTCACTGTCAGTCAACAAAGTGCCAGTCACTCGAAACAAAAAGATACAAAAAGTCACACGGAAAGTTACAAAGCGAAGCCAAATGAAAGCGGTTAATTCCGCTGAAGCTCAAATGCAGAAAAAAAGTGAAGTTTGTTTTCTGTGCAAAGTAACTTTGCATGTAACTTTGATGGCCTCACCGGTCCCCAGCGAATTAGTCGCATGTCGGTCTGTCTGCAACTTTTCCCAAAACCTTACCCTAATCTAAATCACGGCCGGGTCTGTTAGAGTTTATGTGCGAGTGCTTGGGGCTGTGTTCACTTGCATGAACGTTTGTTTGCGTGCGTGAATGTTTTACTTTCGCTGCTCGCATTAAAAAAGGCAAAATATGTGAATTCTGTGGAACTTACTCTACTCTACTCTACTCTACTCTACTCTACTCTACTCTGCTGTGCTATTTTTATGCAATTTATTATAAATTCAGAAAAAGTAAGAAAAAAAAATTAAATGAACAAAAAATTCTGAAAAACAATTTCACGGGGTGTTTTATGTTTATTCATAACGAAGCGGGGCGAGAGGGATGCAAGCCATGTAACAGTGTTAACCGGAAAGGTGTCAGGCGTGAGTGCGACCTTGACTTGTTTATGTATTTTTCATACATAATTTTAATAACATTACTTCTGTTATTGTTATTGTTGTTGTTGTTGTTGTTGGTGTTTATGTTTACTTGCGTGTTGTTGTGTTTGTTTTTATACTTTTAATTTAATAAATTAATGCCAGACCGAAGGAAGTCTAGCAATTGCTGGGAGCAGTAATCGAAACAGCAGTCACAAAAGTATTCTAGAATTGAAAATTATTGCCTATATGTAGGCGTTTTGATTGTATATAAGCAAATTTTTTTTAATTTTCTTTTGTTTTTGCAAAAATTCCTTGAAAATCATATGTTGAAGAGAAGAATAAAAAACCTTTGCATATTTTGTGGCGTGTCATTAAATTAGCATGACGTGCACGTAAGTAGGCGTTAAAAAGTCGGTTAAGCACAAAACACTTAATTTATTTTTTATGCTTTTAGATTTCTCTTCTCACTCAGGAGGGTGCGTTTGCGTTTGCTATACAGAAACTTAACATATCGGACCAGACAGATAAATGGGTCTGTCATGTTACCGTCGTTGTTGTTGTTGTTTGTGCTGATTTCCATGCTTACTGCTTTTCTGTTTTCTGCTTTTTGTGTTTGGCTTTTAAATTGTGTTTTGACTATCAACTTTAAGGCATTGCCCTTATGAATAAATTATAAAGTGATGAGCATACCAAATTGCAGAGTAAATAATAAAATCAACACAAAAAAGTTATATATGATATATAAGAAAAAGAAATAGGTTAAAACAAAGACAACAAAAATTGCTTAACAGCTACAGAGCTCAATAATCACTTCGGTTTATATTTAGCATTTTGTATGGCAAGAGAATAATAATCAGCTTTACAACCAGAGACCCTAAAAATTATAAATTTAAAAAAAAATGACTATAGACTATATTCGAAATATTGGTGAATAAAAAATATAGTTTTTAAAAATTACTTAAAAAGTTATATATTATTTAATCAATTCATCAATTAGCCAGTTGACAAAATATAAAAATAAAAAATATATATTAAAAATATATAAATAAAAAATATTGGTTATTTTTTTAATGATATTGTTTAAAATAAATTAACTAATTAATCTTATAATTTGTCTTTTAAAATAAAGTTCAAAAAATAATAATTAAATTTGCTTTGTATTATTTTTTTAAACAATAAATATTATACTTTCTAAATAAAAAATATTAAATCTTTAACTCTATTAACCATTTTACACGTTTCGTTTGTGAGTTCATAACAATCACCAAATACACTTAGTGTGTAATATAAATTAATATTTATGTTACTATATCTAGCTCGACTAGATACACAATAACACAAACAAACAAATTTAAGACTGCTTAAAAATAAAACGCTTGGCTTGCAACTTATAATTGGTTTTCAAAAATAAATTGCAAATAAAATGCTTTATTTTTACTTTCAAAAAATAATAGTTATTTTTGAGTTTTTCGTTTTTTTTTCTTAACATAAAAAGCAGAATCTATAAGTTATTATTGCGTTTAAAAATAAAATACAAATAAAAATAATAATTTTTTGAAATATCATTTAATGCAAATTTAATTATTATTTTTTGAGTTTAATTTTAAAAGACGAATATAATATATAAGGTTTGTAAAGGATGAAATAATTGTTGTTATGGTGATGACATATTTTAATTTTAATTTAATGAACTTTTTTTGCTGCTTTTTTTCTTGAATATTTGTAAAATAAATTTAATTATTTATAAATATTTTCTGTGTTTATTTATAATATTATTATTAAAAATAGGGAATATACGGATGAGATTAAATTTATTGATGACATAAACAAAATTATTGTGAATATTCTTCGTCTTTTATGGGGGAACAGTTCTTGTGGGGTCAATACCTGATATGTAATAGTTTCCTATTTATTTAATATTTTTTGCTTTTGTTCTATAATTGATTGTGTGAATTCCTTATAGCTTCTTCTTTTCTTTCTTCATTCTTGTATATATCTTGCAATAATTTTACAGTTAGTATTGTTAATTCCTTATACCGTCTCACTTACTTAAAGTTTGGGTATTTTTTGACATAATTTTGCAATCACCAAGTGGAAGGTGATGTCTATTTTGTCTATATTAATCAATTGACTACATTAATAAATTTATTACTAGACCTTTGCTTTCAGCTATTATAGATGGTTCGAATTTTTCATGCTTCCATATATGCACTACAAAGTTATTAATTTATTACACCAAGCAATCCACTAACTAAATGTGTATGTATAGAGTTATAAAGAACTGCCAGAATACTGACGTCAAGACATCATAAACCGCTTATAAAAGAAAGAAGATATTACATTGCATATTAATTAAAAAAATTCAATAGTAACATATTAAGAGCACTTTCTAATCTGCAAAGGCAGATCGCTTTACATTTATCAATAATAACGTTAAAAATATCATTATTATTATTTTGTGAATTTATCTAAAGCATGTCAGTGACCTAGAATCTTTACACTTATGTAAAGACTTTAAAAATCCACTAAGATAACTATTTATAGTCTTAAAGTATGGCTATGACAGCAGAGTTGATAACCCGATTTAATTTATACAAATCGTAGTATCGTCATCGATTCTAGTATACCTAGAAAGAAATGACAATATTGCAGAATTCAAATGTGTTGTGTAAAAACATTACAGTCACATCGAGCAGGCGATTTAAAGAATGTGATTATATGATATACATATCAGTTGTATTTAGCTGATGTAGATTACGATATTCTTAAGCGGCCTAACCTGGTTTATCAAGATTCTTCAAATTTCGAAAGTTCATTATCAAGTTCCAAGTTATGTAATACTATGTTATAATTTATAATAAACTTCTATATATTAGCTAATTTACCTGTAAGCTACTACTGTAAACTGTACTATAGGTGGGGCACGTATTTCGTATGAGTAAAAAGGAACCTGCTCAAAAACATAGGGTTGTACCACTATATATATTTTGCAGTAAGCAGTTGAAGCTTTATATTTATGATAGAGACACATTTTTGAAGATTTTTTAAAGTGTGTTTTAACATCAGATCCTTGTAGAGTTTACACAGGGTTTGTGCTTAAAATTTATATATAAAATTTTATATATAAAATTTAAATATAAATAGTTCATACAAACAATATTATTGTAATAATTATCACATTTAACTTAAAGCAATAAATACAC
>NC_051847.1:72188983-72234443 GCF_002237135.1 Teleopsis dalmanni | reverse complement strand
TTGACGCTTTTGGTTATGCTTAAAACAAGACCTGATATATTCTTAAGTTTTTTATATTTTTTCATAATTTAGCCTTCTGCAGAAGTCTTGAAATTTGTCAGGATTGTCTCTCTATTATATAAGCTTTATATCAACATTAAGATAAGAGTTCCATCTAGTTAGTTCTAAAAATTGTTTGTACAACTAGGTACTGTAACAGTTATTAATTAAAAAAGAGACATTCACTTTTTAAAATTAAACTCAACAAAAATAATTGACTTTGCTTATAATATTATTTTTATTGAAAAGAAGCGATCGTGCACTGTGACCTTCATCGGATTAGAGTGTTTCTCCAAGTCCGATTTCTTTAATGCAAGACAGTATAGAGCCTATCTTTCCTAGTCTTGTATCCTTTCGGTCTATTTAATACCCTCCTAGTACTTTATAATATATTTTCTAAAATAATTATTATTATTTGACTTTTACTTTTCCACACATAAAAAACGTACATTCTGCTTTTTGTTTAAAAACGCAAAAATAATTATTATACTTGTCTTAAAAATTAAACTCTTATTAAAGAAACTTTAAATTTTTTAAGGTAAGATTTAAACGTTTTAGGTGCAATTTATTTTTTGAAAAACAAATATAAGTCGCAAGCCGAGCGTTTTTAAACAGAGCAAAATAAAACGCATTGTATGTTTGGTGGTTATTGTTATGAACTTACATGTAAAAATTGTTTAGATCGGTTGGTACAGATAATGAAGTATTAGTTTTTTTATTTAATAAGTATGGTGATTACAAATTCGATTATGTATTTTAATAAAATTCAAGTATATATAATCGGCATTTTCTTAATAATAACTGTATAACTACAAAAGTCTTATATAGTAGACTATAGTTTTATATAGTTATATAGTATATAGAAAAATATAAGATCCCAGGAAGACGGTAGGTCACTACTTGTACATGGATTTTATGTAAAAATCCTTAAATATACACCGCAATGCTTCAAAAACTAGGCTATATTGACAAACAGCATAGTAAAAAAAGTACTCCAAAATAGTCGTCATCAAAGGTGCTTCGGGAAGCAATTATTGATATTATATTTTATATATAAAAAATAATAGGTTTTCTTTGTGAAGTGGCAATACAATGAAACTTTTTAAAATCATTTCGAAAACTTAGAACTTGTTAAAAACATTAACTTTTATATACATACAATATGTATATGTTCGAACATATTCATTTTAAGTACTTTAAAGGTAACTTTTTAGAAGTAATATTTTTAATATATTTATTTTTCACTTCAGAACTCAAGTTTAAACTTTTGCCCTTAACAAAACGCACTACCACAATAAGCTCTTTAACTAATTAATACTAAATTAGGTTTAAACATTGAAAGTTATAATTACACTTTTAACACAATGCTATCCTATTTTTGTTGTTATGCAATCATTCTTAGTGTTTCGATTTAAAAACAAATATCTATTAAAAACAATAGATTTATATAAGAATTTGTTTACTTTCCATCAAAATCGAACATTCAGAACAACTTTATCAGTCGTACATATTCAGATACAATATCTATTAATATGGAATGTTTAGAACTACATACAATATTTGATGACATACTTCTGAAATAATTCTATTCGATAGATCAGCTAGTTCAATTTAACTAATGAAACTACACAAGTCACAACCATCAAAAATATTCTATCTGATGATTTAGATAATGACTCTTTATAAATTAAATCACAAATAAAATTAAGTAAGATAATTAAGAATATAACAATGTTAATGAACTACTACAAGGTCTATATATAACAAAAAACTACAGAACCTAACGAACCCTTTAGATCATCTATATAGGTATTCCTGCTATCGATTTTGTACCTTATTTCCGGCTTGTAACAGTAATCTTATGTTGGAGATAGGTTTTAACCAGATTGATCTTTTATTATATAAATTAATCAATTTTATTTTTCACCACAGCCATTGATGATTAGGTTTAACTTTTGATGATAGAAGGACTGTTTGATTATCTGTTTAGAATAAGATTGCGCATGAAGCTATCTATGAGAACAAAGTATTGCACATAAACAAATTGAGGTTCCTTTTTTTTGGAAAAATTATTTGGCATAGTTAAGTTCCTCAAACTAAGTTAGTTTAACGATTCAACTAGCTTTCAATGATTCTAAACAATAATTAGATCTAACTCAGATTTGAACTTACCTAAAAAGAAATCATTGAACTAAAACTTCCATCTATTCCCATCTGATGTTAAAATATTCTGAGCAGGTGACAATTTGGCCTTCATTATTGCTGTTGTTGTGACCTGTGGACATCTATAAAGTAGATAGGTTCTATGCTTAAAATTCTATGAACAAAAATTCAGCTATAGTCACAGCGGTCCACTAATACTCTATTTATTTTTTTTTTATTCTAACCTAAAATTTCAAAATTTTTTCTAAAATCGCTAAAATCGGTTTAATAAGCTCCACGTGCCGCCATTTTGTTGGGTATCCGGTTATACCTACCTACCTTTAAGCTAATGAACACTGCTTGCAATTTAGTTTATACTACACTATTTGTCTATGTTTTAAGTAAATCTATTTAAATTTTTGCTAAGAATAAATAATGTAAATTTCACTCTTCTTACTTGGGGGGTCGGGAAATCCTATTTACTTACAATTTAATTTTGCGTATAATCTATACTATATCATTTAATTTTTTTTTCTTTAAATGTACAATTTTGTAAAAAAATAATTTTTATATTATTCATAATAATAAAAGTATATTATTATTATTTTTTTTTTTTTTGTATATATGAACATAAACATTTAAGTTTATTTTATTATTAATAAAAACCAATTTATCATAAAACTAAAATTTCGTTTCAAACAAAACTCTTTATTCACTTATCTTAAATTTCTGCTATATTCAGTAAATCTACAGTAAAATCTACTTTAATATGTGTCTTCACGTTCCGAGTTGTAAAAAATGTATATGAAACTGACAGACAAACGATATTTAAGAATATTAAAGGACATAAAGAAAATCTTGCACGCATTCCGTTTATGGGGAATGAAGCAATTTTCACAGCCATTTCGTTGATACTTTTCATTGAAATGTTTGTGAGAAAAGTACGTGGGGAACGTCTGCGGATAAGCTTAAGTGAATTGCCAATAAAATGAAAAGGGTATAAAAAACCCAAAAAAAAAAGAAGAAAATTTCAACTAAAAGTATCTTTCACTCTGTGTTCAGAAAAAGCACTAGTGCGACTGATACTGGACCATGAGTTCTATATATTTCCAGTCATGCTTCCACGGTTACGAGAGACTTAGTCACAACGTGTATTCCTTTCTAAAGGGTAAATATTGGATTATAACGCATGCTCAGTACGAAATTTGCTCATTTTTAACTTGTCTACCTATGAGGTCTTTGGGGATGAAGACTTTTTTAATATTGTTTTCTGTTTATTTTTTTTTTGTTTTTGTTAAATACCAAATACGTCCCCAACGTATACGTGGTTTAAGACTATTGTGAATATCTGATAATATATGTGAACGTACGTACATATATGGAAATATTATTTTTTTGTTGCTAGGAATTGTTAAGTTCCAGCTACGGCACCTTTCCTTTAGAGTTTTTGGTTGCTATTGACGCGATTTGGAATTTGATGAAAATATTTTAAAAAACAATATAGAAGTTTGAAGATGAAAGAAAGTTTATGAAAAATATTTGATACTTGTTATTTCATTTTGTTTTAACAGATTTTCTATACGTGAATTCCAATATTTGTTTTTTTTTATTTAATTTTGAATTTTATTAAAATTCTTTAGCTCCTTAACAACGTTTCATCCTGTTACTATATACGATTAAACTGAGATGACTACTTCAGTTTGTATGGAGAGTTAAAATTTTTGTTGAAAATATACTTTAAATATTTATTATATATTTAGTTTCAAATTCTACATAATTCAATATTGACAATTATATATGGTATATTTTAAAACACTTAAATAAATTTAGAAAAAAATTAATAAAATTGATTGACATTTTTATAAATTATGTATTCAAATTAACTATATGTGAACAAAAATTTAATATAGAGTATTTAACATTTATATTATTTTTAAATTTAATATACTATTTGTGACATTAATATGGAATTTAAATTTACAACACACTAAATTACACTAAATTTACACTAAATTTTATTGAACACACTAAATTGCATTTCATTTACATTTAGATCAATTTAAATTGCACATTAAAAATAATATTAAAAATATTAATATTATTATAATTAATTTTATATTATTATTATATTATAAGTTTTCGTATTTGTTACTGGGCTTAGGTCGTTTGTTTAACACATAAATTTATAAAAATGTTTTTTTAAATAAACTAAAAAAAATGTTAAATGTTAAATATTATAATATAAATATTAATATTAAAAATAATATTAATGTTACGTACTCTGTGTTAAATTTTTGTTTACATATAGTTGATTTGAATACATAATTAATAAAAATCTCAATAATTTTTATTTATGATAACTATGAAATTACTATATATTATCCACTGATTGTTCACGTTCATATAGGCTCCTTTATCCCAGAACACCTAAATGTTGCAGTTGTCCATAAATTCTAAAGATAACTTCTATTGTGAAAGTACAGAAAAAGCAGTAACAAAACTTTAAATGACCAGGAAACTGTTAGAAAATGGGTATCAGGTTATCGGATCAAGTTATAGTTCAATTAACGCACCTAAATATTGTTTAGGTCACTGAGTGTGCAAAATCATATGTAAAATCAGGTAGTTTTTTCGTATAATATATAATCATAGATAAAACAAAAATCCCTTTCTGTACTTTAAAAATAAAAGTCAGTCAATTTAAAGTAACCAGAAACATCTGACGAAAAGTTATGGTTTATTTATGACAGTGATGATCACTACACATCTCAATGCTACTGTAAAACCAAACATACAAAAAAATTATAGCAATTAATTATTTACAACAAATTTCTTCAATTATATTATTTTCTGAATCTCAAAAATGATCAAACCATATCAATTACTATAACTAACTAATTTCTAATTCTAATTTTTTTATATATAATCTAAATCCCTATATATGTAGAAAAAATTCATATTTTCTATATACATTATACATTATGGAATTGAACCTACATAGAAAAAATTTGTCCATCCACTCCTTGTCAGGGAATGGTTGCCACTTATTTGTCGAAAATACAAGGTTTATATATATATAGTTTACAACATTTACAACAATGCTATGGAGTAAAAAAGCGAACTGAGCATAACATTTTGAAAATCGATTTACGTATTCATGTCAAGACGATATTATTTGTTTTAAAAGATTTTAATGAAACTCTTCAAGATACTAATTGACAATTTCACAATTAATTTTTAAATGTACTATCAACAACCAAACAAATTGCTTTATTTACTTAAACAAAATGAGATAAATCATAATCTGAAACTTCCTACAAGTTTTATTTGTCTTCAAAAGTTCTTATATGGTACTTTGTATTGGAAGTATTTTCATATCCTCTATATTCTTTTGCTTCGATTAATTTTGCAAATAAGTTTGTCAAAACAGACATGTTGCTATAATTCAAGAGTTATATGAGCGTGGAACGCTTCTGTGGCTAAACAGATGGCAACACTTATTAAAACAAATGGATTATATATAATTCAACAAAACACACACCCAACGAAAATCGCCTGTCATTTTATTTAAAA
Source organism: Teleopsis dalmanni (assembly GCF_002237135.1). Classification (NCBI taxonomy): domain Eukaryota; kingdom Metazoa; phylum Arthropoda; class Insecta; order Diptera; family Diopsidae; genus Teleopsis; species Teleopsis dalmanni. The sequence goes on along the minus strand of NC_051847.1, from coordinate 72,228,689 downwards.
AAAAACCAAACCGAAATTACATTTTACACTTTCCAGAATTTTGAAAATGAATTAACTTATTATATTAATTAAATTAAGAAATTAAAATTAATTAATTAAGAATGTGTAAAATCGGAAACTTTGTTCATTTAAAGAAGAAGCAAATAAGTAAGAATAAATTTAAGAAACATAAATATTTTTGAGTTGAGTTATTAAATAGACATTATATACGATTTAAAATAGATTTCTTGTTATAGAAGAGAAATTATTTTTAATTAGAATATTGTAACATTAAATTTACTATTATAATAGAGATTTTCATTCATTAGTTTTTGTGAATGAAGATTTTCTACATTCATAAAATTAATAGTTTTTATTACAGATGAAAAAATTGATTATTATTGTGGCAAGTAAGAAAATATCTTTTTTGTTCTTGTTTTTGCTTCATAAGCATTTTTTTTTGAAATATTACGGTGAAAGTATTACATAGATATATTTATATATATACATATATAGAATCAATAAAAGCATCACTTACCTTCTTAGCTTATATAACCTTTTATATAAATAGTAGGCGTGCCCGCAGCTACATGATTATATCTGTGCGCTAACATAGTCCCTAAGTTCAGAAAAAAATTTCGTTAATTAATTTAAATTTTAAAATTAATTATTTGTATTTTATATAGATAAATAAAATAAAATTACATAAAATTAATTAAATTAAATAAAATTAAATTAAATAATTATTTATAATCAATTAATATTTTTAACGTAAACCAATTTTCAAAACATAGTTGAATTGTAAATATAGCTCTCCAAATATAGCTCTTCTCCTGTACATGAGAGAAGAGAAGATGTACATGATAATATGTACATTACGTATTATGATAAGTAACATATTTAAAAGTTTGTTGCTTTAATAAAATCTCTAAAGTCAGTTATTAATACTCTTATATTAAAATGGTTTTTGTAAGAGAATACACACACACACATAGTACAACATCGAACATCTGCATATTTATAGTAGTTCCCCCGCATAGGTTATATCATTTTATATATTGACGAACTTAAATTCAAAAAACTACAAGAAAAAATTTTTTTTAAACTACCTCAGAAATAATGTACTAGGTAGGTAAATATTATATTACCCTGATAACAAGTAAACTGTTTATCGGGTCGCTTCGTTTATGTGTATTCGATGTACTACATCCGCTTTACTCTTATCATTTAGCGAGAATGGATATCCTTCTGTCATTCTTAATGTGAATATTACCATCTTCACTTTAAATGAAATATTTTCTTTGTGAAAATTATACAATGAACCTACTAAATTCTGAGTACTGTGATTGAAAAGAGATTCTTGTAATGTAACACCATTTTGAGCATTTAGAAATCAATATCGAAACGAAAGTATATTAGATATTTGTAATGTGGACATATATTCAGACTTCTAATATACGTGTACACATCACCAAATTATATCACAGTTATCAGAAGGTAGCTTGCTTCAATGGACGATTGATGAAAAACCATGGTTTATAGTTATATCAAAAATCTAACAAAAGGAAAAAAAACAGTGCTTAAATTTTTAAAGAAAGATCTCCGCAAAAATATAGAAAACTTGAAAGATAACATCCCAAAAAATCTGAATATGAAGATATATTAAACATCAATGCTAGAAATATGTATTGTACTAATAGTGGGTATATAAATCATTATATTGATTAAGATTTGAAATAAGCTGTTTTTAAGACATTGATCGTTTTAAGACTGAAAATGTCTGGAAATAGATTTTTTTTTATAACACTCTTTATTTCGTTACATATTGAAATGAAACCAAATAAAAAATAAATCTTTGTAAATTAACATAATACAAATAGACTTAAAAAAAAAAAGAATTTATATATATAGTCAGTTATATGTACGTATGGATCTGAAGTGAACTGAAAACTAATTGTACAACATGCTCACGTGATGCACAGAATCCAGATAATCTAGAACATATTCTAATAATATATCGCATAGTAGAATCACAATCTCTAACACTCAACAGTGCATAAATAAGTATTAAATGGAGACTAATATATTACAACCTGTATTATTTTCTAATAGAGTATATAGCTGTACGAGTTTAAAGTAAATGAGAATTATAAAATTTGTTTGTATGGTATAAACAACTTACTACAGAGTGTCCGAAGTTTTGATCCATAGTTATGTTTTTGGTCGTTTCAGTTGACTCTAGTTCAAAGTTTCTGTCTACGCAATTCATTCTCTGAAGACAGAACTGTCTCCGGACTGTAGTAATATTTTTTCTTCTTCGAATAGTGCATTATTGTTACCAAAGCGATTCTTTTTAATACAATTATAGTTCTGTCGTTGCAAATTAATTAAAAAAGGTAGCAGTATATGTACTGTAAGATATTCTATGGAGGATATTTAATGATACAATATTTTATTTATTCGATATCAATAGAAATAGAATACAATATTTTTGTATTCTATTTAATGTATTATGTTAATTATTTTGTAAAGAGTAAAAACAGAAATTGCTGTATAAATTTGATTAAATATCAGAATATAATTCCCATATGATTTGTAAACAAACAAAAAAGAAATATTTCAAATATCCTGGTCCTATTGCATATTGAAATTGATTAAAAATTTTAAGTGAAATAATGACTGTATTTTACTTAGATTTACTTTCGGAACCTATGACCCGAAAATAATGGAGCAACTGTTCGGACTTGCAAGCCACTCGTTTATCGACACAATTGCAATATTAATGATAATTGGTAGATATGATGACCGTTTAGGGGTTACCTTCAACGAGTATTGTCGTAGCTATCGGGTAGTGAAAAAAGTCGAATGTATTACCGATGTATTCTGTCGCGGTTTGGCACTTCTCAAACGGCACACATCTACTCTAAGCTGTCGCTTTCTGAAAGGTCTGTCGAATATTAAAAGCAGAGGCATTAAAGACATTACCTTATAAGGAAACACTGCTTTAATATTTCACTCGTTTATCGACACAATTGCAATATTAATGATAATTGGTAGATATGATGACCGTTTAGGGGTTACCTTCAACGAGTATTGTCGTAGCTATCGGGTAGTGAAAAAAGTCGAATGTATTACCGATGTATTCTGTCGCGGTTTGGCACTTCTCAAACGGCACATATCTACTCTAAGGTCTCACTTTCTGAAAGGTCTGTCGAATATTAAAAGCAGAGGCATTAAAGACATTACCTTATAATGAACACACTGCTTTAATATTTCTTGATAGTGATCTTTTGTTGTCAAGTATAGGGTTCCACTAGGCAAGCTAGCGTGCATTTTTATTAATATATATATTATATATATTTATATATTTACTATGTCTCTGTATACACTGATAAAGTGTTGTATCACAAGGGACGCAGTTCGGGCCTAAGTGAGTCGATTTTATTTATATGGTCGAGCTGTCACGTGTACATACACATTTTCGGAACCACAAAATGGTTCCAACCCTAAATATATATTTTTTTATATATATGAAGTCTTAAAAGTAAGTCCATGTCAGCAATTACTTAATTTTTTAAGATGTTTTTTATTTTTGCAATTAAAATGCTCGTTGTTAAAGTATTTTTGCACTTTGTAGTTATAAATATTTCACATGTGGAAATTGAAAATTTTGTAGAATTTTTAACAGAACAAAGGAATTTGTTTGGAAAATTGGAATTCCATGTTTTCGTTGCATAATTAATTTGTGGATGTGTTAGTAAGCGCGGATTTTATGCAACCAAATATCAACTTCAAATATCAATCAAAACTGAAAATAATATTATTTTGTCATAATTTGAAATGAAAATGATTAGCCAAAAGCCATTCGGAATTCAGCATTAAATTGATATTTCGATGACAACTCGCGACAGAGAGCAAAAAACAGGAATCAATTTCAGTAGTGAATAATGAAAATTTTTGTATTGAATAAATTCTGAAACTCATGTAAATGCAATAGAAGAAAGCAAAAATATATGAAAATGTTTCAAGCACAAATTGATTTGTCAAAGAAAAGCAAATATTGTTTTTTGCATAATTTTAATATTTTCGAGTAGTGCTGTAAAGTTGCAATGCATTGCACTGCAACAGCACTTAGCCTTGATTGCTTATTGGGAGGTATTTGCACAGTTCAAGTGCAGTTTGAGCCAACAGAACAGAAGATTCGCTTTATTGGCAATTTGCTGTGTTTTTACAGAGAGCAAAAGTTAATTTTCTTTATTAATGGAACGTTATTGCTTCTTTACGATAATCAAAATTCAATTTTTATATTTACTTTATCTTGATACTTGCAAAGAAGAGCTGCAATCACGTTTGCTGTTACTACCATGTGTTCCTCTTCTTGTGCGGTTTAAGTCAAGTTCAATAATGTTCAATAAAAATGTATTAAAATCAACGAAATGCGCTTTATGACTTTTATATCTTCTGTCTGATTGCCTGACTGTCTGACTGCATGGCTACATGACCACCAGTCCATAAGCTAAAGCCCATTGCTCTGTTACAATTATTATGCAAAATCCTTACGATTTGCTATGAGTTGTGCCGCAACGCAGCTCATCCTTTTGTGTCGTTTAAAATGCGTATTGAGTGGTTTATGAAAATCGCTTTTTGGCCAATATCTTTTCATTTTCAACCATTTTCATTTATCTGCTTTTGACTCGTACGCACGAAATTGCGAATAAATTCACAAGCACAGATAAACAAACCAAAATGAAGTTGTACGCCATAAAGTCAGATACACCATCTGACATACTCACGTCCTCATATTCGTATACACCAGCCAACAATTGCTGAATTGTGTGTGCTCCGGTCCGTTATACAAATGGAGTCGATTTATTTTATGGTATCCTTTAAATCCTGCTTTACGACAGCGGCAAGTGACACTTGCTGTGCTTTTTTTGGCTTCTCTTGTTTATTGTTGTTTTTTATATCCAACGCCCACATAGTACTCAAATGTATGTGCTTTACGATTGAATTTATTGGGGGTTGTTTTGGGGGGTTGACTAAGGTTCTGCTTTTGTCAGATTGGATTTTGAAATTTGTTTACATATTCGTTTATTCCCAGAGATTTGAACTGGTAAGATTGGAAATTTCAAAAATTTAAAATAAAAATAAAACTTGCTGAAATTGATTAAATATATTCATTAATATATTAATAACTTAATAGTATACATAATATAATACATGTTTATAGTACAATATATAGTACAATATATAATATATATAAATATAAATCTGAATCCATTAAAATCTGAATCTATTTGGTGCTTCTCTATATATGTCGTTTCTATATATATCGCGCTTGAATATATCGCACTTCATCGTCTATGTATATCGGGCCTCAATTTATTCGTTGCACATTTTCGCCGAGGTCTTTTGCTACCTTGTGGATTTCATACCAACGCTTGCCTCACTATATAAAGCATATATCCCGCACATTTGACTTAATCTATTAAATTCAAAAATCTTTTGAATTTTTTCTATGTTGAGCCATTCCATGCAAAATGGGATGACTTGATAATATGCAGGTATTTTTATCACAGTTGGCTGACTTCTATTAAGCAAAACTCCAACAAACTTCTTGAGATGCCCCGTAAAGGTATCAATCTTGTGGTGGGTTTGTTTACGGATTATAGCCAATTAGAAAGTCATGCTGGAAGATTGAATGGTTCAATATGGCTTTCAACGCTTTTGAGTTGTTATATAGTAACAAAATGGGTCTATTTGCTTAGGTGGATCCTTAGAATCGCCGATATAATCTAACCTAACCGAGTATGAGAAGAATGTCTTACTTATGCTAGTTTTATAATCTTAAGGTACTTGTACCATTTAGAAACCATTTAGAAGTTGTAGTTATTCACAGTTAAGCAAGAGCATCTCGAAATACGCGATTCGAAATTCTTTAAAAACAGACGTAGTTCTTCATTCTCTCTTCTGTACACAATCCTTCTTAAGCAAGTATATTGTTTTTTTCTTTATTATTGGATATGGTGCACATAATTTTTTGCTGGCTCCAATACAAAACATATCAATGGGTCAAGAGCCTTCCATGGTTTTTAAAAACTATTTTAATTGATATCTATATAGGTAGGTAGTTAAAGTGGAAGAAGGATCGAATTCTTATCAATAAGCTAAAGAATGTATTTCGATGCCACATTTTTTGTAATTACGGATAGAAAGTGGGGCATACGTTGTTATGATAACAATATAGACATCAATTGCATTCTTGTTAAAACTAAAGAGAATTTTGGAATTAAGATCTAGCTGAATGTGTGATTAATCACTGTTATCTTATAGGTGATAGCGATAGTTCTACTGCTTATATATAGTTGAATTTATAGTCAATTAATTTTATATTTATTAAATACTTCCTACAATATACTGGATCCCGTTTCCCATCGTAGTTATGAGTATCGAGTAGAAAGTGTCATGTGTTACTTGTCACTGCCCAGCGCTTGCGTCGATTAAGATCGACCAAACGACCAGGTTTATGTTTCTAAAGGTTCATAAATAACTTTTAGACCTACATCTTAAAAGCACTTTAGGCTTTGCTTAAACTTCAATGTGACTTTTACGCCGTTGGTTAGTTGGATTCTCCAACTTTCTGCAACGAAAAATTATTGCATTAAAAAAACTCAAAAAATATCGTTATTAGAAAAGTGACGTCATTAGATTACTTACAAAAGAAATTATTACATGACCTATTCCTTTGGGATATAAAAGTGTCCATTCAATGTAATCATAAAAATATTACTATTGATATAATATAATTATTACAATAATAATATATAATAATTGTATTACATTATTGAATACAATCCCATTGTCTGTCCAAAATGTCAATAATATTTTTGTAATTCACACAAGTCGTCCTTCTGGTTAATATTATTATATCATTTTCTTCCCACAAACCAAAAAAAAAAAGGAAAACAAAAAATAAATCCACAAAAAAGCATTTACGGAAGTGTAATAATAATGTGGCAGGTGTTTAATAACGCATTTTCATAATGCACAATTAATGTTGCACAACAGCCAACCGATATCCCACAAAACGGATGCACATACGTACACCGCACCCTTCATTCATGGAAGACAGAATCAGTTTATACGCCAGCTTTTTTCATCCAAATACCTAATCAAACGGCAATATTGTACTCATTTCGCATTCATTTATGAACAACAGGTCCATAATATTCCCTCAGCCAACATTAAAGGGCATAAAAGCAAATCACTGCGCAAACCGCAAGTATTTTTCACCCCAAGTTCGGTCCTTCTTCTGTGATAAACAATAATTTTTCGCCTTTTAATTCCTTACTCATGATATTTTTTATTTATTCCTTGACACTTCGCACCCTCTCGATTATGTGCTGTGTGCTTAACAAGGGTTAGCCGGACTAATTCTGGTGCAGTATCGACTATCCCAGCGCAAGAAAATGCCAATTTTATGAACTTGACTCATTTATTATTCGTTCCAGATTTCTTGTTTATTTTTGTTGGTTTCGTTGGTATTGTTCCATTCAGTAGACCAACGACAGAAGTCAAAACATGAGAATGATTTTAATGGTGAAATAATGAACATAAGGTCTAAATTACTTCTTCTGTTTTGGTTTGAGAAATTTGCTTTCGCTTTTGTTATGTTCTTTGGAATTTTTTTCGTTTCATTTCTATTTTTCCTTTTGTGAAACGATTTATCAGTTCGTTTTTTGTGTAATGTGGGAAAAAAAACTTTGAAAACCATTATTACAAGATATCAACCCAGTATTGTCGGTATCGTATTATATGGTCAGACCATTCAGTGAAAGGTTAATACTAACAAGAAGTACGTCTTGGTTTCGATACCTTTCACACAGATAGTTGTGATGTACGTCAATTATTTATTTTTATTTAATAAATTTTTTTTTATGGATTCTATGTATATATATATATATTTTAATCTCTTTAGAAAATAAAATCGAATCCTTAGCGATATGTCAAAATAGAAAATCAATACTGGCCGTAATACCGAGACACAATTTTATTAGTTCATTGACTTTATATACCACGATCAAAAAAAACTTTTCGGTTTTCAAGAGATTGATTTAAAAATTAACAACTAATTAATAGATCAATAGACAGCTGTAGACAAATGGACTAATAAAAAAAATTTATGTTTTGTACCAAGAAGGGTCTACTCCTCGGACTTGGTATACAGAAGCAAATCAGCAGTTTCAATGGTTAATATCTGTTTTAACAGAGCACTGGTCTACAAGATGACACGGGGCCAAGCCCGACTAGGCCTGCAGTATCTCCATGCCTACCAGTGCTCGAGGAAAAGCCGGTCGAACACTTATTATATTTTAGTCCAGCCTTATTCAGTACCAGGCTAAAGCTCTTGGTTGCCCCTTCTTTAATAAACTTGGTAATATTTCCAGCATAAGCATTGGCAAGGCAATCGCTTTTAACAATGCTTTCGCTTGGTTTTAACATAACCATTTTTCTACGCACTATTATGAGATATTGTGGAATCAAAACGGCTTGGAAAGGATTAGCTAATAATTCTTATTAGCCAAACGTTGGGTTGGTTTTGATAAACATTTAAAACATATTGTTGTCATTTTCGTCATTCTGTCATATTCTTATTTCAAAAGAACAGACTTTTTGAATTAGCTGGCCCATGTTAATTTTTAATACACGTTATAAAATGATTATTCTGGAAACATTCGTGAGAACCAATGTTCCGATGTTCAGAATTGAGAGCAAAAAGTGAAAATAACTAGTCGATATTGAATAAAAATCGAATAGATACTCATTGTGTACTTTGATAGTCGTAGTTCGATCATATCAAAGGTGTTGATCCGAGGTCTGACTGCAAACGCGGTTTACGACTTCACATGGGGGAAGGAATTACAAGTTGTGAAATTGATATGATTATCGTGGTGATATGTCAAGAGTCTTCAGAATGGAGAACAAAAAAACTGAATCGCAAGATGTTAAGAAAAAGTCATTCGAAAGACAAGGTCGTGATTATTCTGCGCGTGGATATTCGTAGTTCGGACAATCCAGAATTTTTTATAAAGTGGTTTATATACTTGATAGTATATATATATTGGTTTTTGATCGTAATAAAAAACTTGATAATAAAATCTATAAATCCAGTCAGGGTTGGTAAGTGCATTCTAAACCAGATCACTTAATTAGAGATACACTCTTTTCGTACGTTTTCTTTTTTCGGTGAACAATTTCAATATCGTGTGAAAGTTCATTGTGCCTTTGTTTTATTTAGACGTGGTAAACAATAACCGAAGCTTTAAAGATATATCATAAAGCTATAAAATTTAAAAATATTTTAATATACAACAGCACTTTCAAAGCTTTGAAGCAATTAATAGGAAACTAAGTTTCGCCGATACGGAATTCTAGAAAATTTGAAAATAATCGGAAATAATATGAGAAATGGAATTAAAAATTCACGAATCGAATTATTCGGTGCTATTGCTTTATGGACTTAACTTTATTATTAGGTCTTAGTATGGTTATATCTTTTCAATCCAATGTCTAAGATATACATATATTAAAAAGGTTTTTATCAAAATCAATTTCTAATTATAATTTAAAAATAGTAATGAAAAAGTTATAACTAACAAACAAAAATCAAGTAGAATCGGTTATTGTTGAAAATGTATATACCCGCTGGGATCAGAATTTAATTGAAGATCACATTAACTTGAATAAAGTGGTTGATTCTGGGATATAACTTCGGCTCAAAAAATACTCGAATTTTGTACATAAAACACACAAACTTAAATTTTATTCCTAATTTATTTTATCTCCTTCAAAATATGCTCCTTCTGAAGCTATACACATAAGCCAACGCTTAAACCAATCTTCCATACACTTTTCGTAGGCCCGTGAAGGTATGGCTTTTAGTTAATTCAGCGAATTCTCTTTTACCGATTCAATCGACTCAAAACGCTTACCACGAAGGGGCAATTTGAGTTTTGGGAACAGAAAAAAGTCGCACGGATCCAGATCTGGCGAATATGGTGCCTGAGCGATGACAGTGGTGACGTGTTTGGTCAAAAAATCGCGTACAACAAGAATTTTCCATAGTAAAAATACTAAATGCACTTGAGGTAGTCTCACATAATTGACAGATGGCGCTCAAATTTGTACCATATGTCAAGAAAGGGTGTATCAATATAACAAAAAAAAAAATCTTTTAAGAAGGTCTATTACTTAAGGAGTAGTTAACAAACAACAAAATCCGGATACTTTTTGAGGAGAAGGTATATATATGTTTTTTGTGTATTAATAATCGCTATTAAACGTAAATGAGAAAGTATACTCAATACTGCCCTTGCACTGACGAGAAGCACGGAGTATTCTAGACACCCCACTGATGACTGATAATCATTATCTGAAGAAGAATAGTAGAACACTAATTAAAAGATTTAAGTCGTTTATAAAACGACATTGCTGGCTATTCCTATAGCACGGTTAAGTTGCAACTAATAATAGAGACTTTTCTCTCGAACTAGGAGGGTAGAATCACATACGTATATACATTATCAATATTATTCTATACAGATAAAGATAAAAATAAATGCTTAAAAATTCACAAAGTCTCTTTAGTATTCTGATTTATAAGTTTTTCACAATGTTTTTCTTTGTGTACGTATGAGTCGAGTCTGTTTTCTCAGTTTTTCCTTATCTCATCTCAACAAAAATTGAATACATAATAAATAAAAATAGCAAATAACATATGAGTAGAAAAAGTTATTTACTTTAATGACGTTAAAACGTATTCACTCATTCACTGTCAGTCAACAAAGTGCCAGTCACTCGAAACAAAAAGATACAAAAAGTCACACGGAAAGTTACAAAGCGAAGCCAAATGAAAGCGGTTAATTCCGCTGAAGCTCAAATGCAGAAAAAAAGTGAAGTTTGTTTTCTGTGCAAAGTAACTTTGCATGTAACTTTGATGGCCTCACCGGTCCCCAGCGAATTAGTCGCATGTCGGTCTGTCTGCAACTTTTCCCAAAACCTTACCCTAATCTAAATCACGGCCGGGTCTGTTAGAGTTTATGTGCGAGTGCTTGGGGCTGTGTTCACTTGCATGAACGTTTGTTTGCGTGCGTGAATGTTTTACTTTCGCTGCTCGCATTAAAAAAGCCAAAATATGTGAATTCTGTGGAACTTACTCTACTCTACTATACTCTACTCTACTCTGCTGTGCTATTTTTATGCAATTTATTATAAATTCAGAAAAAGTAAGAAAAAAATCAAAATGAACAAAAAATTCTGAAAAACAATTTCACGGGGTGTTTTATGTTTATTCATAACGAAGCGGGGCGAGAGGGATGCAAGCCATGTAACAGTGTTAACCGGAAAGGTGTCAGGCGTGAGTGCGACCTTGACTTGTTTATGTATTTTTCATACATAATTTTAATAACATTACTTCTGTTATTGTTATTGTTGTTGTTGTTGTTGTTGGTGTTTATGTTTACTTGCGTGTTGTTGTGTTTGTTTTTATACTTTTAATTTAATAAATTAATGCCAGACCGAAGGAAGTCTAGCAATTGCTGGGAGCAGTAGTCGAAACAGCAGTCACAAAAGTATTCAAGAATTGAAAATTATTGCCTATATGTAGGCGTTTTGATTGTATATAAGCAAATTCTTTTTAAATTTTCTTTTGTTTTTGCAAAAATTCCTTGAAAATCATATGTTGAAGAGAAGAATAAAAAACCTTTGCATATTTTGTGGCGTGTCATTAAATTAGCATGACGTGCACGTAAGTAGGCGTTAAAAAGTCGGTTAAGCACAAAACACTTAATTTATTTTTTATGCTTTTAGATTTCTCTTCTCACTCAGGAGGGTGCGTTTGCGTTTGCTATACAGAAACTTAACATATCGGACCAGACAGATAAATGGGTCTGTCATGTTACCGTCGTTGTTGTTGTTGTTTGTGCTGATTTCCATGCTTACTGCTTTTCTGTTTTCTGCTTTTTGTGTTTGGCTTTTAAATTGTGTTTTGACTATCAACTTTAAGGCATTGCCCTTATGAATAAATTATAAAGTGATGAGCATACCAAATTGCAGAGTAAATAATAAAATCAACACAAAAAAGTTATATATGATATATAAGAAAAAGAAATAGGTTAAAACAAAGACAACAAAAATTGCTTAACAGCTACAGAGCTCAATAATCACTTCGGTTTATATTTAGCATTTTGTATGGCAAGAGAATAATAATCAGCTTTACAACCAGAGACCCTAAAAATTATAAATTTAAAAAAAAATGACTATAGACTATATTCGAAATATTGGTGAATAAAAAATATAGTTTTTAAAAATTACTTAAAAAGTTATATATTATTTAATCAATTCATCAATTAGCCAGTTGACAAAATATAAAAATAAAAAATATATATTAAAAATATATAAATAAAAAATATTGGTTATTTTTTTAATGATATGCTTTAAAAAAAATTAACTAATTAATCTTATAATTTGTCTTTTAAAATAAAGTTCAAAAAATAATAATTAAATTTGCTTTATATTATTTTTTTAAAAAATAAATATTATACTTACTAAATAAAAAATATAAAATCTTTAACTCTATTAACCAGTTTACACATTTCGTTTGTGACTTCATAACAATCACCAAACACACTTAGTGTGTAATATAAATTAATATTTATGTTACTATATCTAGCTCGACTAGATACACAACAACACAAACAAACAAATTTAAGACTGCTTAAAAATAAAACGCTTGGCTTGCAACTTATAATTGGTTTTCAAAAATAAATTGCAAATAAAATGCTTTATTTTTACTTTCAAAAAATAATAGTTATTTTTGAGTTTTTCGTTTTTTTTTTCTTAACATAAAAAGCAGAATCTATAAGTTATTATTGCGTTTAAAAATAAAAAACAAATAAAAAGAATAATTTTTTGAAATATCATTTAATGCAAATTTAATTATTATTTTTTGAGTTTAATTTTAAAAGACGAATATAATATATAAGGTTTGTAAAGGATGAAATAATTGTTGTTATGGTGATGACATATTTTAATTTGAATTTAATGAACTTTTTTTGCTGCTTTTTTTCTTGAATATTTGTAAAATAAATTTAATTATTTATAAATATTTTCTGTCCTTATTTATAATATTACTATCAAAAATACAGATGGTCTTAACTTTATTGAAATAGTGAGAATATACGGATGAGATTAAATTTATTGATGACATAAACAAAATTATTGTGAATATTCTTCGTCTTTTATGGGAGAACAGTTCTTGTGGGGTCAATACCTGATATGTAATAGGTTCCCATTTATTGAATATTTTTTGCTTTTGTTCTACAATTGATAGTGTGAATTCCTTATAGCTTCTTCTTTTCTTTCTCCATTCTTGAATATATATCGCAATAATTTTACGGCTAGTGTTGTGAATTCGTCATACCGTCTCACTTACTTAAAGTTTGTGTATTTTTTGACATAATTTTGCTATCACCAACTGGAAGGTGATGTCTATTTCTTATAAATGCTCGTTAACTACCTTAATCAATGTATTACTAGGCCTTTACTTTCAGGTAGATGTCTAGAATATATGCACTACAAAGTTATAAATTTATTACACCAAGCAATCCAGGAACTTGATTGGTATGTATAGAGTCATAAAAAATTGACAGAATACTAACGTCAAGACATCATAGGTATACCGCTTATATAAGAAAGAAGATATTACACTGCATATTAATTAAAAAGATACAATAGTAACATATTATGAGCACTCTCTAATCAGCAAAAGCAGATCGCTTTACATTTATCAATAATAACGTAAAAAATATCATTATCATTATTTTGTGAATTTATCTAAAGCATGTCAGTGACATAGAATCTTTACACTTATGTAAAGACTTTAAAAATCCACTAAGATAACTATTTATAGGCTTAAAGTATGGCTATGACAGCAGAGTTGATAAACCGATTTAATTTATACAAATCGTAGTATCGTCATCGATTCTAGTATACCTAGAAAGAAATGACAATATTGCAGAATTCAAATGTGTTGTATAAAAACATTACAGTCACATCGAGCAGGCGACTTAAAGAATGTGATTATATGATATACATATCAGTTATATTTAGCTGATGTAGATTACGATATTCTCAAGCGGCCTAACCTGGTTTATCAAGATTCTTCAAATTTCGAAAGTTCATTATCAAGTTCCAAGTTATGTAATACTATCTTAAAATTTATAATAAACTTCTATATATTAGCTAATTATACCTGTAAGCTACTACTGTAAACTATACTATAGGCGGGGCACGTATTTCGTATGAGTAAAAAGGAACCTGCTCAAAAACATAGGGTTGTACCACTATATATATTTTGCAGTAAGCAGTTGAAGCTTTATATTTATGATAGAGACACATTTTTGAAGATTTTTTAAAGTGTGTTTTAACATCAGATCCTTGTAGAGTTTACACAGGGTTTGTGCTTAAAATTTATATATAAAATTTTATATATAAAATTTAAATATAAATAGTTCATACAAACAATATTATTGTAATAATTATCACATTTAACTTAAAGCAATAAATACACATTGCAAAATTTTGTTAGCGAAGATTACGGGAATTTTATTTTTCTGGTAATACTTCTAATAAGCACTATCAACCATTTAATTAAAATTCCAATAGTTGATTAAATTTTTTTTGCATAAATTCTAAATGTAATATTGGACACACATTTCCATTCATATTCATATTTCATCAATCCTTGTCGACCGATGGCTTTATCAATCATCATTCGTATCCTCTTTCAACTTCTTATTAAAATTCTAACTTGTGTTATGTAAACGTCAAAATTCCTTCAGATGGCAACGACTGAATACCAACATACACACGCACATCAACCTACCTACCTACATATTGTTTTCATATAGAAACTTCCTTTCAAATGATTTAAACCCTTTCCGCTACATATTGAAAATGATAAGACAATACACTAGCAAAGGATTTTGATAGGAGCGGGTATGGATGTTGTATGAGTGGACATTGCTGTAGCCACTTGTTATGTTCTGGTACAGCGTACGAGTGTCAGTGTGAGTGTGAGTGTGAGTGTCCGGCGCATAGTTCCACATACAATGCATAAATCCATGTACGAAGATGTTTCGCTGGAGTACATGTTCTTGTTGTTCCGGTAATTGATCTTGATTAGCTTTGTGTTATCGAAACTTGTACTACATTGTGTAGACTTCAAGTACATTTCCAACTCATTGGCAACTCAGAGTTCGCATGGATTTGTGGGGTTTGAGTTCGAATTTGCATTCTGCATTGCAATGTTGCACAACGGAATTTATACTTGAGGTAATAATGATAAAGATTAATATCTTTGAACTTTCATAATGACCAATAAATGAAAGGAAAACAAAATAAATTTAATTTGTTATTAAATTTGAGTAATTAAGTTCATTTGGTTAGGATAATGTTATATTGATGTCTATTATATATAGTTTTTTATTGTACTTCGTCTGCATAATGACATAATTTTAATTAAAATGAAATAGATTTAGAAAATATTATAAGTTGTTTTCAATTAAAAAAATTAATTAAAATTGATTATTATTTAAATAAATAAACTTGTAATTCTTGAAAATATAACTTAAAATCGATTTAAGGCAATTTTAAAGTTTTAATTAAATATGAGATGAATTTGTGAAATTATTACAAACTAAATTTAATATTTTTAAAGATTAGTATAAGTTAATTCTCTTCTTCAGAGCGGTCCAAAGACCGGCCCCCGGGCCTCATGCGACCTGCGGCTAATGTTAATGCGTCTCGCTTCATGTTTCTAATCTACCACAATTAAGAAAAAAAAGAAAAATGTTTCTTTGTTAGATTTTAGTAATGTCGCATAATTTTATTTATATGGTATCCCAAATAAATAAATTCAAATACACTAATAATGTTAATAGAATTATAAAAGATAATTTATTGAAGAATTAATGAAACTATATTTAACATTATTATCGTATTTTTATTTTTCTCCGGCAAAATTATGAACGTCTGTAAGAGTTTCTGCGACCCCCCAACATATTTAGTGATTTGTATAGGTCCACGATCATATCTGGTCTGGACAGTCCTGCTCTAATTAATAACTCTTAATAATTATTATGTTTAAAGCAAAAATAGTAGTATATAAATTATATTTTAATAATTTTAATATTAATATATTAATTTTTAATTTTTAATTTTAAAAAAAATTTAAAAATTATTAATTAATAGTTCTATATGCAGTAAAAAAATGTATATTGGCGTTCCCAAATAAAACAGTGTTCTCACATATTTCGACCGAATAAATGTTTCAACTATTTTACCAGAACCGGTATCATTATTTCCCTACTACATTATTGATATTCAGATGTCTGAGTTGGTGAATCAGCACCTTTACTCTATTTTATCTGTGGTCAGTTTTAAGTCACACTAAGAATAACTGAGTACGGGGCTTTATAATATGATGGATCTGATGTTTTTGTATCTGCCTGTGTTTATCAAATTTCGCTGTATTTTTAGGATGCTGAGAGTTGGATTATTGTGACTGTCAATTATATTGAACAGTTTCAGAGCATCTTTAATGTATTTTTCGACTGAATCGACTCTCAGATCTTTGTGAATATCCGGTCCTCGTACGTACCATGGGGCGTTAACCAGTTTTCTTAAGGCAATATTTTGCCCTCTTTGAAGAATTTACATATTATAGTTAAAGACAGAACTACAATATTTCACAGAAGAATGTTGCGAATAGCACTGACCAACCGTTAAGAAACTCTGAGTTGGAGTACAAAATTCAGTCTAGTCAGTTTTCCATCACTAGATAAACATGAACCACTTTTTTATCAAGAAACATGTGTCTATTGCAGCCGACAAACATACATATATTCTAAAGATCCAGCAAAAGTCTTCGAAAAACTACGGATTATTTCAGTTCCTCCTCAAGACCATTACTTCTCAAGTATCATGTATTAATAAGTGTTAGCCGGAAATTTTTAACTACTTTCTATTCTATGATTATATAAATAACGTTTTTATAATTTTTTCTTTCTAGGTTTGGTTCCAAAATCGACGCGCAAAATGGAAGAAGCGCAAGAAGACCACCAACGTTTTCCGTACACCAGGCGCTCTCTTACCCTCTCATGGATTACCACCTTTTGGTGCAAATATCACAAATATTGCAATGGGTGAAGGCCTTTGTGGTAGTGGAATGTTTGGAGGTGATCGTTGGGGTGTCGGTGTGAATCCAATGACTGCAGGTAAATTAAGAATTAATAATTTGTGAGCTTCAAAATTACTAACAATAACAGTAGGGGGTTGTAATCATAAAGTAGGAATATGTGTAGTTTGTTTAAATACATAGTTATATGTGAGTAAATAATAAGTAAAACTATCGTAAATAAATATTAACTGTTATAAAATTAAATGCTTTGAATTAGTAATTCTAATTACTTTTATTATTAAAAATCAATTATTAAAAAATATAAAGGTGAGATCAACATTGAGAGAGTTTCCTTTGAATATGACGGCATCAAATTTTGGAATTTTATTTGAATTTTTTAATTAGTTTCGCTTTTTAAGAATTGTAACTATCACTATTTTAAAATAGAGTTGATAGTTTTAAAAAGAGGAACATAGCTTTTGACGGATCAAAAAACTAGACAACTTCGAATGAATATCGTGTCAAATATGCTCGACAACATTCCGCATCATTTATTGGCATATCGGATGTATACAATGCTATTTTATTATAGCATATTTGGATACGTCTTCTGTTTATTAAATGATATAATAAAATGATATAATAAATGATATAATAAAATTATCATAAGCTGACCAAAATAATATCCAATTAACGCTATTTACCCATCAAAGAGATTTGGATTATATTAATGATGTTAGCCAATAGAGTATTAAAAATTCGCAGAACGTAAACTTCTTAGAAACTTGATTAGAAAATAATATAGAAATGAGTAAGATCATGAACAGAGGATATGAAGTTGTTTGCGTCAAAAGTACCCTAAAGACACTGTTTATAAACTATTAAGAGTTTAATAGTTCTATTGAGAATTCTATTAATAGAGACTATTAAGATTAAAATTGGGAAAAAAAATTGGAAAGTAGTTAAAAATAAAGATTTATCGCTTTAAGATCCTTCATCGGATCTGTACTAAAAGTTGCAATAATTAGAGAATGAGTGACATCATAATCAATGGATATGGGGTACTTTGCTTCTAGAATAAGCTAAAATCTTTGTATATAAATAACCTACAAGTTGCCATAGATATCGGTAGAATAAAATTGAAGAACACGAGAAACACTTATGAGGCCGGTCTTCTCGTTTTCATTTAATCAAAAACTTTGGAATTTGTTCATGGAAGCATAATAGCAAATAAAGTAAAAGCAGAGTAACAAGTCACTTCCGGTATGAACAAGTCTAAAAATGCTTTTATTGAACTTAAAGTTATAAAGTTCAACGACTGATCTAATTATTATTAGGGATAGGCTGTGAATGCACTGCGACCGGGAAGATCTTTTATGCAGTATGACTGATATTAACCTACGCCTATTCAATACAAACATCAAACCCGTTCTATTTTATATTAGCGAAATTTGGAATAATACTATTACAAGCCACGTCATAATTTTTATCATGACAAACCTCATATATTTGGTGACATCAGAGCATATCCAATACCAAACTGTAGGTTTCAACTCGTAAATTTAAAGCTCGCAAATCGTAAAATTTAAATTAATTTTAAAGAATTTAAATTCGAAAAGAGACCTGATATCAGATTTAGCATACTCTTAGAAATATTGGTAGTGTCAGGTATTTTGAGCAACATTTTCTCATACATTTTATAATGATGTGATATCCTTCTTAAGATATCTAGGTTGGATCTTATACATCCATACATTGATTATGTTCACATAAACTACACAAGCCATTTAAAGGCAACTCTAGTACTCTAGTACATAGTACGTTTTGGTACGTTAATAATGACGAGATAGTTAGTCAGCTCCATAAAAGATTAAAAGTATATAACTCTAGCATGAAAACTCAACAAGAAAAGACAAATAAAGAGTAACAACCAGTATATAGCCCATACTATATATTATATAGCCCAATGGCTTCTCCACTTATTGTTATTAGTTTTCATGCATATATATATATATTATAGGTATATTGTTTTTTGCTGATTTAATCCACCTACTGTCTTTATCATAATCTAATGTCATACCTGGGATATGGAAATCTTGTCAACAACATTATGTTAGTCTGGTGGTCGAATCTGGTGGAACCAAAGCATCTGTCCAGATTTGAGACATAGGCATAGAACTCTAGTTACAAAATAATGTACCGTTATAAATTAACACTAAATGCTTCTAACTACATCTAGCTATCAGATTTTTATATATAGCAGTGGGTTTATGCTTCGCCTAACAGGACAGAAAAACATCATCATAATCATTTTTATCATGTATTGGTTGACAAAAATATTTTTTTTTCTAATGATTAAGAATTGAAAAATTTCATGGCCGGTATTTTTAAATGAATATCTCTCGATGCTGAGATTACTTTACCGATTTTTTATTTAGCCATATTGACTTTTCTTGATTCTACAGCTTTTTGTTTGGTTCTATTGATTTTTCTTGGTTCTACACTATTCTGTTTGATCATTAATTTATATATAACCTAGAATTAGACATTCTATAGATACTATTATATGAAATACATATTTTTATTTTAATTCAAACTTAAAATTTAAATTTTTTTATAAAATTTTCCTATTAATTTTCATTAAATCTAACTAGAAATGTACTCTTTTTTCATATTATATATGCAATTAATATAATTTCATTATTAATCTCTAATTAATATCATTCATCTCTTCATCTTTCTAACTAACAATATCTCAAGATCTTACTTTACTATCAAAAACTAATTTTTCTTATAAGGTTTCGGTCAACTAAATCAATCTTCGCCGCTTTCATCTACTTTGAATAGTGGTCTAAATTCTGGTATTAATATAGGTTCTGCAATGGGTGCTGGCAGTTATCAACATTATGGACTTAATGCTTTGGGTATGTCTACTAATTTACTTCATTTTTTTTATTTTTTTTTTTTAATTATATATTTTTACTTAATATGTTTTTAAGTTTTAGCTTCCTTTGTGAAATCATAAAAAAAAATCATGGCTATTTTGCTACTGATTTTATTGTTAATTTTATTTTAATCACATGACCACATTTTATGGAATTTTACTATAAAAAAATTACGACAATATAAAAATGATAACAATTAATAAAAAATAAAATTCAACAAAAAAAATAAAAGATAAAACCAAATGACAACTTTGCACTTTTAGAAATTTTCGTCAACGATTTTTTGAGAATTTATTAAACACGATTTAAATTTCAAATTTATTTATTTTTTTATTTTTTTTTTTTTTTGAAATACAAATGACAAGAAGAAAATGGTAGCAACACCATTTAGTGTTTGTGATAGCAATTAACATCCCTGCTTCATGCCCGCCGAAGAAAAATCTGAAACAGTATCAAGGAATTGTTTTCAGTCGGCTTATGTATCTGTAGCTGTATCTATATCTGTATCTGTATCTTTATTTGTATCTGCAACTTATTTTCGACAAAAACGTCGACTGTTTGTTTTCGTGCAGATGTGCTAATTGTTATTTTGGAGACAAGTTCACGTTAAATTTATTGTTATAATTTTTTATTGAAATTTCGTGTCGTCTTTCTGGACAAGCGAGCAAATATTAAAAATTTTTGTACTAAAGAATAATTTTTTTTCTCTTTTTTCTTTTTTCTTTTTTTTTGGTTTAGGTGATTCTATGATGTATCAACACACGGTAGGTGGTGTTGGTTGTGGAGCTGGTGGATCACCCACAGCAACCACACCGCCAAATATAAACTCATGCTCATCCGTAACGCCACCGCTCTCCAATCAACCTAGTCAAAGTGAACTAAATAGCGATCAAATGGTAAGAATTTAATTTAAATTATTATTTAATTATTGTAAATAATTACAATAATTATGTATAAATTATTTAATTTTTGCAATCAATATGTGTAGACAAGTAGTATAGAACTCTGTTAAGCAATGTACAAAGCAAAACTCATTGACAAGCACTAAGAAATTACACAAACAACTTTCGTCAGTATTTGAAACCATGAGTAAATATCAATATGATTCGTTGTTTAGCAGATATGATTCTGACTTGATGCTGTTATTTGGCACTATTAATAAAAGTTTACCAAGAAATCATTGATACTTAAGTCTATAGAGCAATCAGAATTGATAATATCTATCACAGTTGCTACACCATATATCTATCGATAGTTACTTGTGAATTTTCACTTCCCCAAAAATATCAATTTTATTCGTTAATATAAGTTGTAATTTAATGTCAATTATGACGGAAGTAACCATTTTATTTTAATAAAAACTAATATTAGTTTCTAAACCTCTATACTAAATTTTATTCGTTAATATATACCCAAAGGGAAAATTGAGCATTACCACTGAATAAAATCTGATGCCAAAAATCGCCACTATTTCTATAAGTTTTCCTACTTTAGTACGTTTAGCGTATGCTATACGATGGACATTGTAAGATGGCAAACCTTAAATTAAACAAACTATGTTGTTGTTGTGGTAACCCGCTGGGATCTGCTTGTGTGATCTCTTTGTGGGATGTTGAACGGCACTTGGTCGTCTTCGATTTGTGGCTCGGGGACATAGACCCGACCGTTTTTGGAACCAAACAAACTATGTCTTATGTGACAGTTCTATTTAACATATTTTACTAAAACAGTGCTATCAACACAACGAATAGATGATCCGTTATAAGATAATACAAATCACATTTCAAAACAAAACAAATAGATATAGCTTTATGAAAAACTTATTAAAAAAGTATGAGAAAACATATTATATACTTGTATCAAACATGTGTCCTTTGTAAATATTATTTTATTTGACAAATAAACTGATAGGATATTTTCTTCAGTACATTCTATGGTTTAGGATTAAAATAGTTTTAGCCTTGTTGAATTTTTTCAACCACAAATTTTAATTTACTGAATTAATATAAGTAAACAAAAGGTTAATCTTAAAGAAGAGATTATGTTGCTATTGCTATTTTTGGTATCCATCGCTCATGCATTAGAGTAGCACTAAAACGCTTTTTAAAAGCATTATGAAAATATAAAATATTTTGAAATATATAAATTAATTGACTTAATTAAATTGTTTAGAGAAATTGATATCAAATTAAGCAATTAAATAATAGTACTTTTACTGCTGCTATCTTCAAAACCTAAGTGCTTCATGTGATACAAAATATTCCCTTTGGAAAGCCATAAAAAAGAACAACAGACCGATTGTCTATCAACCACCTATACGCAAAATCGACAACTCATGGGCAAAAAGCGATATTGAAAAAGCAGAAACATTTGCGTTACATTTGGACCAGGTCTTTAAATCAAATGATAACCAAAATATGCCTAATGTCATGAATCAAAGGATTAATTTTCTACAAGAGCCTTATCAATTGGAACTTCCAATTAAAAGATATACTATTAATGAAGTTAGAGATGTAATAACAAAGTTAAAAGTAAAAAAAGCTCCAGGATACGATTTAATCACAGGCATGGCCTTGCAGCAGCTCCAACCAAAAGGATTTGTATTTCTCACTCATCTATTTAACGCTGTGATAATAAGGGGGTTTATTCCGCCACAGTGGAAGATAGCACAAATCTCTATGATACCGAAACCAGGGAAAAGCCCAGAAGACGTCAAATCATATCGGCCAATAAGTCTACTTCCGATCCTGTCAAAAGTTATGGAAATCCTGTTTCTAAAGCGCCTTACTCCGGCGCTTTAGAAACAGGATACAAAACAGACTCATACCTGACCATCAATTCGGCTTTCGCCAAAAACATAGCACAATAGAACAAATTCATAGACTTGTCAGACATATCCATAGTGCGATAGATGGTAAAAAATATTGCACTGCGGCATTTATAGATATTTCACAAGCTTTTGATCGAGTATGGCATGAGGGCCTCCTGTTCAAACTAAAACTGTATCTACCTCTAAATTTTTTCATATTTATAAAATCATACCTCTCGGCTAGGCACTTTTTCATTAAGCATGGAAATGAAACTACAGTACTTCATGATATAGAAGCAGGAGTACCTCAAGGTAGCATAATGGGACCAATGCTTTATCTTTTATTTACTGCGGATCTTCCCCTTACCGATGAGAGTGTTATCGGTACATTTGCAGACGACACAGCTATTTTATCAGTTGACAGTGACCCAATCCGTGCTTCCACCAAACTTCAAACCTGCCTTGATAATGTTGCTCTCTGGATGATAAACTGGCGTATTAAACCGAATGAATCAAAATCTGTCCAGGTAACATTCACTACAAAACGTTCTACGTGCCCGCCGGTCTTAATTAACAATACTCAATTACCACAAGCTGTAGAAACAAAATACTTGGGCATACATCTGGATAGTAAGCTAACCTGGAAATCGCACATATTCAAAAAGCGTAAAGCCTTGGGTCTTAAATTACGAAACTTATTTTGGTTCCTCAGCCGAAATTCCAAACTGTCACTCGACAATAAGCTGCTTATATACAAATCTGTACTTAAACCTATATGGAGTTATGGGGCCCAATTATGGGGTACAGCAGCAGACTCAAACCTGGCAATTATACAGCGCTTCCAATCTAAAACACTTCGAATGATCACAAACGCACCTTGGTATATAACGAATGAACAGCTACATAAACAATTACATGTTCGAACAATCAAGGAAGAAATAGCAAGTATTTTAAAGAATTACGCTCAACGCTTATATATGCACCCAAACCCTCTGGTTACTCAACTGATGTCCCCTTCCAATACCTTTACAAGGCTGAGAAGAAAAACATCGCGAGACATTTTAAATATGTATATGTAGACAATACCCTTTTATTTTAAATATATATGGATATGTCACTGGGCATAGTCCATACGTGCCTTTCTTTTTATATCGTAATAACCATTATTACGATTTAAATTTATATATATTACTTATTGTCATTCATTCCTGACAGATTGTAATAAATAAATGGATTTCCAAAAAAAAAAAAAAAAAAAAAATCTTCGGACCGAAAGTTTATATAAACTACAAACCAAAGAAGGGTTTCTTCTTGAGTTGTGTTCAAGCAAAAAGCAGTAGCTGTCAGTGAAATCCAATAATTATTTCGTATGATATCACTAGACAGATTATAGCTAGCTTCAAGCTAATACATGTATCAAAAACACAAAGTCTGGGATATACTTCAACTTGATTTCATCAAACGTAATGCCTAAGACACAACTAAGTTACAATCGCTGGCAACAGTAGATAGAAATTTCAAAAATGTAGCTAAGCAAATGAAATCCACTCCTGGGATGTAAGGGATGTGAAGAATACAAGACAACAAAATGGCTGACTATCTCGCCACACAATATTCTGTCCTCCAACGAAAGGACAGATACATAATCGAAAAACTTAGATACTCGGATCATTTCTAATTCAAAACTTATTAGCTAATTTTTTTTTCCAATGTCTTAAAAATCCATACTGTTAGTAATATATAGTTAACATTACAATTGTTCTCATAGTAATTTTTTAAATATCTGTCATTTATAATTAAAATACTTTATATAGAACCTAAAATTGGATAACCTGTAAACGATAGGTATTCCTGAAGGGACATTTTAAAGATAGTGCTCCGAAGTTATGGACAAGCCGCAAGCCCATTTTTGTAGATCTCATCGTTGGGCTCTGCAGAGTTCTTTGCAACACACCATACTATTTCTTATTTTTCATTTAAAAAAGTCCTTGTGCCACGTTCGCTATCATTATTGAAATAATATATAGTTGTAATTAGTTATAGTTACTACTGTAATGACAACCAAATATTCTCGACATCTGGTCAAAAATGTGACAATTCTTTTTAAATTGCTTTTCGAATGAATTTATCGATATTAAGCAAAGACACCTATACTTTCTTCTAAACTTAAAATTTATCAGAGAGATTTGAATAATGTGGTATCTGCCAATCATTGGGCATTAATAACTGGGGTTTTACATATAAATATTTACATATACATATATAAATATTTTTTATGTTTATTTACAATTGTTTAGTTTGCTTTGTGGAATATATCCCAGTAGAAAAAGTGGTCTTCGAAGACATTGTCTTCAAGACGGTCTTTGATACCGCGTCCGCATTTTCAAACAAATTTGCAAAACAATTGCTCAAAACATGAATGTAAATACTCTTTCTTTGCTTTTTCTCTCATTTTTAGTGTTCATAGCAACGTACTTGAATTTTGCCTCAGATGACGCTATGTTTTATAAATGAAGTGACGCAATAATTTTGAAGTGTAGTAAATAAACATTTGTGAAATAAATATTAAAAAAATCAAAATGAATAAAGAAACAAAATCATTAAACTACTAAATATTAAAAAAAGAAATTAAATGAAATTAAATAGTGACTTAGTTCCTGGAAAATATATTGATATTCCAGTGAAAGTTGTTTAAGAAACGAAACAAAGGATGTTGAAAATAAAAAAACTAAAAACACTTGTGAAAAATTAGCTGTTATATTTAAAAAACACAGGATTAACAGGCGCTGTGGTAATGATATTTTAGAACTCTTAAGATCAGAAGGTTTAATTGTACCAAAATCCTTTTCAACGCTTTTGAAAACATATAAAACTTCAACAATTGATGATAGCGAAATGCTATAAATTATTTTATATTAGTTTTAGTTAATTTTAGATATGTTAAGTTATATTAAGTTAATTATTTAAATTAATTTTCACTATGTTTACTAGTTTTTACTAGTTTATTTTTAATATCTTAATAAAATTTATAATAATTTATAATAAATTTTATAATTTACTTTTAAAACTTTTAATTTTGAAGGTAATGTAAGAAATTATTATATAAAATAAATAAAAGTACAAAATACAACAATTTCTTTCTACTTACTTAAAGAGAAAGTTGAAATTCATTTAAAATTTAAAGAGTGCAATAAAAGAGTAGAAATAAAAAAAAGGGTGAAAAAATTATATGAGCACTGCACTAAGAGCGCACAACTTTCTGTCGAATGCGTCCGTTATGCAAGACATGGTCTTCGAGACGGTCTTCGAGACATGTACACAAAAATTCATTGAAGACATTTGGCTAATTTGTATGAAAATGTCTTCGAAGACCGTCATACATTTGGATCGATCGGTCTTCATGTATGTATCCATGTCTTGAAGACGTCTTCGATGACGGATCGATCCGTTTTCTACTGGGATGCAAGGGTATTATGTTTTGCAGGTGTGTGTTGTTACATCCATGCCGGTTTTAGAAATTAAATGGACTGATTATCGACTCTTGATGTATAATAGACCTATGCTTAAAGAAAAATTCATATAACGTGCAAGTATACGTCTTGTCGTTTAGGTCTTGTATTAAATTTTTGTATTGAAAGCATATATGTTGCTCTCAGAGAATTTCATAACAGGTCTTTGGGAGTTATGTTAAACATTTTGTCAGATATATAAATGTCATGAGATTTTTCTTTTTCCTTACAAATTTTTATTTGTATATATTTAATTTTGTATTTATATGTATTTAAATTTTGGTTTAAATATATTTAAATATTTGTTGATACAGTCAAACTTCCATAACTCGAAATTTTATAACTCGAATTTTCCATTACTGAAACTAAATAGAGTGCAACAGGGTTTAGAGAGCAAATTGCATACAATTACAAAATTCTTTAACTGAAAGTCTCCAGTTATAGAAGTTTGACTGTATGTATTTAAATAATTATTATATATATAAAAATTTGATTTATACATATTTAAATTTTTCAAATTTCCATTCATAAATATTAAATTTTTATTTATATGTATTCAAATTTTCATTTAAAAATGCTTAAATTAGAAATTTAATATGATTTCTCCATATAAAATTTTATTATTCAACACATTTCTTTTACCTTCTAGCAACAACAAGCAGCACAACAACAGCAACAAACCCACCAACAAAATCACCAACAACAAACTCACCATCAACAGCAACCACCACAGCAACAGCAACAACATCACGAAGGTGCAAATAATGCAAATGGAAATGGCACAAATTCACATCATTTAATACCGCACTGTCATCAGTCTATGCAATCGCCATCAGATGGCGGTAGCGTAGCCGCCGAAGAAGATGTTTGGCGTGGACATAGCATAGCAGCGCTAAGGCGGCGAGCTTCAGAACTAAATGCAACAAGCTTACCCTCATATTTACACCATGCCGCCGCACACAATAATTACGAACATCATAATTCGGTCTACTGAAATTTGTTGAAAAGCTTTGAAAGCTTTTCGGATTATGGATTTTCAGGAAACAATAATCACCACGATTATTAGGTGCGTGTGTAAAAATGGTATAAAATTGAAATAGAGTCAGAACTTAGCTAATGTAAAACAGTTTAGAAATGATTAAAGTAAAGAAAGCAAACAAAGTGAACAGTTTATTAAGCACTGTTAATGTAATAATGAAAGTTGAATAGCAATTGCATTTCACCTTTCGTGGTGGAGAATGCAATACACCTTTCCAGGTACTTAAGAACTGTAGTAAAATGTGCTAATTAGTTTAAAATATATTCAATATATAAACGAAATATTATAAATGTAGAGAGTATGTACAATAAATTATACAAAATATGTAAGAAAAAAAAACAACAAAAGTTTATTCCTGAATATGTGTATTATATAAAATAAATAAGCAAAATATTTTATGCTTAAGACTTAAATATTATTTTTCCTACATAAATTCGCTATAGGTTTTTATTGTTTAATTTGTTATTTCTATGTAAACGTCATAATTTTAATTTTGTATATAATTCTGTAATTATGGTGAAGCCACTAGAAGAATATTTACATATTTACATTTTATGAAAAATAAAAAATTATTAAATAATATGCAATGAAAGACTATAACAAGTAAACAATGTATACGAAAACATTTGATGGAAATATACGATGGCAAAAAAAAAAAAATAATTAAATATATATAAATAAAAACTGAACTTTTTAATGAATATAGTTTAGCTTAATTCATATAAAAAAAAATATATTTTAAAAAGTAATTTTAAAAAACTATGAAAAAAAATTTTTAAAAAATTGAAATAAATGTAATAATTTAAAATGTATACGAAATAAATTTGAAAAAAATAAATAAAATAAATAAAATTATTTTGGCAATTGTTAATTTTTTGTACGGCTTAAGATATATAAAATTTTAAAAGAAAATAAATATATACAAATAAAAGAATTCTGTATGTAAGCTTTGAAAATATTAAATTAAAATATAAATATAAATTTAAATTTGCAAAGAAATGCAAATTTAAAAAAACGCAAAAATTCGTCAATATTTCAATTTATATTTGTGTGTGAAATGACAAACATAAATCAGAAAAAAAAATTATAAGAGTTTTAAGTATTAAATATCCATAAAATAATTATAAAAAAAAATATGTAAAAAACATTAGAATATGTAATTTTATTAAAGCCTAAGGTATTTAATTGTAATTAAAAAAAAAAATCATTACATTGCTATATTAATTAATTTAAAGTGATTTAAATAAAATTAATTATTACTCGTAAGTGTACGAATATTCTGTTTTTATTCGAATTGATGATATATGCATATATGTGTTTCTCTATAAGTGCCACAAAGAGCATTTGTTTAAAATTATAATCGAATGTATTCTACGTTCTCCTCCAATTCATGGCTAGCGCACAGGTTTGCCTATTACCTTTTAGATTCCACCTCAGTAGAGATGAAGTTCTAAGTAGAGCATAGAGCCTTTGTCATCGATTTAAATTGAACTTTATTTTATGAAAAGGTAATGATGTCGTTCCATACATAATTTGCATTCCTCCAAGTCATGGCCGATGTATAGTATCGCCTATTATCTGCTACTTTCTATGTGAAGCATAGAGCCTCAATTATGCATTGAAATCAATTTTTATGACGCAAATAGGTAACTTAGTTGTTTTATAAACACTTCATTAAGCATTCTACTATTCTCTTCTAAGTCATAGTCATCGACAGGGTCACCTAGAACGTTGTCAATTCCTCTGTAGTGGCTGTCGAGCAATGTTGATATTTCTTCTCAGAGTGTACCTTATCCAACTCCATATACGTGGTTTCTTCTTTTGCTGTAGCTTGGACTGCTCAAGCACACCGACAAATATTGGATATACTCTGTGGCCACAGGATACACAAGGTTCTTTGTTATTATTGGTTAGTACAAATCTAAATATTCTCTCTTTCTATATATGTATATAGATATATATCTATACATATTTCCAATATCTTTATCAATATCTTTAGATATTGATTAATATGTATCTAAAAATTGAATGAGACTGTAGTCGTGCACTTCCATTTTTCACTAGAACTACCCTTATGTTGATATCGAAAATGCAGGGTTTTTCTAGTGGGGGATATAGGCCACAATTCCATGTCCTTTTAAGTTGCACCTCTGGCCTTATTGATTCAATAATAATATGTTATTGATTATATGCATTCTACTTTTTCGCATGGTAATCGAACATATTACCTCAGAAACAATTGACCTACAATAAATTTATGCTAACCTGTTGTTTCTTTGTTTTATTTTTGTGGAGAGGAGGTTTAAAAATACCTAATGCATCGTCAAAATGTCGCCACAATAGTGGTACGACCGGTTTGCACGGGCTAAAAACAATCCCCCCTCTACCAGACCGTTTCTATCTTGGAACTTTATCGGGAATACTTTAGGATAGGATCCCTATGCTGGTTTTCCACCCTTCCCTGTAGGCTAGGGTAATTATAGCACATTAAACACAAATTATCAGCATATTCCAATTGTCAAGAGTCGAGTAAATGATGTCCATTGGATACCATGTTGACCGTCTGATGATGATCTGCATCTAGTACAAGACTAAACAATGAAAACGCTGAAATACAACCTATGCGTACACCGGTCTAAACAGTGAAATCTTTGAAAATTGTTATATGACTTCAGTGATTGTAGCATATAGTAATAATATGTTAGACCCAATAAATACTTAGCATATCGGGAGGTTTGGATATAACATTAATGAAACATTAAAAAGTAAATCAAAATTTCAATTATGTTAATATTAGTTATTATTTAAAATTTGGTCAAACTTATGACACACCTACGTAGCGATGGGTTTCAGTAAAATTAGCTATCCTGTATCACTTTTTTTATTCGCGGTAGTTTGCAACCCATAAAAAATTGAGCATGCTTATACAAGAGATCATAGATTAACTGCGATTACAGAAGGAAAATTCCTACCAAAGATGAATTAGGAGTTCATTCAATTAGAAAGTATTCAAGAAAGCCACAGAACGTACAAGTTCATAAGCATATAGTATTCTGACAAACATGAACTTGTAATGCATATTTGACATTTGAAGGCCTCAAAGGAAATGATCTAAAAGAAGAGAATTTAGAGTGAAGATAGATGATTCCAAATAAACTTGTAAGGCGATTTCTACACTTGAAAGTTTCATGCAATCTAATACAATATAAAAGTCCTTAAATATTTTTTTAGAGTGAAGATCGAGAACTATTTAAATAAAATAAATAATAAAAATTGAGATAAAAGCTCCTCAAGGATCTTCGCCTTCCCTATTTTGTGCAGCTTAAAGATTTCATAATTGATATCTCTAAGGAACTGTAAATATCCTATTGCTTTATGCAAAGGATATCTACATAATGCTTGTAATGAAGAATACTGTATTGATTTGAATCTATAGGAACACATAATTAATATAACCACAAATTTCAGCTAGTAAGAACTCAAATTGAATACGGAGTAGATAAAGGCTATCTTCATTATTAGAATAATGAATCAGGCCCCAAGTAGAATGGGTGGTGAATGAGGAACCTATAAATAGATAAGACAAAGTTAAGTATACAGGTCTAACTTTAAATAAAATAATTAAGAGAAAATAACATATAAAAGAGGAAAACATCTCCTGCAAAGTAACTTTTAAGGCACTAGGCCACTTCTAGACACAAAGCAGAGCAATCAAGCACAAGAAACCATGAAATTAGATATGAAAGATAGCATCATTTAAATATTTCCCGAATAATATATATTAGTAGATCCTTTTTAAATAATATGCGGAGGCTTGGTACATTGCTGACATTATGTCCCACCGGAACGTAATGTTTAACGGGTGACTACTTAATGCGATCATTTGTGTTACCTCACAAAAAACTCTAGTGTTAACACATCGAAAGATCTTAGTAGTAATTCACTTTATTAAAACGTAAAATTAAACAAGCAAAAATGAGACATACTGTAAAACAAAAATTAAATAATCATATTGCTGTAGCGACAAGATTTATCGGTTTCCACATGTTCAGCGGTTGTTAACCGATCCATATTGTAACCTAAAGATAAATATATTATGTGGTGTTGTTTGTCAATAATGGATGAGACTTTCTTATTTAAAGAATTATTTAGATTTTACGACGAATGTTGCCATTTTATCCATTGTGATGTTGTTAAAAGTTGATCAGAATCTTCGGGTTAAGTGATAGTGGCAACGATTGCAATATTTTTATCCGTCATCTTTATACTCTTTAGAAAATAAAGTACAATATTTATAATTAATATAACACATATAGGGTAAAAAGCTTAAGAACTTCAATAGAGACTAATTGCCTTTTCGATTGGTGAATCAGGAATAATATCTTTAAACGAGATGCACTTTTAATATACTTTTAGTGCAATTTTTATTTTCAAATATTAGATCTGAAGAGTAGCAAGTAGCAACATTATTCTGATATTAATAGCTATTTCTCATATCATGACAGATAAAGTGTTATTTGATTAGATATTATTATACATATTATGAGATATATAAATTTGTAATAACACTACTACAAAAAGTTAGATTGCTCTAAAAATCTTAGATTGTGCAACAAAATTCTCGACAAATCGAGAATAAATATGGATAGAATCCAGATTTATTAGACGAAAACGCTTTAAATGAACTTTATTTATTGTTTTTTTTTTTACTTAGTGAATAACTAACTTATTGTATTAATAGAACTACACCAATGATTATTCGATATATTAAAAATAAACTGCTTTTGTACCTTCAAATTCCATCTATTCTTTGCCATAGATTTCAAATGCTCAACGAGGTACTAACATGCTGTAATGAAGCACTAAAAATAATTTAACATTTATGTTTTTTTTGTTTTGATCTGTTAATAACTATTTTATTTCACAATTTTAGGCTAATGTGGAGCTTAAGTTTAGTGAGAAATAAAATCAAAATAAAATTATTATTATTTATTGTTTTTTTATTCATATTACCAGCCACACATTTCGTTGATAATTTCAAAAGAAAGTTTTTTGTTTTTTTTTTTCAATATAATAAAATGCATTTATTTTTTAGCATTTTTTTTATAAATAAATTGCAAAAACAACAATTAAAAATGAATTTTGAATTTTTTTGAACTTTTTCGAGTTTTTTTTTTAATAGTTTTTGAATATATAACTAGGGACGTATATTTTTTTTGACAACTATACATACATATGTACATATATATTTGCAATAAAAATAAAACTATATAAATAGTGGTAAAAAAAAACTCCACTTACTTGGCTACATCCAACGGTGACAGAAGAGTACAATCAGTAATTTATCTCTTTCTTTTATTAGTTATACCATTTTGTAATATTTTTTTATATTCACTTATTTAGTAATAATTTTAATTAGAAATAATAATTTAATTAGAATTAAATCTATCTAAATATTTATATGAACTTTCTTCCACATTTCTACAGAACACTTCTTCTTCTTCAATTTTTTCTTATACAATAACTTGCACTCTTTTAATTTTCTCATATTTATTACACAAACACTATTTACTATATATTAACAACGTTTTTAATATTATTAAAACATTTTTTTATGATTAAAAAACATTCAACAAATAAATAATTTAAAAAAAATAAAAAAATACGTTTGATTTTTGCAAATTTTTCCGTTGTTTACACGATTTTAGTCAACGCAAAACTGATCGATCAGTAGAACAATTAGTGCAATTAGTAAAAAACAATTAAACAATTACAAAAACAACAACGAAATGATATGAAACTGAAACGGGTTTTTAATAGCGACGCATGTAAATGTAAACAAGTTCAGTTTTAACTGCAGTAAACAGAACTTTTTTCTTCAATCGTGCGAATTGTTCGTTCCTTTTTCTTATCGTTTCTATTTACGCATAGACAATCGATTAAGCTTTAACTTTTTTTTTGAAATTGTTTTTATATATTTTTGAATGGGCGAATTAGTTAATTGTTTGAATAAAACACAAATATTATTAATTATTTTAAAAATATATTCCATTGACAGCAATATATTGACTATTGTTTATAATCAACTGCACGTTAGAACAATAAATTATAAATTCTTTTACAAATAATAAAATACATTCTTAATATTTTCAATAGTTATTAACACATTTAATGTATTTGTTAATGGAAACGTGATGGAAATGGTAATAGTTTATGGGTTAGGCTTAGGCCTTTATGCACTGCTACCAGAAATGTAGTATCTCGTATGCACCTAAAATTTTATGTCATCTGTGGTGTAGTGCATCACAGTTGTTGATCAAATGTTCCATAGAGTCTTCCTCATCACAGCAGAATCTGCGAATATTTCTGTCGGATATACCTATTTCATGCAGGTGTTTACTATAGACGGGGTGACATGTTAGTGCACCAGAGAGTGACTTTAGACAATTGTCTAAATTGAGAATGATGTTCAAACCTTTGAGTGCATTGTTACACTCTATAAGGACTGAGTGATCTGAGTAATTGTTTTGAACTTTGAGAACTAATTGACAGTCTGAAAGTATTTTGATTTTAACTCTTCTTAGTCCTCTTTTGGATAACATCTCTACGGTCTCTACTATAACACTGAGTATGAAAAATTGTGGAGTGTGTACTTAATGTAATTGATGTGAATGCTCTGATTTCCACTATTCTTATTCCAACACCTGTATATCATTTTTGCACGGTTATGTAATCCTGTTGGGTTGGCATTCCACTCTTTTCTTTATGTGATGATAACTTTGTATCTCTTGGCGAAATTAAGTACTAGATCTGTCAGTTGTTTGAGTCATATATGTAACGTTTTTGATCCTAGTAAGGTCAAGGTTCAGTGAAATTTCATAGTTTGAATTTTTCTTTTGTGTGATTTGAGAGTACTTGCATCGCCAGCCTCTGTAATTAGCTCAGTTTTGATGGAGCTGTAGTTTGTGACTTTTACAAAAATTTTGATATGTTTTAAATATCACATTTAAAAATATTTGACTAAATTACACATAATTATTTTTGTGTTTAAATCTCCAATCAAAAATACACATATTTACTCCAAATATGCGCAAATTCTAACATTTATTACTGACCAATATAGTTTTGACCAAAGTAAGGAGAAATACAAATCATCCTCATCAAATTCAGATAGAAATGTTTATATATAAAATAGTAATTTTAAATTTTTCTTTAAGATCGTATGCATACCTAATTTCATGATTTAGATTGAAAAGAACAATATTTTCAAATTACACGTGACCATGATTCCTTGTATAACATAGACCTTACAATTTACTTTACGATATAAACAGCAAGTTGTCTATTTTGGTGGATATGCTTTGTCCACTAAGTTCTACCTCATAATCCAATTATTATGAAGGATGGATCAGTAAATAGACACTAAATATAATTGAATGCTACCAAAATAAAGTTCTTAGAGAATATTAATAAATATTATTTAAATAATAACTCCTTTTATTCCAAATTCCCGCTATACAAATAGTAAAACCTGTATGGAGTTACGGAATTCAAATGTGGGGAACAGCGATGCCATCAAATATTGAAATGCTGCAAACGCTGCAATCTAAAATCATAAGAATGACAACAGGTGCAACCTTCATAGAGACTTGGGCGCATCAATAGTAATAGAAGAAGCTGCTCAAAGTAGCCTTCAGGACCTGTTAAAGTTAGTAGACCATACTAATCAATTAGCTGATAACAAAGGCCTGAACAAAGACCACAAAGGATTAAAAAAGGAAAGATACAATTAACATCTGCTAATTTCACTGAAGTTTTATTTGATCTAAAATGTTATAACTTTGTTTAATTTAATTTAATTTAATTTAAGTAAATGCGATTTGGTTTAGTTTGATTTAATTAATTGAATCTAATTTTATTTTATATTATTTAATGATTCAATTCATTTTCCACTTTCCATAGCTTTCCACAGTTTTTCCATAGGGAAAAAATAAATTGAATTTTTAAGTTTTGATATACTTATTGTTAGTTTCCAAACATAAGATTCAACAAATAACGTATAAATTGAAAAAAAAAATAATAATTCCTTCTATCATTCTTTTTGCTATAATAATAATAATTTAACCATCACCGAAGATATTTAAAAATAC
Source organism: Teleopsis dalmanni (assembly GCF_002237135.1). Lineage (NCBI taxonomy): Eukaryota > Metazoa > Arthropoda > Insecta > Diptera > Diopsidae > Teleopsis > Teleopsis dalmanni. Next base: position 72,193,019 of record NC_051847.1, on the reverse strand, counting down.
TGGGCTTAATATGAAATAAAACAATAAGTAATATAATTAAAAAAATTTTTTATATTATTTCTATTGTCATAAAACCCAAAAACCACATTAATCTAAGACGATGGTCACAAATTACTGGTTAAATTATTTTTAGTGCTTCAATAAAGCAGATAGTGTCTCTTGCAGCACATGAAATTAATTGCATAGTATAAAAGGGAATAGGTTTGAAGTACAAAAAGTGCTTTATTTTTAATATAATATTGAATAATTATTCGTGTGTTTGCATTAGGAGGGTTACTAACGTTTCGTTAACTAAAACCCAATAAAAAAGTTCATTTTGTTTTTGTTGAAGTTTCTAAGTCTATCACTCTGTATATATGGAAGTATGTAATTTTTTACATTGTAATTTATGACCTAATAAGAATAAAGGTTACGGATCATTCATATAAATTATCAAATTTTGACAACAGTCGTGGAAACAAATTCGAAATGAACCACTTAGAGGCTTAAGTGCAGCGACGTCCATTTTGGTGACAAGGGACATAGACGTATAAATAACAAATCCTCGCGATTACTTTTTATAGTTTAAGGGTTTACAGACTTCTAAAATATTTGTTTTAAATTGTATTATTATTATTATTTTTGTTATTATAAATGTGGGGAATGCTGTACACTGCGACTCAGAGCTAATCCAAGTTGTTTCAACCGATTTTTAAGCTTACAACGAGCACCATCGACAGTTTTGTGTTGTGCCACATATTATATTATATGAACAATAAGTCTATTGCTTAGATGGATAAGTCCATTGGTATTTAATTTTAAGCATTCGATAAGAATGTTTCTAGATTTTTCCATATTCATTTCACATAAGTAAAATAAATGTTGGATGCTTCACAGAACTGTCATTCATTGTTAAGAAACAGAATCACATAACAAGTTTGCTATTGTACAATATGGATCGTTTAATCATTCCTGAACACGTAAAAATTGTTTGATCTTAATACAAATGAATAAAATTTTCGCACATCTTATTTGCTCGTCCCTTGCGATTGACAGGACACTAGTATAGTACAGTACGAGTATTGAATCGCATGAGTTTAAATTATAAAAGCAATAGATGTTATTAGATGTGGTGGTATTCTAAATTTCTTTAGGTTCATTTACAACACTTTCTACAAAGATAACACAATAGATTTTATATTCACTTTAAATTTTCTTTGATTGATATCATTTATGTACTTAAGTCCTAACAGTATAAGGTGTATTGTATTTTATTTTATGAGGCTTTCAACTTTTTAAATTCAATTTTGGAGTAAATGCTGTATTGATGTTATATCCGCCATAATGCACTTATACGTTCTATGGTAGTGTAGTGTATTAACGATTTCGCGGAACTTAAAGAGACAATAATACTCACTACCGTTTTGACTTAATTATTTCCAAAGTTTTATAAAAATAAGCACTTGGTTTAAAGTCAGTTTAATAATACCCTGATTTGCGTCGTTAATTGGGACCGACAAAATGCGACGCAAATCGAAACAATCCGAACCGAAACACAATTCTCCACATATTTAATTGCCAAAAATATTCTGGTTTTTGACTTGTTGATGGAGAATTACTTTTTAACTCATCGAATATCGACAGAACCTTTAAGTCTGATTTTTTATCCAAATGGAGTCCATTTTTAAACTTAATAGACGTCTAGTTTTTATAATTTCTTTGGCCTGCAAATGTATGGCAGCTTTTCCATAGTCCTTTATCTTGTCCGCATCACGATAATAAATTGTTCTTACAGTAGTTGGAGCTAAGCCCAGAATTCTACTAATGTGAGCAAATTTTTCTTTTAGTTTAAAACGTTTTAACGTGTCTAACTTTTGTTCTAAGGATTTACCCTTCAACTTTACCACACAAATGTAAACTGACACCTTTTAACTAAAAACTTAATACATGTAAATCCCCTTTTAGAAAATGTCTCCTACAAGGAATGAAGTGGGAATTCCCTCTGTACGCATGTATTAAAAAACGACGCAAATCGAAGCCAAAGCATATTTTTTTTTGACGATGCAATCGAATCAACGCAAATCGAGGTATTAGTATATAGCGGGGACGAAGTGTTTGACATGAAGTTCAAACATATTAAATCCATATAACTAAGTATAATAAATCTTAAAAGTATTCAAAATACTGGACAAGGATACAATATATATTTTTACTAGATTTTATCAGTAATACAATATGTTATATTCGTATAAATCTGGGAACTGCAAACTTGAATGGATATATATCTTAAATAATGTAGATATCTGAAATAAATCACAATTTTTTATTTCAGTGAATATTTCAGTGAAAATCTGTTATCTGCATAAATACATTCACTCTGAATTATTTTGCTCCAGCAATAATTTTATTTACTGAAGCAATTTCCAAAATTGTTAACTTACAATAAATTATATGTGAAAGGCTTAAATGAAGCAGAGAAAATTAATTAATATTTATCAATGTTGAAAATATGTACAGTGTACACTTGTAATTTGCAAATATCACAAAGGTATTTAATATAAATCTCTGAGCAAAACCAAAGTAATGTAAATGATTTGCGGTATGCGAGCAAACATGACCACAACCAACTATGGGAAGGACTGAAAATGCAAGGCAGTTACGACCACAGATGCAAGGAAATTGCAGGAGCAAACATGCAACTGATGCGTCCAAATAATATTTTTTATTATTTTGCAATTTAAAAACTTTACCCAATGTTGACATTGCTCCTTACTGCATCAATGGAACCAATGCAATTTTATGGACTTATGCACTTCAAGCAGAACAATAACCAAAATTGATTCTGATTTTATTTTAAATGTTACGTTCTATCTACTCGTATCGAAAGCAATGAAAACACAAATATTGAAAAATATTTTATTTGCATTTATATTCTTATATGAAATGTCGATAGAAAGTCAGGTGCACGTAAGATGACATGCTCGAATTCCAAAAAGGATAACTTGCCATCGCCATCCACATCGGCCTCTTCAATAACTTTATCAGCAATTTGCTGCTGCTCCTCAGGACTCAGCTCGTTTTTAGTCATCGTTGTGAGGCACGACATAAGGTCACCATGACCAATAAACCCATCTTGATCAAAATCTATTAAATTGGAAAAATATTTATGGAAAAGTATATGTTAGTATAGGAAAAACTTTTTTATTAAAAATTTTAAGTTATTGAGCACAATTTGTGAATAACAATGAAGTTAAATCAAAAGTAAATAATTTAATAAAAATGGAAAAGTAAAACAATATAATTTATTATCATTCATGTATATTAAAAATTATGCACATAATTATAAATAATAAAAATAATCATATATAATAATGACATGTTAAACAGAGCGAATGTTATTGAAAAGTGAAATGAAATTAAACTGCGAATAACTAGTAGAACATTATATTGGCGAAAGAGACCCTTCCCGAAGTTCCAGGGGGAATGAGTCTTTCCGAAGAGGGTGTGCTTTAGTACATATTAATGTGTTATGGAGTCGGACACACCTCTTCGATGTTGATTGGTTTGACGGTGTATAAAGCATTAAAAAATTTTTTTTTTTAAGTAGTAGGTCTTATACTACATTTGTAGAATAGTGATTTCAATATGTAAGAAACAATAATTCAGAATCAATGATTTATAAATATCTAAAGCTAATAACCCTAGTGCAAAAAGAAAGCGAGTTAAGCAATGCAAAATTCAAGTAATCTAATTGATTACTGAATACACAATATAATTGACTAAGTTCTAGAGCACCCAAAATATACAGAAATGAATACCTGGAGAAATAGCTAGATTATGATTATGAAAATCAAAGTACTCAGCACAAGACAATATTGAAGAAAATGTGTACAACACTCCTTTAAGTAAAAGTTACCCAAACTGAGAACTGCCCTCTATAAAATGCGCTACGACCCTACTTTCAAATGGTCACAACTCTTTCATATCAATAAGAAGCAAGGCTGCATATTGAATACAGAAGGGTGGCAAATTCCGTCAATCTCTTTCGAGTCATCAA
>NC_051847.1:72185227-72188883 GCF_002237135.1 Teleopsis dalmanni | reverse complement strand
CCGCCGTAAACGGCCTCAATTGTGGAAGGATAATTCATGGATTTTTCATGACGATAATGCTCCCTCGCACCGAGCCAACATTATCAACGATTTTAAGGCCAAAAATTCAATAAATACCATCGAACAGCCACCGTATTCACCTGATCTTGCACCGTGTGACTTTTTCCTGTTTCCCAAACTCAAATTACCACTCAGAGGAACGCGTTTTGAATCCATATAAGACGTAAAACAGAATTCGCAGAGGGAACTCAAAGCCATACCGGAAAGCGCCTATAAAAAATGTTTTGATGATTGGAAGAAACGTTGGCATTTGTGTATCGCTTCTAATGGAGCATATTTTGAAGGAGATAAAATAAATATTGATGAAGATTAAGAATTTTGCGTTTTATTTAAAATTTCCGGAAACTTTTCGGTCACAATAGACTCATTACTGTCTAGTTTGACTCCACTTTGATTTAATTCAAATTTTTAAAGGAGTGGAGTAGAATATTTAATTTTTTTACAAAATTAAATATTTTTGGGATATGTTCGCGAATTTTATATTGATTTTAAGAATAATTCTAAGATCATTTAAAATTAGCATTTTTAAGCAGTCATATAAAACTGTTTTTACTATTCTATCGAAGTTTTGGAGACAAATTCCAGCTGCACAAGTCTTTTTTAAATTTAAATGATAAATAGATGATTATTTATGATAATAATAATAGTACGTGGATCGTGGGTCTGTGTTTATTATTATTCTCTGCCTAAACTTATTACTTTGTCGCACACATTAATACCATATAGAAGAAATTTTTGTATTTTATATACAATTCAATTGAACCGATGTTGGTTCAATGTAGTTGATTATAGCTCTTCCAGAAACACAATAGATTGTTAAAAAATATGTATATAAATTTTTTTATGGATTCTAAAGTATATTCTACTTTTATTAATATGTTAAAGCTAGTTGAGTTAGTGCACTTGAGCACTTTTACTCCCTATTATTAACTGTTTTTCATAACCCCTCTATATGCCTTGACTGGATTATTGTTTATCACTTCATCAGACTAAGTAATAATTGACCTCAGATCTGCATACCTCCCCGAAGAGACTGTAACTATTCTGAGATTTGACAACGCGGTGTTGGTAAGTCTATTAATTTTCGTAAATAATTGCAGAGCTCTATTCTTTATGAATTTTTTGATCGGATCAATCTACTGTTATTGACACATAAGTTGTATTAAAATATATTCTATGCTATTTACAGAAAATAATGATAGATTCAATTTCTTTAAAATCTTTAAAAGAATATCGTACTTGAGATTGTTAGAATCAAAATGTAAATGAGCACTTTTATAGAATTGATCATTCATAATAAAATATGCTAACAAACTATTTAGGTTATAGGTCTAGTACATGGAAGTATCTTTAGTAAAAAAAAATTCAGGGTCCCTGGCCTAAAACTTATATCTCAATAACATTTCAAGCCTTCTCAAAGTTGCTGTTATCTTTAAAGGCTTTTATTTTCTGAACAAACCTTCCCCTTAGAACTAACCTCTATGCCCAAAACTAATTTCCAATGGGTAATTTGTGGTGTTGACACGTGATGCACAGTGCCGCACTTACCCCCCAAAGACGAGATTTTAATGGACTTATCTCGATGCAAACAATTTTATTTATATTTTCTAAATTTATTTCGCACAGAGGACGATTTGTTGAATTAATTTTGATATTTTGGTTCATGTTGTTTTGAATTTTATATTTGGTGTCTTTAATGAAACATTTTACTTTGTTGTTGTTCCTTTAGTAGCTGTTGTTGATTGTTGTTGTTGTTGTACATGTTGCTGAGCAGCACGTGGCAGAAATTCATTCAATAAATTTTTCATGATTAATTAGCCTAAATGTCAAATAATAGGCAATTTTGTACCAAAATAGATTTAAATATTTTTGCTTTACATGACAACAGAGGATGTAAAATTATTTTCTTGATTTAGTAAACTTAAGATATAAAATTTTTATTTATAATAAAAGATAATTTTAATATTTATTAAATGTAAAAATGGATTGTTTGGTTAATTTCGGAACTCATAAGGTAGCCATCTTTCTGCTCTATTCCTGCATTATATACAGAAATGAGTTGGGTACTCTGACTTTATAGTCGCTATTATCGCAAAAGGTTGAGTAATACTTAGTTAGTATAAGAATACTCCTTACTGAAATTGAAAGATCGAACTAAAAATCTATTGTCAGTTTATATTTTTCATTGAGTTGCATTTTATTGAAGATTGAAAAAATCAACAACAAATTATATCTACCCTCTTACGCTCTATGGTATACGGACTTTCTTAAAAAGGTCATTAAGAGAATTTTGTTCCTAAAGGGAACTAATTTATGATTCTAAGAAACTTTTTGATTCAAAAAAATCGTCAACGATATTATTTTTCGGAGACATACGCAGTTTGCATTTCAAAGTAGTTCGGTTTAAAGCGTATGTAACTAGTACACCTCATTCACAATATGTTAAGCTTCCTGATTAAACATTGTATCAAGATGAGATCAGGTCCTAAGAATTACTAGCAGTGACCGTAACAACGCTACTGGATATAGTGCAGTTGTTTCAAACTACTAGAACTATAAGCACTCACACAAAGAAACAGAGTATTCCTTGGAACAAATTCTTGAAATAACACTCCTTACGGAGTTTATTAAAAGGCACATTAAGAATATTTTATTTCTGAAGATAAGTAATTTATGATCCTAAGAAACTTTCTGATTCAAAAAATTGTCGAAAGTATTATTTTGCTTTATTTATTTTAATATTTATTATTAAATCTTATTTTGTGTGAATATTATTTATTTTTGCTTGACCTAGATTAGACTTCAGGTTAGCAGAATTATAAGTTTGCAGAACGTAAAGTTTTGGATTAAGCATACTATATTTCATAGGTGAATAAAAGTGATTAATTTAATTCTAATAAAATTATATTAATTTTAATATTTTTTATTTCATATTTTTATCTTATTTCATTTTTATTTTATTTTATATTTTATAATTGTATGTTTATGAATTATTTTCTTATAATAAAGACGATTTTTACCAGTATTTAATACTATTAAATTATATAAAATATTTACAAAAGTTTTGTTGTTTTCAAATAATTATTATAAATCAAAGAATTTCTTTAAAGTTACTTGAGTTTACTTTTCTGAAGGAGACTACTATTTTCATATCCTTCAAACTCCTTCCTTTCTGCTCGTATAATAAAAAGCATTAAAAAAATTTATTAAATTCACTTGACATAATTATGGTACCATAAAAAGAACTTTAATCCAGAAGAGCTTTAGACAGATACCTTAGGTTTGATATTTTCGCCTCTTCGTCTGCACTTCACATAAAGAAGTCAAACATTATCTTTTATGTTAGCTCTTTGTATCGCATTTCATTTAAAATTAAATTAAAATATGAATGCGATGAATATGAAATTCCAACAATGCCAAAATGTAGCTACTTGCGTGCTTCCTTCATATCCTGCACACAAAAAAGTTTGGAAGAAAAGTAACAAATAAAGCAACCAAATCAAAGAGCAAACAAAAGCAATATTCAAAGTATCTTGTATCTTGGCAACCGCAAGAAAGTATCTGAAAACTGCTTAATATATTTAAGGAATATTATG
>NC_051847.1:72169389-72185127 GCF_002237135.1 Teleopsis dalmanni | reverse complement strand
AAAAATCGCCTTCCTCTTATGTATTATTTTTATTACTTTAAATTTTGTTAGGCAGAAAACTGGCTTATATTTTTAAAACCCTCATGTAGATGAGCACAATTAATATTACACGATAATAGATTTTATATATATTAAGGGGCCTCTCAAAAAAAACTTTTTATTATTACCAATCTTATTTGCTTATAATATATTGTTTATATATTATATTTTTAAAATAGAAATTAATTATTAAAAAAATATTTATTTAGTTTTTATCCATTTCACTTATATAAATATAAAATATGTTATGTATTAAATATATATAAAATAATGTATATATATATATATATATATACATAGAGCTTTTAAACATTTAAGGATATATTGAAAACATAAATTTAAAAAAATTAAATTAATTTGTATCAAAAAAAAATAAAATCAATTAAGTAAAATTACTACAATCTGCTTTTTTTTGTCCATTTGTTTTTTGCTATAAATACATGTGTAAATGTTTGTTGGCAAAAATAAACTAGCAACATTATTAGCCTTGCATTAACATTCCAAGCTAAGTTTGTCAACATTTGAGGAAAAGCAAAAAAAATTATTTTAAATGGTTTCTTGGGGAAATATATGTTGACAAGAAAATTATTTGCTATGTTTTTAGCAGTTTGTTGCAAAGCTAATTGCAGCAAAGTTTATAAACACACTTTTGTCAGTTTAGTGTTTAGGAAGCTTCAAGGTTTATTCTGTTGCCATTTGCTTTCTAAAATATAATATAGATTAAAATACATGTATTTTTTATTGATGTTTCCGATAAAAATTTTGCTGACAGACATGACCTTTGAACGAAGTATGCAAAATATATCATTAAAATCGTCAAAAAAGTATTTCAGAATTGTTTCTTTAACAATAAACTTTGAGATTAGTATAAAATATAAATCAATGTTTTTATAAAAGTTATGAGATTTTTTGAAATATTACCATAAAGTATTTAAATAAATTAAATTTTGAAATTAAATAATATTATTATTGTGAGATAAAATAATTAATTTAATAAAAAAAATATTAATTCAATTAAATTTTCAATTTAAATTTTTTCGATTGCATCAATGAATGTAGTTTCTTCCTAGAAGGATATGAAACTTTAGGTTATTTTTTTGTGATAACCTGAACCTAAAGTTTTTTTGTGATTATCTGCAACAAATCGAAATCGTTTGACTTTCGTAAGGCAGGATGTTTTCCATTCAGTTAACAGCAGTTGTAGTTCACACGATCGTATAAGATTATATTACTTTGTTGGTGCTACTTTAAATCTAAATGATTCTAATTCGCATAATGTTACTTCATTAGATCTTAAATCTCTTATATATATTATCTTTTCCCAAATTTCTTTAAAAGTCGAAAATTAATATTAAAAACTTCTAATGATAATCATATTTTTAAAACGAAAAGTTTTTTTGCTTCTTGTTTCCTTGATCATTGTGTTATCTTGATTTATACTAAAAATCGCCATGCCACTGTCTTATATCTGTTATTTTTCAAAAATCACGTTAAAGCTAATATTTACTTATTTTATAAAATAAAACTTTCACACTACGAGGGTAAAGCTCCCTCTAATATGCACGATCTTTTTGTGTATTTTCCGCATAGATTATATAGTTTTTAACGTAATTACTTGCTTACAAGGGTCAACATCATGGTATTGTAAACACATGAATTAGTATAATGCAACGATGAATGCCCTTATTGGAATTCCGAGAAATACCGCCGGTAGCAATTCGAGCTAGAGAAGAAACAAGGCCCATCTAACCTCTCTGCTGTTCTTTGAAGCAGACTCTCGGTTGTAAAATACACATTAAATCCACATTAAATGAAAGCAATTAATACAGTCGTTCTTTTCAAGTCAATTTGGGTTTGGGTTAGCTAAAACAGCTGAAATTGTAGACCCTTATACCCATGGTATCAAATATATACTTTCGCGGTATTATAATTTATTTGTTATGATTTTAAGTTTTTCAGAGAGTTATTTAAAATGTAAATGTAAATTTACTTTTTACATTATAATTTTTGTGTTTCTTGTTTAAGTCAAAGCCCGATAAAGACTTGCACCTGTTTCAATCAGTAAAACTGGGGTAACATTTTCAAGCGAGATTTACTTTTAGTAAATTTTAGTACATCTTTTGCGTAATTTTTATTTTGGATTGGTAATTCTCCAGCAAATTGTATATAATTCGAGATTAATTTATAACACTCTAGATATTTTATCATTCTACCAATATTACCTTGAAATTAACAGCTGTTTTAGATGACTTGATAGGTAAACCGTGATTTGGTTCGAAATATGTATTTATAAAATATACAAATGCCTACTAACACAACTGCAAAAATGTTAAAGTACTCTAAAAACCTTTGATTGTGCAACATAATTCGAGATTGAGACTAAATCTAGCTTGATTCCAGATTGATTATTCGCCAGCTAGAAATTGCACAAAGTCAGCCTCTGAGACGAGTTTTCAAACTACCATGGTACATTAGGACGAATGACATCCTCAGGGACCTCATTCCATCAAAAAGTACATAAAGGATACAGCCCTGAAATTATTTGCGAAAACTGACAGACTTAACAACACCGCGTTATCAAATCTCAGAATGATTACAGGCTTCTCGGAGAGGTATGTAGATCTGAGGTCAATTATTGCTTAGTCTAATGAAGTGATAAACAATAATCCAGTCAAGGCGTAAAGAGGGGTTTTAAAAATACCTCGAGTTAAGTAAGAGTGAAAGTGCTCAAGTGCACTGGCTCCAATAGAAATAAGTAATAGATTGAATCCAGATTAAGTGAATCTAGATTCAATACAGATTTAACAAGTGAAAGTGCCATTATTTCTTTTTTCTCATGGAATTTCTTTGTGGAATAGTAACATAATGTGAATACTATGTTAAATGCATGACTTTATACTTATCTTAATATCCATATCAATTGTTTTTATTATATTTTATACTGAAGTGATTTTATGAAATTCAAAACCATGAATGATTTTGTAAGAATGATTTTATTTTTATTTTAATTTGGATATCTCAACTACAGAGGTTATATATAATTGTGTTATTCACACAAATATAAAATGTTAAAAGAATGGGATTTTGTTGTTTTTATTCCTTTAATGAATACATGAACCTGACTGTTACTTACATATATATAATTTGTATTATTGTTATCCTCTAACCTGTGGAATCGAAATGCTTAGACAAAAAGTAAAAATGCTGTAAAGTTGCCGAAGATTTAACAAGTACATTTCGAAACAATAAAATCATTGACGTTAGTTTTTCAACACTTGGATTTTATTATACATCAAAGATAATATGTAAAAGCCGACTTTAGACTTTAAAATTGAAAGTCCAACAATAAAAAAAAAGAATTAGAATGCACTTAAGTGTTCAATAAATTAGAGAATGAATTTATTTACTGGAAATTTTGATTTTATTTTTTATATTGATTTCGATTGAAAGCGAAACTTAAATGAGATTCATTCTATTGGTATCTGAGATATCTGAGTAATTTTTATTGAAAATTCACATTTTTGCACTTAATTTTTCTTTGGAGTTATTAGTCGAATAAAAATGTAATCCTTAATCCTATTGCATGTTTTCAAAAGAACTCACAACTGGAAATTCTCTATTTGACTAGTGTAGGTGGCTAAAGTTGAGTAAATAAGCAATAACTGCGCCTCAACTCTTTCCTTTACGAGACATTAAAGTGACTGTGATTTTGACTTGGCATGGCATTGCCACTGCCTTCGGTTGACATGAGTTCGCATCTACAAGCGATGAGTAAATGTTTAATTTAGCCAAACTCGATATCGAAAAGTACAATAAGCAATACTCAATACTCAATACTCAATACACAAAATAAAGGTAAATCATTTTGTACTTTTTGTTGAAATTCAAATATTTTTACTCGTTCACTTGCGTTTTTTATTTTTACTTTGTGTATTTAAGTTTGCGCGCCTCTATCGCACATACGTGTTAAAAATTTTTCGATATTTAATTTATTTTCCGTTGCTGATGCTGCAGATGAAGCTGACGCTACCGCTACCGCTGCCGTCGCCGATCCATTCCGATCCCATCCGATACTGAAGCCCAAGCCGCTTCTGACGTCGTAGTTGTGTTGTTATTGTTGCTTCAGAGGATGAAGTTGTAGTAGTGGTGGGTCAGATTATTTGTATTTACCTACGAGATACTTTTTTTCAATTTCATTTTTCATTTTTATTTTCAACACTGCTTTTTTAATTGCTCATTCGCGTTTCTTTAACGTTAACTTTCAATATATATCTCTGGCCTCATGTTGCGCTTACGTGTATATGTGTTGAGGCTACGTAGTACGTACCCGTATTTTCAACTTCATGCGCCTTGTATCTTAACTCATTCGCCATTTACAATTCACATAAAAAATTGAAAAAAAAAAACAAATAAAACAAGAACGAGAAAAAAATTTTTGTTTGCACTTGTACAAATCTTTATTGTTATTTTATTTCATTTTATTTCATCTTAGCATTTCATTTGTTACTGTTTTTGGCATCTTTTGAGTGACAGGTTGTTGAAAAATTCAATTTACTTCAACGGATCAGTTCAGTGAGATACACGGCAGCGCCGGCTGGTGACGGCTTCATTTACGTTTTTTAACAATTTTAATTTTTTTTTAGTGAAAATTTCCATGCTTTCATAAATATTGAAATAGATTTACTACGCTTTCATGTAGTACCAAATGTAATTAAATTAAGACACATACGACTGACTATGCATATACAACTATACCACTACTCCGCCCAATATTAAAATAAAATCAAACAAAATAAAAAGCAATAAATAAATAAAACAATAAATTTAATATACATACAGTGTACATATAAAAAAACAATATATAAAACAATCAATTTTAAAACACATATATATTAAAACAATGAAATAAGTTAAATAAATAAAAAAATTTCAATTGATGAAAATAATGAATTTTTAAAATGAATATTTCCAGAAATAAAACTAAGTGTCATAAATTAAAAACTATTTCAGTAAACAAATAAATATTAAAAAAAATTAATTTACAACAATTAAGTGTATACAGTGAAGCGAAGTTTAATATAAATTTTTTATTATTAAAAAAAATTTGAAACAAAAAATATTGCTAAAAATTGATATAATTAAATTAAAATAAAATATAAAAAAATTAATTAAATATATAAAAAATAGAACATGTTATAAAAAAATTTATTTAAAGACAAATATAACAGAAAAATATTAATATTGAAATTTATAATAATGCTTTTAGTTTTTTGAAAAACAATATTGAGAGTAAAAGTTATATGAAGGGAAAAAAATAAAGCAGAAAAAAAATAAAATAAAAATCATATGATATAAAATAATGAGTAAAAAATAAATAGTATTATTAATTATAAAATTTTCAACAATTTTTTAAAAGCAATAAATAATAAATAAAAAAAGAGTTAAACTATTAAAAAGAATAGTGAAATATTTTTGTGAAGAACATTTTTAAGGTAGAAGTTTAAATCGAAATTCCCACGAAGGTAATGAATAAACGGATTTTAAATATACCTAATATGTATATTCGAAAATTATTATAATAATAATAATAAAATAATTTGAATATAAATTATTTTAAAATTTATACAATACAAATCTTTTGCCGTATATATAAAATTTGAGTGTTTTATTTTGTTCGTTCCAAATGAAACGAGTCTGTATACAGAAGGGTTTATTATATGCTATAACATTATTAGTTAGAATCAATAATATACGGATGCAAACTGTATCCGTATGAGGATTCTGCGAAGAGAATGAGGAGTCAGCCACACATGTGCTGTTAGAATGCCCTGCGCTAATGCAGGGCAACTCCTAGAATAAACTGTTGGGAATATACCTATACCCTTATGGAAAAGGCAATAAAACTCTGTAGAGTAGGTTCTTTGCTACTTTTTATTGACGCAATCGCGCTTAGAGAGCTACTCTAAACCTTCTAAAGAAGGGGGTACAATAGACCCGACGATCACATTGCCAAATCCCATAATAATAATAATAATTGGGTCAATACAATATTTAAGGTGGAAAATATACAACAGAATGAAAAGCTTAATTTACTTTTTAATCACTGAAACGATATGAATAATATTTATACTAAGTAATTTCTTTATTACTTCTTTTTTTGTGCGGCGAGGATGTTTAAAAATACTTAAAACATTGCCACTATAGTGACGGACTAAAAATAATGCGCCTCGTGTGTCAGAACGTATCTCTACTCCGGAACTACATCGTGAATACTTCAAGATATGGTCACTTTGTTAGTTATCTATTTACTATTTCCATCCTTTGCTTGCATCCAAGCCTCCATCCAAGTTTATTTGTTTGCTTCTTTTTCGAAATAATTCATTTTCAGGATCATATTTTGTCCGTTTAAGTATGATCGTAACAAATCGATCCAATAACGAATATGGCGATCTAATTTTCAGCAGATAGCATCATCAACCGCACTGCAGTGTAGAGCAGATATCGATGTTTATTTTACCGACTATTGTTTCAAGTAATTATCTTTCGGTATTCTATATGTTGCACCTGATGTTAGTGTGTCAGAGTTATTCTTCTGCATCTCCGTATACATATCGGATCATGTGCTTTGCCAATGTGAAAAAGGTATTTTTGAAAATATCCATGACCAGAAAGGAATTGAGTTAAATAATAATTTCTATTTAGTGGTACTAATAATGACATACAATTTATTTCTTTAGAGTTAATATGTGTTAATCCTTGCTATTTTTTTCAGTAGTTTTGGTGCTGTTAGATAGCTTTTGAAATTATTTTTAGTACTGCTTTGTAGGCACAGTTAAGACAGTAGTAGTTTTGCCGTAAGCGATTAAGTGACAAATTTTAACTTATGGAAGGTAGTACGTTCAATTATTGCTGTCAAAATATAAAAAGAAGGAAAAAAAGAAGGAGCCTACTGCATTTTGATATTTCCAAGAAAAGTAGATTGCCTTGTATTCGATGCCTGAATTATACTTGTGTTTGATTGGATTATTTTAGCTAGAATTAGAACTATTTTATTTTCAACTTTTTTGGTGCGCTTAGCTGGCACTGGAATTTTTTTTAAATTCTTCTTGCGTAATTTTATTTTAAAAAAGAATATTTTTAGATAATTTAGATTTTTCTACTGGTATTTACAAATCTCTGTGAATGTTGTCATTATTGATACTCTATATTGGGCTTGTGAATTTTTATAGTGTCCTAGTAGTTTTGATTAAATTCGTTGGAAATTGGTCGAAATTTGTTTAATGGTACTCTCGTATAAGAGTACCTTATACTTTAAACTAAAGACAGATTAGCTATTAAGTAGGCTAGTCTAGGATAACTACTTGAAGTTTTATTTTCATTTCCCTTGTATCTATGCGCTTGCAGCAGTTAGTGTACTATGTAAATATGTGCTATTAAATAGAAAACATTATCCGCTTGAGGTATGGTTATGCTTTTTTTTGGTTTGTTTTTTTTAACGAGGTATAAAACAATCTAAAGCTTTAATCACTGTAAGACTATAACGATCTAAAATCCCCCTGATGTCTGACGATTAGTTTTCTCAGTATCAACGATTTCGTATTTCGATAATAGGTCCTGTAAAGCACGAAGCTTAAACGTTTGTTTTAAGTTTATTGACTATTATAATCTATTGACCACATTTTTTAGTCCTTGTGTTTTTATATATAATTGTTGTAACTATTTTACTACAGTTGTTGGTATTGTGAACACGCTTCCTAGTTTTGTGAGCTCTGATAGTGCTTTGTGATTCTCTTCGAAATTTCTAAGGCACTGCTTGATTTGAATTTCCAATATTTTTACTGCATTCTACTTGAAACTACTTTAACACATTTCATATATAATGCTACTAGGAAATGAAAGCTGTCCTACAACCTTCTCGAGTAATTATCGTTCTTTTTTAAAGCGGTCACAGTCAAAGATCACATGTTTAGTGAAAGATCACATTTTTAGTAATGTTCCGCAGTTCGGGCAACTGAAATCGATCATTATATTCTAAAAAGCATCTGTCCCCGCTTAAAATCTGGATCAAATAGAAGTCCACTTCGCTATATTTCGTTGTCATTCATTCTTTTATGCTTGGAATAAGTATATAGGTCCACTGTTGGTATCATGCTGTGCCTGTTATAAAGGTGACTTGAATTTTTTTTTGTATGTATGTCCATTGGTAGATTTTCACTAATAATATAGGTTGCTATATTATTTCATTCCTATGTTCATGATATTTAAAAAAAAAAATTATCGGGGAGGTGCCTCTATTGCAAGTGAAATGACATGGTGGTATTTGCATTGATACATGGTACATCCGCATGAATGACATGCTAAGAGACTTTAGAATAGATCCGGTCAAAAAATACATAAGGGAGAGAGCTCTGAAGCTATATGCGAAAATCAACAGGCTGCACTACTTGGCACTATCTAATCCCAGAGTAATCACTAACCGCGCGGGGTGGTACGTATATGTTAGATCAATCATTGAATAATCACGAAGATTATCACGAATACGCAAATAAGTCAGTGAGATGGGCGGGAGTCTGCAGAATCCCCCCAGCTATCATAGAGTAAAAGTGCTCAGATGCACTAACTCGGAAAAGGTTTAACATATATATATATATATATATATATATTTGCATTGATATATAAAAAATATTGAATTCATTAAATTATTCAGTCTTTTAAGCCTTTTTTTTACAATTTTTATATACTTTATATATATAAAATATTAATCTATAGATAATAAAGCTGATTTCGTTAACTTTTTATCTTCGTTATATTGCAGGTCCTAAAGATTGTGATCTACCGAAGGCAGCATTAACTGCTTTGCATGCCGGTGTTAATAGTTTTGGCCAACTGACTAACTCCCAAAACTCGGCGGAGGTGGCAATAAATGGTGGCACCGCACGATTGCATGTCACCGGAGGATTGTGCGATACGCCCAACACACACAACACCAACATGCAACAGCAGCAACAGGATCAGGTGAGCATGCCACTCATAGATCAATCGACTCATATATATATTAATGTTTCTTGATGTTTATAAATTTCTTTTCTTTTTCATACTTTTGCCATAATTAAAATAAATATTAAAAAACCAAAACTAAATGTTGAAATTATAAAAAATTTGAACTGAAATGGAAAATATGAAAATGTGTATTTGCATATGAATGTGATTGAAATATGTAATTGCAAAAAAAAAAAGTAAGTGTGATTATACTTTTTGTTAATATTTTTAAAATTAATAGAAATAGTTTTATTTAAAGTAGTTGTTGTTTAAATAGATTTGTTGTTGTTTTTTTTTTTCGTTTGTTTATAAAATCTGTTATTAATTTTATGTTTTGCTTGCATTAGATATATCTTTTTGTAAATTTCTTGAATTTAATTGTTATGAGAGTTGTCATATTCAACTGCATTTCCATCTTTTGCAGCACTCGGATAAAAATAATAAACAGAAACGTCATCGTACACGTTTCACGCCCGCTCAGCTGAACGAGCTGGAACGTTGCTTCTCCAAGACTCACTATCCTGACATATTCATGCGTGAGGAAATCGCTATGCGCATCGGCTTGACTGAGTCCCGTGTACAGGTAAGTGGCAACATTTTTGCTATCACATAGTGCTTTGAGGGAATGACAGAAAAGTTTTAGTGAAAATTTGAATATTCCAAGCAAATCATTGGCTGCATGGCCGAAGAGCAGAATGCTATATTGAAGTGTTTACCACAAATTGTCAGGATGACTGTTGTCCTGTTTAGTGTTGAGCACAAAAATTTGTCTGACTTCGTAGTTGGGCAGCAAATTAGTAATTCCTGATTTTGCTTGTACTTTGACGTATGATCGATGTACCTAAAACCACATTTTGCATGTATTTCGGATAGTGTACAACACTTTACATTGCTCATATTGAATAATTCATAATATATAAGCTATTCTAAAAATTGTACATAAATCGTTGAAAATATGGAAAAAAATTCCAACGATATTTGTTTTATCGATTAGAAAAGTTGAACAAATGCCTTTCTTTTTTATGCAAAAATTTAATATTTAAGTTAAATAAATAACAAATACTTCCAACTAATTAAACAAAAAGTTTTAATGAATGACAAAAATGTTTTAGTGTACTCCCAAAGACCTACTTAACTTACAACTTGTTTATTTTTACATAGAAAGGACTATAATAGATATAATCATCATTACAAGATTGAATTTCTTTTTTTATTATCTATCGCAGTTGTATAGAGGACGATGGAAGTGCCTATGCTATTCTAGGAGTCTCCTTTATAAAGGATTTTGGTCAACTGCAAGACCTCCCATTAAATAGGATTTTAAGTTAAAGGTCACTAAAGGTTTAAGGTGGTTTTAAACATCCAAGTTTTGTCTAATATGGTAACATATGAGCCAATAGGCTTTAATGGATCCTACTTAGATTCAGTTTTATAGGTTACTACAATCTAACCTAACCTATATAGAAATAAGATAAACGCTAAACCTTCACCCTCCGTCTCCCCTCATGTATCGTAATGCGTTATCATATTCTTAACAAAAAGTAAAACAATTTTCAATCTTTTAATTTATTATTACCAATGCATTGGTTTTTTGAATATTTGGTACACAATATCAGACCTTACAGATGAAAAATAATTTCGATCTTTGGAGAACTCATTAATAATTGAAATTGAAAATTGATATCATAAAGTTCTATTATTCTATACTCGATGTTGGTTATAGAAGCAAAAACTTATGCTGACTTCTTCGTATGGACCAATGATTAAAAAATGGTCATATACCACAGAAACTAGTTCAATTGAACTACTTGAACTACGAAATACGAAACTGGTTACTATTTTGGTGTTCAGATTTCATTTCGATCGATTATATTGTCATCAACCGATTAAACCGCTGGTTAACCTCACAGTTTAGCAAGTAGCACTATCATATTAAAACCAAACGTCTGAAATTGTCATTGCTTTAGACAAAAAGTTTGGAGATATATTAATTTTTTCTTGCTGAAAATGACGGGTTTTGTGACGCAAAGAAACTATTTAAAAGTTAGAATGGTACAAAATGACAACAACAAGAATTTTAGTTAACTTTGTTTCGAATATTGCCAAGTACTTATCACTAATGGTCTTAGGAAATATTAGAATTTTTTTTAATTAGTTTATAATCCGAATATAATTTGTTTGGACTACAAATGCCAGACTTAGAATCCGAGCCTGTTTTTCCACAAGTAGCCAAGGATGTACAAACTCTCAATACTCAAGTTCCAGGTTTTTCGTTTTTTTTTATTTTTTAAATGACATTAACCAAAGCATTTGCCCCGCTTTAAATTGGCACAAAGTTATAAACCATAGCTTTATTTGGAAACACAAGTTCAACGAATTGAAAGTAAATCCTTGAGGTTGTCTATTTTAATTATAAGTTTGGCTGACCATATTTTAATAAATTAACTAAAATAATTGTTGTGGTCTATTAATTTCTTTTTGAATCCTTTCAGTTTCTTTTCGTCATAAGTCGCGTCATTTTCGTCAAAAAAAATTAACACTAAATATTTACTTTTTTATATTTATTATAAATTTGAATATAAATATAGATTTTACCTTTCATGGTACAACTAAGTATGGTAATTCCAAATTAACTTAAGAAAGTTTAAAGGTTTTTTCATATGTTTTGTTTTTATTTATAGTCACTCTAATTATTTCTGCATTTACGTATGTGCACTGTATTATAAGCAATATTTTTGCTGAATATACTTAGACTTTTACTTCTTTATATCATCCATTTTTGCTGAGTAAGTCAGCCATAGTCGAGTTAGTGGCAACGTCCTTTTGAAAAAAAGTTCCTATCATTTTGCATGAATGAGTGTGGTAAGCGTGTATGTGAGATACTTTTGTTTATACGACAATCAAATTTACTGCTTCATTAATTTTGCGTTGTCTTCATACGGATGTGAAGTCACATAAGCTAAGATAACGCAGTGCAATAATACGAGTATCAACAGTTACGAAAAGTGGAAACTAGCGCACATATGACCAGGTCTATAGTTGGCAAACTGTGTTAGTGGCCAACTGTGCGAATTGCTTGCGGTTTAAATAAATGACAAAAGTTTTCTTTGACTTTTGCAAGGATTTCCTTTGGTTCGTTGGGTTGTTCGTTGGGCTGTGTAAGCGACAAACAGGTGGCTAATTTCGCCTAAAACTATGCCTTCTTCATTTTATTTGCTGTGTTAAGCTAAAACAATTATTCTGGAACTCCTACAGCGTTAAGCCACATTTAATTTGATTTTGGTACATTTTTGCATATCAATTTCACATTTTACTTTCACAAAAGATACACCGAATAAAGCAAAAGGCAAGTGCATAAAGCTGTTTCGTGTGGCTCAGTACAATGGCTTCATATGTCCCTTCCTTTCAGTAATTGTTGTTCCAGTTGTTCCTGTTGTTGCAGAATTTGTTGTTCATGCGGTCGCCGTCGTGTGATAAATTGTTTTAATAATTGTAAATCAGTGTTGTTTATGCCGTTAGTTTGGTGTTAATGTGCTGCTAAGGGTGCTACCGCTTACAGCCACCCCCTTCACTACTGTAAGGGGGTGGCTTTACGATTTACGGTTGGCCCACGATATTATCAGTTAGTAAAATATGTTTGATTTTAGGCTTACAATGTCAGATTGTTGGATTTGGATGGGCTTAAATTGGTCTGTTAATAAAATTAGCATATAAATTAACTTTGCCACGTTATTATACATTATAACGTGTAAATACATCGAAGAAAATTATAGCTTACTGTTATATTAATATCAGCAAATATTTATTATAGATTTATTTATTGGCATTTTAGTTTCAGAGTTGTTATAACTTAATTTTTAATACATTTAAGCTTAAGAATAAGCAATCATTCTAAAACCCTTTGAGGAAGATATTACATATGCTTACTTTCGTTACCGAAACCACTTAAATATGCACACACACGTACGGTCCTAAATCAATCTGCAAGGATTTGTAGCTAATGACAGGATAAAGACAGCACATAAACGTTAAATCGCAAACACATTAAGTAAAAATCAAGTTCGTGTGCTACACTTTCGGAATAACTTATAAGGAGCACGTATGCTTCTGGATGCTCTTTCACATATAGAGTCCTTTTTTTGGAGCAAATAAACATAATTTGTATGTCAAAGTTTGGGATTACAAATATATGTACACGGGAAGATAAAACGACAACTGAGAACTAAAAAAATTATTTAAAAGACATGTTTTACTTTTTGAGAATAAATTAAAAATTAATAATATCACTCAAAGAATGGTATTTTAAAATCAAGAAATGGTTTACTTTAGGCAGTAGTCTTTTATTTTTTTTATAAGTGTTGAGATATATTTTTAATTCGGAACAATAAAAAAAAAGTGGAAAAATATTTAATGGCCTGGAGAAGCTCCTTACTGCAAATTACTGTCTACTTCAAAGTACTTTTAATATTTGTTTAAATTCTGTAGTCTTTGCGTTGCAAAATGATATAAAATATCACTTAACACATATCATATATCATAACATTGATATTCATATTGACAAGCATCACTACATTACATTGATCACGTATCATTAATGTAATGTATCATATCAATGATACGAACAACATCATTAACATCAAGGCATCAATATGATAAAGTATATATATGATAATATATGGTATATATATAATATATCTTAGAATACGTATATTATTATACAGCATATAAAACTCTCAGGGGCATACATAAGACTATTTTCTAATTGAGAAATTATCCATTGCAACCACAATTCATAAAAACTTATTGTATAGGTTTTTTTTCTTCGACTGAGAATAGATAGATATTATTATAATTTTGTTGATAACAGCTACTTCATTATTCCCTACTAGGTGTAGTTGTAAATAATCGCAACTTAATGATCTCTTCCCATGTGTAGCTATTTTATCCGAGTCTACAACAACTTCGTGTATTTAAATAGCGTATAACATAACTATCCCCACTTTAAAATCGCTTTCTCTTTAATAAAAATTTCTATAGGATTAAAGAAATATCAAAACATATCTAAAACGCATTAGAAAAATTTGTCTATAATTTTACTATATAAAATAAAATATTATATTGTGATACCTTGTAGCACTTTCGATATGAAGATCTTATACTGTCTACTCTTCATCATTAATGTTGTTTGATAAGCACTAGTCAATGAAATAAATGTTTTACGGCGAAAATTTAATTTTCGATTTCTTCAGAAATACTTAATTATTATTAATTAAACAAGGAACACTATAATTCGTGACTTAGCTGACCTGCTGTGCTAACCCTAATTATTCTAACCAATATGTTTCTAATGAACGTAAGCACCTTTAATGGTTTTCTAAGGTTCTACATTGTATTAGTAGTAATAAGGCTGCATCCCATATAGAAAGGGTTGCTGCTGTTCAGTAATATGTAAGAAGTCCACTTGAGACTGCCTTATGTGAATTGATGACGTCGATCGGGTATTTGAATTATCCACAATGGATTCTCTTGCCTTAGTATAGAAAGGTTTAGATTCAATATATTAACGTTGTGGTTTTTTTTAGTGTGACAGTGAAATTTTTCGTTACCTGTGTGTCATTCATGTCCTGAGACCGATCACAAAATACGCGGTTGCTTTTTTATTATTTTTGAAGTTATGTGTAACTTGGTAGAGTTCATTTTATGGATTCTCAGTATATTTATTGTTTTTCGCTAGCATAGGTCAATATTTCTACTTAAAAAGCAGTTGGATATTTGCTCACTGCTGGGGTTTTTGGAATTAAAGTCATTATACATTGTGACCGAAAAGTTTTCGGAAATTCTCATTTAAAATTCGCGCGCTGTATATTTTTCGATATTTTAAGTTTATGTAGTTTGGCAGCACTGTCCTTAATTACTATGCCAAAAATGAGCGCGATCTGTCAGACAGTTCGTTTACGGCAGCTGTTGAAACCAGTTCACCTCAGTAGTGCGTTGCGAAAAAAACAATGGAAAAAAATATTGAACAAAGAGTTTGCATCAAATTTTGTGTTTCGAACGAAATTTCGTGTGCAGAATCGTTGCGAATGCTACAAAAGGCTTATGGGGAATCAGTTTTATCGAAAACTCAAGTTTATGAGTGGTACAAAGCCTTTCAGGACGGTCGTACGACCGTCGAAGACATGCCGCGTTCTGGACGACCTTCGACCTCTACCACCGACGAAAACATTGAAAAGGCAAAGGAAATCGTGTTCCAAAATCCTCATGTGAGTGTTAGAGAGATAGCACGAGAGCTAGGCATCGGTCGTGAGATGGCTCGTTTGATTTTGGTGGACAATTTGTGTATGCGACGTGTCAACGCTCGGCTTTTTCCGATTCACCTCAATTTGTTCCAAAACACCATCGTGGACAGGTCTCGTTAGACATGCTTGATCGTGCCAATTCCGATCCAACTTTCATGGAACGCATCATAACGGGTGACGAGACATGGGTCTACGAGTACGACATGCAAACAAGCCAACAATCATCGGAATGGAGAGGAAAAGACGAGCCGAAACCGAAAAAACCACGCCAAAGTCGCTCGAAAATCAAGGCAATGCTGATTGTTTTCTTCGATATTCGTGGTGTGGTGCATCATGAATTCGTCCCTGAAGGACAAACAGT
>NC_051847.1:72153659-72169289 GCF_002237135.1 Teleopsis dalmanni | reverse complement strand
GTTTCAAGTAGAATGCAGTAAAAATATTGGAAATTCAAATCAAGCAGTGCCTTAGAAATTTCGAAGAGAATCACAAAGCACTATCAGAGCTCACAAAACTAGGAAGCGTGTTCACAATACCAACAACTGTAGTAAAATAGTTACAACAATTATATATAAAAACACAAGGACTAAAAAATGTGGTCAATAGATTATAATAGTCAATAAACTTAAAACAAACGTTTAAGCTTCGTGCTTTACAGGACCTATTATCGAAATACGAAATCGTTGATACTGAGAAAACTAATCGTCAGACATCAGGGGGATTTTAGATCGTTATAGTCTTACAGTGATTAAAGCTTTAGATTGTTTTATACCTCGTTAAAAAAAACAAACCAAAAAAAAGCATAACCATACCTCAAGCGGATAATGTTTTCTATTTAATAGCACATATTTACATAGTACACTAACTGCTGCAAGCGCATAGATACAAGGGAAATGAAAATAAAACTTCAAGTAGTTATCCTAGACTAGCCTACTTAATAGCTAATCTGTCTTTAGTTTAAAGTATAAGGTACTCTTATACGAGAGTACCATTAAACAAATTTCGACCAATTTCCAACGAATTTAATCAAAACTACTAGGACACTATAAAAATTCACAAGCCCAATATAGAGTATCAATAATGACAACATTCACAGAGATTTGTAAATACCAGTAGAAAAATCTAAATTATCTAAAAATATTCTTTTTTAAAATAAAATTACGCAAGAAGAATTTAAAAAAAATTCCAGTGCCAGCTAAGCGCACCAAAAAAGTTGAAAATAAAATAGTTCTAATTCTAGCTAAAATAATCCAATCAAACACAAGTATAATTCAGGCATCGAATACAAGGCAATCTACTTTTCTTGGAAATATCAAAATGCAGTAGGCTCCTTCTTTTTTTCCTTCTTTTTATATTTTGACAGCAATAATTGAACGTACTACCTTCCATAAGTTAAAATTTGTCACTTAATCGCTTACGGCAAAACTACTACTGTCTTAACTGTGCCTACAAAGCAGTACTAAAAATAATTTCAAAAGCTATCTAACAGCACCAAAACTACTGAAAAAAATAGCAAGGATTAACACATATTAACTCTAAAGAAATAAATTGTATGTCATTATTAGTACCACTAAATAGAAATTATTATTTAACTCAATTCCTTTCTGGTCATGGATATTTTCAAAAATACCTTTTTCACATTGGCAAAGCACATGATCCGATATGTATACGGAGATGCAGAAGAATAACTCTGACACACTAACATCAGGTGCAACATATAGAATACCGAAAGATAATTACTTGAAACAATAGTCGGTAAAATAAACATCGATATCTGCTCTACACTGCAGTGCGGTTGATGATGCTATCTGCTGAAAATTAGATCGCCATATTCGTTATTGGATCGATTTGTTACGATCATACTTAAACGGACAAAATATGATCCTGAAAATGAATTATTTCGAAAAAGAAGCAAACAAATAAACTTGGATGGAGGCTTGGATGCAAGCAAAGGATGGAAATAGTAAATAGATAACTAACAAAGTGACCATATCTTGAAGTATTCACGATGTAGTTCCGGAGTAGAGATACGTTCTGACACACGAGGCGCATTATTTTTAGTCCGTCACTATAGTGGCAATGTTTTAAGTATTTTTAAACATCCTCGCCGCACAAAAAAAGAAGTAATAAAGAAATTACTTAGTATAAATATTATTCATATCGTTTCAGTGATTAAAAAGTAAATTAAGCTTTTCATTCTGTTGTATATTTTCCACCTTAAATATTGTATTGACCCAATTATTATTATTATTATGGGATTTGGCAATGTGATCGTCGGGTCTATTGTACCCCCTTCTTTAGAAGGTTTAGAGTAGCTCTCTAAGCGCGATTGCGTCAATAAAAAGTAGCAAAGAACCTACTCTACAGAGTTTTATTGCCTTTTCCATAAGGGTATAGGTATATTCCCAACAGTTTATTCTAGGAGTTGCCCTGCATTAGCGCAGGGCATTCTAACAGCACATGTGTGGCTGACTCCTCATTCTCTTCGCAGAATCCTCATACGGATACAGTTTGCATCCGTATATTATTGATTCTAACTAATAATGTTATAGCATATAATAAACCCTTCTGTATACAGACTCGTTTCATTTGGAACGAACAAAATAAAACACTCAAATTTTATATATACGGCAAAAGATTTGTATTGTATAAATTTTAAAATAATTTATATTCAAATTATTTTATTATTATTATTATAATAATTTTCGAATATACATATTAGGTATATTTAAAATCCGTTTATTCATTACCTTCGTGGGAATTTCGATTTAAACTTCTACCTTAAAAATGTTCTTCACAAAAATATTTCACTATTCTTTTTAATAGTTTAACTCTTTTTTTATTTATTATTTATTGCTTTTAAAAAATTGTTGAAAATTTTATAATTAATAATACTATTTATTTTTTACTCATTATTTTATATCATATGATTTTTATTTTATTTTTTTTCTGCTTTATTTTTTTCCCTTCATATAACTTTTACTCTCAATATTGTTTTTCAAAAAACTAAAAGCATTATTATAAATTTCAATATTAATATTTTTCTGTTATATTTGTCTTTAAATAAATTTTTTTATAACATGTTCTATTTTTTATATATTTAATTAATTTTTTTATATTTTATTTTAATTTAATTATATCAATTTTTAGCAATATTTTTTGTTTCAAATTTTTTTTAATAATAAAAAATTTATATTAAACTTCGCTTCACTGTATACACTTAATTGTTGTAAATTAATTTTTTTTAATATTTATTTGTTTACTGAAATAGTTTTTAATTTATGACACTTAGTTTTATTTCTGGAAATATTCATTTTAAAAATTCATTATTTTCATCAATTGAAATTTTTTTATTTATTTAACTTATTTCATTGTTTTAATATATATGTGTTTTAAAATTGATTGTTTTATATATTGTTTTTTTATATGTACACTGTATGTATATTAAATTTATTGTTTTATTTATTTATTGCTTTTTATTTTGTTTGATTTTATTTTAATATTGGGCGGAGTAGTGGTATAGTTGTATATGCATAGTCAGTCGTATGTGTCTTAATTTAATTACATTTGGTACTACATGAAAGCGTAGTAAATCTATTTCAATATTTATGAAAGCATGGAAATTTTCACTAAAAAAAAATTAAAATTGTTAAAAAACGTAAATGAAGCCGTCACCAGCCGGCGCTGCCGTGTATCTCACTGAACTGATCCGTTGAAGTAAATTGAATTTTTCAACAACCTGTCACTCAAAAGATGCCAAAAACAGTAACAAATGAAATGTTAAGATGAAATAAAATGAAATAAAATAACAATAAAGATTTGTACAAGTGCAAACAAAAATTTTTTTCTCGTTCTTGTTTTATTTGTTTTTTTTTCAATTTTTTATGTGAATTGTAAATGGCGAATGAGTTAAGATACAAGGCGCATGAAGTTGAAAATACGGGTACGTACTACGTAGCCTCAACACATATACACGTAAGCGCAACATGAGGCCAGAGATATATATTTAACGTTAACGTTAAAGAAACGCGAATGAGCAATTAAAAAATCAGTGTTGAAAATAAAAATGAAAAATGAAAAATGAAATTGAAAAAAAGTATCTCGTAGGTAAATACAAATAATCTGACCCACCACTACTACAACTTCATCCTCTGAAGCAACAATAACAACACAACTACGACGTCAGAAGCGGCTTGGGCTTCAGCATCGTATGGGATCGGAATGGATCGGCGACGGCAGCGGTAGCGGTAGCGTCAGCTTCATCTGCAGCATCAGCAGCATCAGCAACGGAAAATAAATTAAATATCGAAAAATTTTTAACACGTATGTGCGATAGAGGCGCGCAAACTTAAATACACAAAGTAAAAATAAAAAACGCAAGTGAACGAGTAAAAATATTTGAATTTCAACAAAAAGTACAAAATGATTTACCTTTATTTTGTGTATTGTGTATTGAGTATTGAGTATTGCTTATTGTACTTTTCGATATCGAGTTTGGCTAAATTAAACATTTACTCATCGCTTGTAGATGCGAACTCATGTCAACCGAAGGCAGTGGCAATGCCATGCCAAGTCAAAATCACAGTCACTTTAATGTCTCGTAAAGGAAAGAGTTGAGGCGCAGTTATTGCTTATTTACTCAACTTTAGCCACCTACACTAGTCAAATAGAGAATTTCCAGTTGTGAGTTCTTTTGAAAACATGCAATAGGATTAAGGATTACATTTTTATTCGACTAATAACTCCAAAGAAAAATTAAGTGC
Source organism: Teleopsis dalmanni (assembly GCF_002237135.1). Taxonomy (NCBI): domain Eukaryota; kingdom Metazoa; phylum Arthropoda; class Insecta; order Diptera; family Diopsidae; genus Teleopsis; species Teleopsis dalmanni. The sequence goes on along the minus strand of NC_051847.1, from coordinate 72,164,942 downwards.
AAAAATGTGACTTTTCGATAAAAAATTACTCAGATATCTCAGAACCGATTGAATGAATCTCATTTAAGTTTCACTTTCAATCGAAATCAATATAAAAAATAAAATCAAAATTTCCAGTAAATAAATGCATTCTCTAATTTATTGAACACTTAAGTGCATTCTAATTCTTTTTTTTTTATTGACGGACTTTCAATTTTAAAGTCTAAAGTCGGCTTTTACATATTATCTTTGATGCATAATAAAATCTAAGTGTTGAAAAACTAACGTCAATGATTTTATTGTTTTGAAATGTACTTGTTAAATCTTCGGCAACTTTACAGCATTTTTACTTTTTGTCTAAGCATTTCGATTCCACAGGTTAGAGGATAACAATAATACAAATTATATATATGTAAGTAACAATCAGGTTCATGTATTCATTAAAGGAATAAAGACAACAAAATCCCATTTTTTTAACATTTCATATTTGTGTGAACACAATTATATATAACCTCTGTAGTTGAAATATCCAAATTAAAATAAAAATAAAATCATTCTTACAAAATCATTCATGGTTTTGAATTTCATAAAATCACTTCAGTACAAAATATAATAAAAGCAATTGATATAGATATTAAGTTAAGTATAAAGTCATGCCTTTAACATACCATTCACATTATGTTACTATTCAATAAAGAAATTCCATGAGAAAAATTAAATAATGGCATTTTCACTAGTTAAACCTGTATTGAATCTAGATTCACTTAATCCGGATTCAATCTATTACTTATTTCTATTGGAGCCAGTGCACTTGAGCGCTTTTACTCTTTCTTAACTCGAGGTATTTTTAAAACCCCTCTTTACGCTTTCACTGGATTATTGTTTATCACTTCATCAGACTAAGCAATAATTGACCTTAGATCTGCATATCTCCCCGAGGAGCTAGTAACCATTCTGAGATTTGATAACGCAGCGTTGGTAAGTCTGTCAGTTTTCGTAAATAATTTCAGGGCTCTATCCTTTATGTATTTTTTGATGGGATCAATCTTGAGGTCCCTGAGGATGTTATTCGTCCTAATGTACCATGGTGCTTTGAAAAGTCTTCTGAGCCTAACTTTGTGCAATTTCTAGCTGGCGAATAGTCAATTTGGAATTAATCTAGATTTAGTCTCAATCTCGAATTATGTTGCACAATCAAAGGTTTTTAGAGTACTTTAACATTTTTGCAGTTGTGTTAGTAGGGATTTGTATATTTTATATTTCGAACCAAATCACGGTTTACCTATCAAGTCATCTAAAACAGCTGTTAATTTCAAGGTAATATTGGTAGAATGACTAAATATCTAGAGTGTTATAAATTAATCTTGAATTATATACAATTTGCTGGAGATTTATCAATCGAAAATAAAAATTACGCAAAAGATGTACTAAAATTTACTAAAAGTAAATCTCACTTGAAAATGTTACTCTAGATTTACTAATTGAAAAAGGTATGTCTTTATCGGGCTTTGACTTAAACAAGAAATACAAAAATTTACATTTACATTTTAAATCACACTCTGAAAATCTTAAAATCATAACAAATAAATTATAACACCGTGGAGGTGTACATCTGATACCATGGGTATCAGGATCGACAATTTCAGCTGTTTTAGCTAACCGAATTTGGCTCCTTTAATGTGAGTATCGTAATGATTAAAACCCAAATTGACTCGAATAGAATGACAACCGAGAGTCTGCTTCAAAGAACAGCAGAGAGGTTAGATGGACCTTGTTTCTTCTCTAGCTCCAATTGCTACCGGCGGTATTTCTCGGAATTTCAATGAGGGCATTCATCGTTGCATTATACTAATTCATGTATTTAGAATACCATGATGTTGACCCTTGTAAGCAAGTAATTACGTTAAAAACTATACAATCTATGAGTCGTGCATATTAGAGGGAGCTGTACCCTTGTAGTGTGAAAGTTTTATTTTACAGAATAAGTACACATTAACTTTAACATGATTTTTGAAAAATAACTGATATAAGACAGTAGCATTTCGATTTTAGTATAAATCAAGATAACACAATGATCAAGGAAACAAGAAGCAAAAAAACTTTTCGTCTTAAAAATATGATTATGATTAGAAGCTTTTAATATTTACTTTCGGCTTTAAAAGAAATTTTTAAAACAATAATAAAATTAATAAATGAAAATTATGCTATTTAGAATTTTTTGGATTTAAAGTGGCACCAACAAAGTAATACAATCTTATACGATCGTGTGAACTACAACTACTGCTAACTGAATAGAAAACATCCTGCCTTACGAAAGCTAAGCAAAAACATTTCTGTTGTAGAGTACCTAACTCTAGACGAGAATTAAAGTCTCATCAGGTTCAGAATTCAGGTAATCACAAAAAAATAACCTAAAGTTTCATATCCTTCTAGGAAGAAACTACATTCATTGAGGCAATCGAAAAAATTTAAATTGAAAATTTAATTGAATAAACATTTTTTTTATTAAATTAATTATTTTATCTCACAATAATAATATTATTTAATTTCAAAATTTAATTTATTTAAATACTTTATGGTAATATTTCAAAAAATCTCATAACTTTTATAAAATCATTTATTTATATATTATACTAATCTCAAAGTTTATTGCTAAAGAAACAATTCTGAAATACTTTTTTGACGATTTTAATGATTTATTTTACATACTTTGTTCAAAGGTCATGTCTATCAGCAAAATTTTTATCGGAAACATCAATAAAAATTACATTATTTTAATCACTATATATATTTTAGAAAGCAAATGGCAACAGAACAAACCTTTAAACTTCCTAAACACTAAACTGATAAAAGTGTGTTTATAAACTTTGCTGCAATCAGCTTTGCAACAAACTGCTAAAAACATAGCAAATAATTTTCTTGTCAACATGTATTTCCCCAAGAAACCATTTAAAATAATTTTTTTTTCTTTTCCTCAAATGTTGACAAACTTAACTTGGAATGTTAATGCAAGGCTAATAATGTTGCTAGTTTATTTTTGCCAACAAAAATTTACACATGTGTTTATAGCAAAAAACAAACGGAAAAAAAGCAGATTAAAGTAATTTTGCTTAATTGATTTTATTTTTCTGATACAAATTAATATAATATTTTTAAGTTTATATTTTCAATATATCCTTAAATGTTTATAAGCTCTATGTATATATGTATATATATATATATACATTATTTTATATATATTTTATACATAACATATTTTATATTTATATAAGTGAAATGGATAAAAACTAAATAAATATTTTTTTAACAATTAATTTCTATGTTAAAAATATAATATATAAACAATATAATATAAGCAAATAAAATTGGTAATAATAAAAAGTTTTTTTTTTGGGAGACCCATTAATATATATAAAATCTATTATCGTGTAATATTAATTGTGTTCATGTACATGAGGGTTTTAAAAATATAAGCCAGTTTTCTGCCTAACAAAATTTAAAATAATTAAAATAATAGATAAGAGGAAGGCGATTTTTATGTATATCGCAAGAATCTTTTAAATATGTTCAAAATGCAAGAGCCTTAACAAAAATGTTTTATAAAGGAATAAGATAGAGAACTTATTTTAGTCAAGATCTAAACTTATTCTTTTATATATTTAAATATTGCTTTGACAAGTTTGGAACTTCAAACTTTACCATTTAACCCTTATCTTACTAAGCCATTGTTTTAAACTTGAGCTAGTCAACCTAACTCCCTAAAAGTTACAATCTCTTATTATTATGGTAAGGTTTTTCCGAGTTAGTGCATCTGGGTACTTTTACTCTATGATAGCTGGGAGGGATTCTGCAGAGTCCCACCCATCTCACTGACTAATTTGAGTACTCCTGATAATCTTTGTGATTATTCAATGATTAATCTACGATCTGCGTACCGCCCCGTGCGGTTAGTGATTACTCTGAGATTATATAGTGCTAAGTAGGGCAGCCTGTCGGTAACAATCTCTTAAGTATGTTATAATATTTGCCGTCGGCGTGCAATCGGTGGACGATCTTATTTATATGTACTCCATAGAAAAAGACGAAGAGGGCTAAATAACGCAACATAACATATTCTTAATACTTGACAAGGTGAATCTATTTAGTGATATTAAGATACCGGATACCTGTAGTAATACCAATGGTGATGATCACTACACGAGGCAGTTATGATCATAATACTGTCAGTCCGGTGCATTGAAGATATGTGCACATTTTTTTTTTACTTTTTATTCTTTCAATCCGTCTGATGACTGATGGTCAGTTTTCATAGATTTTGTTTAAATAAACAATTACGAATAAACAATTCTGCTTAATTTAAATTTATATCACGGTTCTATCTGGAGAAACCGGCTGAAAAGTTAACTAATAGTTGTATGTACTAATATATTAATGCATAACAATTTCACTTACTTATTTAATTTACTTTTATAGTTTAAAATATTTTAAAAAAATTGCTTTTTAAGAGCATATGAATGCAACTTAAATCCATATTAAATGCGAGTATGCATACAATCAATATCAAAAAGGAGTAACATCAAGATTATCTTATTTCGAATTTATAAATTTATTTGAATTCTAAACTATAGAATGTTGTGATGGAAATATCCAATTAGTTTATTTATCGAATATATCGGCCTTTACCAAGGACCTATTTTATATACAGGAATGATTATATTATGTGTCATGCTGGGGGGCAGGGATAGGCCCCCCAGCCACAATAGAGTAAAAGTGTGCAATAGCACTGACTCAAATCACAACAACAACAACACCATTGGAATATCTACCATGTTTTGAATTAGGACCTCTGTTAAGCTGTTTTATGAAGAGTAAGCTATTTCGTGATCATCGCAGTAGTATTTCAGTGAAATTTGTCAAATATAACTGGCATTCAAGGCATGAATTCCTTACTTGAAAGTCGATATGAACTATATAACTTCTGTCAAACGTGCTGAATAAGAGGTGATACATTTGCCACAGGGACATTTGTGCCATGAAGAGGACATCTTCTATTAACCATTAGCAGAGCTGCTACATTTGCTACATAAAAAAGATATTTGTACAATGAAAGAATCATCGCTGAAAGAAACGCCTGAGATCAAAGATATATCTTTGTGTAAGAGAGTTATTAAAGTTTTAAAGAAGCACTGGATTCATTGCATTAGTATGAGGAAATTATAATGGTGAATAAGCCCGACTTAAGCCAATATGTTATAATATTACTACCATATAAGAGAAAGATGAAGTAACTTGTGATGAATATTTAATCCTAAATATACCCGTGACGTAATTCTTTATTGAATCTTATAGCACCTAACAGACAAACGCTAAAATTTAACTGTTCAAATGAAATATTGATGCAAGAGGAAACATTTTCTTCTTCATAGATACGAAGATGAAGATTTTGTGTGATTTTAAGAAACGGCGCTACTTTAAATTAAATAAAAAATAGAAAAATTGTTTGAATGTCGCACTTTTTTTCTGGCGTTGGTTTCTTAAGGCAATCGAGTGAGCATGAAGAATTTAGCCTCAACAACAGTAACGAGAAAAGAAGGAATACGGCGTCGTGGCAATAGCTGCTTACTCTTCACTATCGCACCTAATGCCGCGCCTTTAATTTGTTAATCACGACGTTGGAAAGCAATCACAATATCACCGATTGTAACACCTTCATTGTGTGTGGAGCAGAGAAAAGTGCTATGCCAAGTAACCGAGCAACTAAAATCGATGTCTCTAAAGATAAACTCTGCTTTAGATACATTCAAGAATAAACCGCGAAAAGTCACAGCATTGAATGAAATATGCATGACTTACGTTAAATAAACTCACGATTTGTGAAATAACTCCACTTCAACTTGATTCCTCACAGATATACGAGGAATATATTTTCATATATTTTCAGTTTTTGCTCTTCTTATACTATGGTCTTCAGAATGTTTACGTCAAAAGGAAAACTTTATTAGTTTCCTAATATTTGTTGACTTTTATGTCATATTTATTCGTCTACGGGTGCATACGGATGAACTCAAAAACAAGCAAAAATTTGAAAAAAAATCATTATTTTGCTGTGAATGACATTTTTTTTTATTTTTTCTTCCCGTGATGACTTTTATTTCTCTGCAAATGTAACACTCAGCTACGGAACCGCTAATGAACAGTAGCCGCATTCGCAGTATGTGTAAAAATTAGCACTTATCTGGTAACTTAAAACCACATAAAATATATTTTATGATCATCAAAGTCTACTTAGTCGATTTTTATGTTTTTAATGGTATTTTTATGATTTTATGCAAAAGTCCACTACCAGCAGACAAGTCCGTAAAGTTGCATATAAATGCAGATAGTTTTATTAACAACAGATTTCGCAATATTTACACGCTTAAAACTTATTTACTACTTCAGTGCACTTCACTGTAGGTAACCACATATGTAGGCTCCTTTATAATCCATTGCTTTTTGAAACGTCTATATTAGTAAAAAAATAATCACTGTTGAAAGTCTTTTAAATTTCATTTTATAATAGGAAGACAAGCTATTGCGGTATTCACGATTTAAACCTATTTGCAGGGCAAATTGTTGGGACTAATCTATACTCTCGATTATAGGAACATTAAAAAGAATAAAAATATCGTTCTATGGGTCCGATTTATATTTCCTTGGAGATTATTATAACATCAGCAGGTTAAATTGTTTATCTGATATCGCTCTAATTTTTATTTTCGGTTATGGTCGCGTTGAAAAGAATGAGAAAGCATTTAATTTATTCTGTTTTGATGAATGAATATCTCCGAGGGTGCCGGCTTAATTTCCGTTATACATATATATTAGTCAATGAGAAATAAGAAAGTTCATCTCGATACATGAATATCTGTGAAGCTATTAAAAATTAAATCAATTTTTTCAGTTTTAAGAAGTTAAAAAGAATCTTAAGGCAAACAGTAATTCATAATTATCTCTCTGAGGCGTTTGAGTTCTATTCCATTAGATTCGCTAAGACATTGATCTTGGTGATGGTATTTTATTGTGTTTCCGATAGTGAAAACGTTTAAGGGAATTGAAAAGGAACTGTCTTGTTATATGAATAAAACTCTCAAGGTGTCAGCTCATAGCATATTTCTTTGGAGATTGTTAAAGGGGCCACCTACATCTACTTCTTCCATATAACTAATAATACGTATAATTACTTTATATGTGACGTGTTTGATGTCGCAATCAACCAGTCCTTTATAAATCAAAATCAGGTTCTTGGAATTTATTAACAGGGCCTAAGTCAATACTGCTAGGCTAACAGCAGTTTTTATAAATCGCTGCTGTATAGGAGATGAAAAATAAAATCCGTTTTCAAGAAAATAATTTTCTTAACGCTTTGTTAAATCCTAATGCGTAAAAGATTAATGTAATGAATCTACTTCTGATGTTAAGATGCCGTATATTGTGTGGTGTTATACTTATTGTAAATTATGATTAGTTGAGGGATCTAAGCTGATCATCTACTGCAACTAAACAACGAATTATGTATGGAATTGCTAAAACCACTCCACTCTCTCCATTACCTTGCTCCACTATGATTTTTAAATAATTTTTTATACCCATGCAACAGGACGTTGTATCCTCCTCGTTCAACCTCCTCGTTATCCTTTCTAAACAATCGATTATAACTATCAGTTCGTCTTATCTTCCGCATCCATGTGATTTGTTTGTTTTATTTTTAAATTTAAGGTTCAAGACCACCCCATCTTCCCAATTGCTTGCATCACTATAAGCTATTACTATCACTTCATCTTAGTTTTCGAATACATGTAATTTTTATTCCACTAACGAACCATGCAACAGGATTTTTTAAAACTTGGTACCTCAAGATCACTCCATCTTCCTCATTACCTTGGGTCACAATGTTATAAGCTATTACCATCACTTCATCTTACTTTTCGAATAACGTAATTTTCAAATTAATTTTTTAAGTTTATTTCTTGGTCTTGAGGTTTAAATTTTTAAACGTCTTGTTGTATGGTTCGCAAATGGTTCCCAATTTTAAACGTGTTGTTGTATGGTTCGTAAATGGGAATCATGCAACAGGATGTTTAAAACTTGAGAACTCAAGACCATTCTATTCTCCTCTACCTTACGTCACTGCAGGCTATTACTAACACTTCATCTTATCTTTCGAATACATATGATTTTTTAAATTATTTCTATTCCATAGAGTAAAATTAATAAATTTCAATAAAATGGTTAGTAAATATTTTGTTAAAGAAGATCTCATCTTTATTCTTAGATTATAGCTAAATTAAAATAAAAATGCATACAAAAGTTTATCCTTCTGTTTTGACTGCAACGCGACAACAATAAATCCTGACAAATCCTTTTCACTAAACAAGCCACAAAAACAACATCATAAAAATTTACATATTGCCGAGTGAGGAATGAGGAATGCGGAATGAGTAGGAAATGTATGAAATTTTTGGGAATACGGAAAACTCATGGAAACTTTCACCCCTCACAATCATCGCATCTCATCGCAACTATAAGCCAATTAAGCCTACTTTGCATTCAAACGCAACGCACAGAAATTGTCGAAATTTGCGGAAAAATTACAAATTCAAATTCATTTGCCGCAGTTAAATGTTTCCATGAAATAATAATAAAAATAGCTTTACATTACCAGGACGGCACACAGCAATAGAACTGAGGACTGCGGAACTGTTGAACTGTTGAACCACCTATCTGGAGTAGAAAATGGTTTCGTTTTGTTCTGTTATGTTTTAGGAGCGAAACTTTTTTGAGTGCCGAAAACATAATAAAAACTTCAATAAAAACAAGTGCCACAGTCGAAGCCGCAGAAAGAAACGTTCCAGCGTTCCAAACTGGATTAATTAAATTAATTTTGCAATTACATTTGTAATTGTTTGTGTGGCTTTGTTTGCCAAATGTAAGCTTTTACATAAGCAATTACCAGGAAAACATTTGTGACTCGATGTGTATTCCTGGCTTCAGACATCAGGCTTCAGCCTCCATGCTACGGGCTACGGGCTCCCTGCTCCGGTACAGTACGCATAACATTAATTACTTCTCGGCAAATATTTTCATGTGCTGCTTTGCTAATCCTAATGCTAATGCTAATGTATATGGCAGGCGGAGCGCTTATAACGCCAAACCGCACAAAATCCAAATTTCAAAATAATTTTGGAAATTCGCAACACACAAATTCATTCGCAACAAATTTTCGCAGATTCGTAAATTCGTAATTCGACAAACAATTCACTCATTTGCGGAATTTGCAAATCTTGCATTATTGGCGAATTATTTCAAAATTTTGAACATTTCTACCATTTCCACTTAAAGCGAATGTTTGCGTTTTTAATTAATAAATCGTTTCGATGCGGTTTAGCTTCACACTCGGTCAGCCATGCGTCCCATTTACAAAACTAAACCAACAGAGAAATTTCTCGATTTTTTCTTTAATTTATATAATAAAATAAAAATAATAAACATTAAATGAATTAAAAATTATATATATATAATGAGTCATTTCAGAGATTCATTATGCTCTTTAAAGATATCATCAAATTCTTATTAAACGATTTCCATTTAAACCACAAAGTAATAGTGTATCTAAATGTATAATTAAAGAATTATTAGGAATTCTTTTACCATTTATTTAGAATTTTATCTGACTAATATTTACATTTATTCGTGTTAATAGAATCGTAATCCTCTATGAATAATTTATTATCAAAAATAACCTATCCTTTACTTATAAAACCTATATTACCTATTCTTATAATTTATATTATTCTCAGAAATTTTATTTTATTTTTTCTTATTTTATTTATTATTCTTAAAAGTTTATTATTATTAATATTTTTATTCTTATTGATTTTATATTATTTACTATTACATTTTCAATAGACCAAAATAGGTGTCTAAAATAAGCTGATATTTTCGTATATATATATGTACACTGCACGTTCAAATCGTCAAAAAACAAAAATAGAGGAAAAAAACAAATTAGAAGACATGAAACCAGGAAAAATAACAATTATTATTAAAAAAAACAACTCAATAAATAAAACTCAATAAATAATTAAATTTGCTTTATATTACAAATTAATTATATTATTAATATTATTATTATTTGCCATTTATATCTTCACTCGCAAAATATCTCATACTTTCTGTTTTTTATTTTAAAATGCAAAAATAATTTTTATTCTTGCCTTAAAAACAAAAAAATCAAAAAAACTATTATTTTTTTAAAGCAAAATTGAACGTTTAGCGTACAACTTTAACTGTTTCTTATTCTGCCATTTCAACGTAATAACGTAATTCAAAACTAGTGAGAGATGGTACTTCCAACCTAAAATTATGCCCCATAGCTACATAGTGATTGGTTATACAAGTCGCAGCCTTAGAAATAGTTTCTCTTGATTGATTGTGTAATCTCTTTTAATCTCTTTTTTCTCAATGAATTCTCTCTCTCTCTCTCTCTCTCTCTCTCATCCATACAACTTCTATGGTAATAATAAGACCGAACTTCATTCCTCAAATGATGCTTTTTAAATAGACAATGTCTGATTATAAAAGCCATAAAACATATTTTATTTTCGCTGGACTAAAAATCGATACTTTTTCTCTCGATGGAGCATATAATTTTTTTAATTTTTTCTAGTGAAGTCTTTGCCACATTAGGTTAGATATTAATCAAGTACCTCGTTTATCCAGAATTTAATGACCACACGAATGCCATTATTCTTTTTCAATTCTCTCTCATCCATACAACTTCTATGGTAATAATAAGAGCGAACTTCTTTCCTCAGATGATGCTTTTTAAATAGACAATGTCTAGTTTTAGAAGCCATAAAACATATTTTATTTTCGCTAAAAATTGATACACTTTCTCTCGATAGAGTATATACATTCCTTAATTTTTTCTAGTGAAGTCTTTGCCATATTGGGTTAAAAATTAATCAAGTACCTAATTTGTCCAGAATTTAATGATCACACGAATGATTCTTTTTCAATTCTCTCTCGTCCATACAACTTCCATAGTACTTGTGAAAGACAACTTCTAGTCTGATTTTATGCTTTCAAAATAAAAAATGAATGGTTATAAAAGTCATAACCCCAGACATATTTTCTCTTGATAGGCTTCTTTTAATCTTTGATGCTGTCACATTAGTATGAACATTAAACAAGTAATTCGTTTATCCAGGATGTTTGGTGGACGTTTGGAATGCCATTAATCTTCTTTTCTGCTGGGTCTAC
>NC_051847.1:72109846-72153559 GCF_002237135.1 Teleopsis dalmanni | reverse complement strand
AAAGAAGCACTGGATTCATTGCATTAGTATGAGGAAATTATAATGGTGAATAAGGCCGACTTAAGCCCATATGTTATAATATTACTACCATATACGAGAAAGATGAAGTAACTTGTGATGAATATTTAATCCTAAATATACCCGTGACGTAATTCTTTACTGAATCTCATAGCAAATAACAGACAAACGCTAAAATTTAACTGTTCAAATGAAATATTGATGCAAGAGGAAACATTTTCTTCTTCATAGATACGAAGATGAAGATTTTGTGTGATTTTAAGAAACGGCGCTACTTTAAATTAAATAAAAAATAGAAAAATTGTTTGAATGTCGCACTTTTTTTCTGGCGTTGGTTTCTTAAGGCAATCGAGTGAGCATGAAGAATTTAGCCTCAACAACAGTAACGAGAAAAGAAGGAATACGGCGTCGTGGCAATACCTGCTTACTCTTCACTATCGCACCTAATGCCGCGCCTTTAATTTGTTAATCACGACGTTGGAAAGCAATCACAATATCACCGATTGTAACACCTTCATTGTGTGTGGAGCAGAGAAAAGTGCTATGCCAAGTAACCGAGCAACTAAAATCGATGTCTCTAAAGATAAACTCTGCTTTAGATACATTCAAGAATAAACCGCGAAAAGTCACAGCATTGAATGAAATATGCATGACTTACGTTAAATAAACTCACGATTTGTGAAATAACTCCACTTCAACTTGATTCCTCACAGATATACGAGGAATATATTTTCATATATTTTCAGTTTTTGCTCTTCTATGCTATGGTATACTATGGTCTTCAGAATGTTTACGTCAAAAGGAAAACTTTATTAGTTTCCTAATATTTGTTGGCTTTTATGTCATATTTATTCGTCTACGGGTGCATACGGATGAACTCAAAAACAAGCAAAAATTTGAAAAAAAATCATTATTTTGCTGTGAATGACATTTTTTTTTATTTTTTCTTCCCGTGATGACTTTTATTTCTCTGCAAATGTAACACTCAGCTACGGAACCGCTAATGAACAGTAGCCGCATTCGCAGTATGTGTAAAAATTAGCACTTATCTGGTAACTTAAAACCACATAAAATATATTTTATGATCATCAAAGTCTACTTAGTCGATTTTTATGTTTTTAATGGTATTTTTATGATTTTATGCAAAAGTCCACTACCAGCAGACAAGTCCGTAAAGTTGCATATAAATGCAGATAGTTTTATTAACAGCGGATTTCGCAATATTTACACGCTTAAAACTTATTTACTACTTTAGTGCACTTCACTGTAGGTAATCGCATATGTAGGCTCCTTTATAATCCATTGCTTTTTGAAACGTCTATATCAGTAAAAAAATAATCACTGTAGAAAGTCTTTTAAGTTTCATATTATAATAGGAAGACAAGCTATTGCGGTATTCACGATTTAAACCTATTTGCAGACCAAATTGTCTTGAAGATTTTAATTGTTGGGACTAATCTATATCTCCGGTTGTAGGAACATTAAAAAGAATATAAACTATCGTTCAATGTTTCCGATTTATATTTCCTATTAGACAGCGTTCTAGATTATGGGGACGTTAAAGTAAAAGAGAAAGTTTATCTCGATACATGAATATCTCTGATGCTATTATAACTTTAATCAATTATTTTGATTAGAAGAAGCTAAAGAGAATTTTAAAGCAGATATTAACTCATAACCATTAGATTCGTTAAGACATTGATCTTGGTGATGGTGTTTTATTGTGTTTCCGATAATGAAAACGTTTAAGGGAATTGAAAATGAACTGTCTTGCTATATGAATAAAACTCTCAAGGTGTCAGCTCATAGCATATTCCTTTGGAGATTGTTAAAGGGGCCACCTACATTTACTTCTTCCATGTAACTAATAATACGTATAATTACTTTATATGTAACGTGTTTGATGTAGCATTCATCCAGTCCCTTGTAAAACTTTTTAACACAGCCTGACTTAATACTGCTAGGCTAACAGCAGTTCCTATAGATCGCTGCTGTTTTGCAATCCACTCCGATAAAATATACAGGCCTTTTAATACTTACAATGTAAGTTGGTAAACCTAAGACGAAAAAGAAAAAACTAAGAATTTTCTTTGCGACTTTTGAAACAAAAAAAACAATGACGTATATCGTTTTGGATGGCGCAGTTTTGATTAACAGAAGGCACCTGATTTTAGGGAACTTATTTATGTAACAGCTTGTTAAGTTCTACTACGTAAAATGTTAAACACTTGTTAAATTTAATTTACTTAATATAATAAATCTAGGTTGAGTTATAGAAGTTTCCAGCCAACATCTGGTGTTATGATGCCGTATATTATGTGGTGTTATACTTATTGCAAATTATGATGAGCGGAGGGATATATGCTGATCATCTACTGCAACTAAACAACAAATCATGTGTTTAGGTGCCTAAAGCACTTCAATCAACCCGTTACATTCCTCCACTGTAGACTATTAGTATCATGTTATCTTATTTGTGATTTTATATGATTATAACATTATTTTCTATAACATCTATAACAAAGGACGTTGCTTACTTCTCGTTCAACCTTCTCGTTATATTTTCTACACAATCGAATATAGCTACCAATTCAACTTATCTTCCACATACTAGCAACTTGTTTTATTTTTATATTTGAGGTCCAAAGCCACTCATCCTCCTCGTTATTATACGCTAATAAAGGCTATTGTGATAATAATCACCTTAGTTTTCGAATATATGTAATTTTTAAGTTTATTTCTATTCCAGTAACGAACCATACAACAGGATGTTTTGAAATTTGAGACCACAAGACCACTCCATCTTCCCCTTTACCTTGCGTAACTATAAGCTATTACTATCACTTCATCTTTATTTTCGAATGCATGTAAAATTAAAGATTGTTTCTTGGTCTTGAGGTCCCAATTTTTAAACGTCCTGCTCCATGGTTCGTAAATGGGAACCATGCAACAGAACGTTTTAAAACTTGAGACCCCAAGACTATTCCACCCTCCCCGTTACCTTACGTCACTGCAGGTTATTACTATCACTTCATCTTATCTTTCGAATGCATGTAATTTTTAAGTTTATTTCTATTCCACTAATGGACCTTGCAACAGAATGTTTTAAAACTTGAGACCCCAAGACTATTCCATCCTCCCTGTTACCTTACGTCACTGCAGGCTATTACTAACACTTCATCTTATCTTTCGAATACATATGATTTAATAAATTATTTCTATTCCATAGAGTAAAATTAATAAATTTCAATAAAATGTTTAGTAAATATTTTGTTAAAGAAGATCTCATCTTAATTCTTAGATTATAGCTAAATTAAAATAAAAATGCATACAAAAGTTTATCCTTCTGTTTTGACTGCAACGCGACAACAATAAATCCTGACAAATCCTTTTCACTAAACAAGCCACAAAAACAACATCATAAAAATTTACATATTGCCGAGTGAGGAATGAGGAAAGCGGAATGAGTAGGAAATGTATGAAATTTTTGGGAAAACGGAAAACTCATGAAAACTTTCACCCCTCACAATCATCGCATCTCATCGCAACTATAAGCCAATTAAGCCTACTTTGCATTCAAACGCAACGCACAGAAATTGTCGAAATTTGCGGAAAAATTACAAATTCAAATTCATTTGCCGCAGTTAAATGTTTCCATGAAATAATAATAAAAATAGCTTTACATTACCAGGACGGCACACAGCAATAGAACTGAGGACTGCGGAACTGTTGAACTGTTTAACGGTTGAACCACCTAACTGGAGAAGAGAATGGTTTTGCTTTGTTTTGTTTTGTTTTAGGAGCGAAACTTTTTTGAGTACCGAAAACATAATAAAAACTTCAATAAAAACAAGTGCCACAGTCGAAGCCGCAGAAAGAAACGTTCCAGCGTTCCAAACTGGATTAATTAAATTAATTTTGCAATTGCATTTGTAATTGTTTGTGTGGCTTTGTTTGCCAAATGTAAGCTTTTACATAAGCAATTACCAGGAAAACATTTGTGACTCGATGTGTATTCCTAGCTTCAGGCATCAGGCTTCAGCCTCCGTGCTACGGGCTACGGGCTCCCTGCTCCGGTACAGTACGCATAACATTAATTACTTCTCGGCAAATATTTTCATGTGCTGCTTTGCTAATCCTAATGCTAATGCTAATGTATATGGCAGGCGGAGCGCTTATAACGCCAAACCGCACAAAATCCAAATTTCAAAATAATTTTGGAAATTCGCAACACACAAATTCATTCGCAACAAATTTTCGCAGATTCGTAAATTCGTAATTCGACAAACAATTCACTCATTTGCGGAATTTGCAAATCTTGCATTATTGGCGAATTATTTCAAAATTTTGAACATTTCTACCATTCCCACTTAAAGCGAATGTTTGCGTTTTTAATTAATAAATCGTTTCGATGCGGTTTAGCTTCACACTCGGTCGGCCATGCGTCCCATTTACAAAACTAAACCAACAGAGAAATTTCTCAATTTTTTCTTTAATTTATATAATAAAATAAAAATAATAATAAATATTAAATAAACTAATAATTATATAAATATAATGAGTCATTTCAGAGATTCATTATGTTCTTTAAAGATATCATCAAATTCTAATTAAACGATTTTCATTTAAACCACAAAGTAATAGTGTATCTAAATGAATAACTAAAGAATTATTAGGAATTCTTTTACCATTTATTTAGAATTTTATCTGACTAATATTTACATTTATTCGTGTTAATAGAATCGTAATCCTCTATGAATAATTTATTATCAAAAATAACCTATCCTTTACTTATAAAACCTATAAAACCTATATTACCTATTCTTATAATTTATATTATTCTTAGAAATTTTATTTTATTTTTTCTTATTTTATTTATTATTCTTAAAAGTTTATTATTAATATTATTATTCTTATTGATTTTATATTATTTATTATCATATTTTCAATTTGAGAAGGAAATAGCCTAACCCACGGTCATACTCGGAAAATAACACCAAAATAGGTGTCTAAAATAAGCTGATATTTTCGTATATATATGTACACTTTACGTACATATCGTCAAAAAACAAAAATAGACGAAAAAAAACAAATTAGAAGACATAAAACCAGGAAAAATAACAATTATGATTAAAAAAAAACAACTCAATAAATAATTAAATTTGCTTTATATTACATATTAATTATATTATTAATATTATTATTATTTGCCATTTATATCTTCACTCGCAAAATATCTCATACTTTCTGTTTTTTATTTTAAAATGCAAAAATAATTTTTATTCTTGCCTTAAAAACAAAAAAATCAAAAAAACTATTATTTTTTTAAAGCAAAATTAAACGTTTAGCGTATAACTTTAACTGTTTCTTATTCTGCCATTTCAACGTAATAACGTAATTCAAAACTAGTGAGAGATGGTACTTCCAACCTAAAATTATGCCCCATAGCTATATAGTGATTGGTTATACAAGTCGCGGCCTTAGAGATAGTTTTTCTTGGCTGATTGTGTAATCTCTTTAATTTTTTCTCTAGTCCATACAACTTCTATGGTAATAATAAGAGCGAACTTCTTTCCTCAGATGATACTTTTTAAATAGACAATGTCTGGTTATAAAAGCCATAAAACATATTTTATCTTCGCTGGACTAAAAATCGATACCTTATCACTCGATAGACTGTGTCTTTTCTTTTATTTTTTCGAGTGAAGTCTCTGCCACGTTAGATTAGATATTAATCGAATACAACGTTTGTCCAGAATTTAATGATCACACGAATGCCATTATTCTTTCTCAATTCTCGCTCATCCATACAACTTCTATTATAATAATAAGAGCGAATTTCATTCCTCAGATGATGCTTTTTAAATAGACAATGTCTAGTTATAGAAGCCATAAAACATATTTTATTTTCGCTGGACTGAAAATCGATACCTTTTCTCTCGATGGAGTACATAATTTCTTAAATTTTTTCTAGTGAAGTCTTTGCCACATTAGGTTAGATATTAATCAAGTACCTCGTTTATCCAGAATTTAATGATCACACGAATGCCATTATTCTTTTTCAATTCTGTCTCGACCATACAACTTCCATAGTACTTGTGAAAGACAACGTCTAGTCTGATTTTATGCTTTTAAAATAAATAATAAATGATTATAAAACTCATAACCACGACATATTTTGTTGTTTTAATCTTTGATGCTGTCACATTAGTATGAACATTAAACAAATAATTCGTTTATCCAGGATGTTTGGTGGCAGACGTCCACTATGCCATTAATCTTCTTTTCTGCTGGGTCTACGCGACTTTTATAGTATTAGTAAGAGAGTAATGCTGAACTGAAATTATGATTTTTAAATAAACAGTAATTAATTATTAAAACCACCACATCATTCATATTTTCTTTTGAGAGGCTGTACAAGTTTTAGATATTTTCCAATCAAATTTCTACCGTATAAGTCTAGACATTTAACAAGTGCTTTATTTATCCAGGACTTATTGATCTCTCGAATGTCATTATTCTTCTTTAATCCTTTGTCCACACAACTTTTGCATAGTTGTGACTTTAACTTGAGATTACGACTTTGAAATAAGGAGTGACTGGTTGTACACTCTTAGACACAATTTTGTTAGGCTTTAATTTTATGTAATTTCCAATCAAATTTTTATATAATCCTAGACAAAGACAAAACGTAAAAATTGTTTGATTCTGAGGTTGCTCATACTAATTCAAAATTGCACTTTCCTAAAACAACATATATTCCTTTAGGAAGATATGCTGGGCTTTTAACTATACTTGTATAGAATCATCTGAATAACGCGTTATCATAATTGAGTGGAACACTTTTAATATATTAAATAGTAATCACAGATACTATTGGGTAAAAGTGCTTAGACACTAAAGCACGTTTCATGATATAAAGTAAAAGAAGAAGAAGCAAATAAATATTTCATTTGCATAGAACTTATTATATTCTCTAGTGTTACTATTCTTTACTTTATTACTTCCACAATAATTTATATGTGGCGACAAGTAATCCAATATTGTTTCTGTATGTTCCCCATCCCACATCTGATATGTAGTTAGATTACTATTCTATTACTATTCTTCTACAATAATTTATATGTGACGATAAGTAGTCTATTATCGCTTCTAACCTGTGCACAAGGAAGCGTATTTTATATTATATTGTGGAACATTGGGACAGCGCACCGTTCAACAAGCGGCCCCACTGAAGAGAAGGATTAGCCGAAGTAGACCACGAAACGACTTGGGTCATTTTTTGTCCTTCTATTCTCGGATGTCGGTATTGATCTAAATCTAGAGTGGCTTTCATTCGCATAACTACATCGATTGTTAATACAAGCAGCTCATTTAGCTTGAGCTTGCCTGCCAAGTCATCACCAACCCAATGGTGTCCCAAGATAGTCTTCTTCCTGCTTGCTTGTGTTGGCACAATATTTGCACTACAGTCTCCTTTTCTTCTAGACATAGTCTTCAAGTGTCTTCCTCAGAGTTATCTTTTTGAGGTGATACTTGACGTAAGGAAGGAAGTAAGTCTCCTGTTTGATTAAACGTGTAACATAGTTGGATTTATTTTTTTTATTTTTATTGAAGAAAAAATGAAAAAAATTTCATGTGTTATTATTATTTAAATGTATTTGAATATCATTTTTTTTTTATTATATTATTATGTATTTTTATTATTATTTTTATATTTGCTATTGTTGTTGTTATTTAATTATAATTTTAATTATTTTTTTTTTTGTATTATTACTTATAATATTATAATTTATAAAACTAAGTGTAAATATTATTATTAAAGAATTCATAAAAATGTAATTTATTAGTTTAAAGTAAAATTAAATTTAAAGTAAGTCGGAGAAGAACTCTGGTACTCTATATTCTATGTAAAAACTAAATTAAAAAATAAAACTCCAGCTTGCAGTTGCAGTGAAAAATAATTTATGGCAGTGCAAGGCAAAAATGCAGCCGGATTTGGTGCCAAAGAAACCCAGTAGCAATTTTATTGCGCATACAAAACTGTTGCAGTTGCCTTCGAGTGTGAAAATATACAATAAATTAATAATCGAACAAATTAAAATAATTAATTACTAGTGTAAAAATGGCACTTGAGCAACGATTTATGTGCCACACTTCATTGTAACGAGCGGCAGAGCTCGGCAATAATAAAAATAAAAATAAAATTAATGAAAACCGCACGTGGAAAATGCACTGAAATAAAATAAAAACTCACTTTAAATTATTGATTGGAGCAATTGAAGGTGCCTGAATGATTACTGAAGTGGCAAGTGAATATGAAATTAAAATTAAATAATTATGCTTAATTGTGATAGCACTTATTTTAAAATATATATAATAACATAATTATGGTAATTATTAAATATTTTCACGAGTGGTTCACATATAACTTGACTTTTTTGCTTTTGCATAATACATACATATATCGATATCTGTCGATATGTATCGATGAGTGGTTCATATATTGTATATGCAAATTATATATCAATTATTATGAATTTACTAGTACAATTAATTAGACTCAATTTACCGAATAATTCCCATAGCCAAGCATTACGTTTGAATCGATGAGATTCTCCCACGACTTGCGCCAGCTCTGCACAATTATCTGCCGTTTAGCATCGATTAATTATACTACAAATTATCGCAAATCAAAAAAGTATGTTTAAAAAATTAGTTTAATTATTATTTTCTGTTACGGCTGTGGCAGCTGTGGTGGCTAACTTCACTTTTCACTTCACTTCATGTAAAAAATTAAATAAATGAAATTATTAACATATATTAACGTAATTCACTTATCATTCTTAATTGTCAATTACGTGCCAAGTTCCCTTTCGTTTCGTTCCGTTTTGTTAAGTTTAATTTAAACTATTTAATTGTTAATACAAAGTTTATGGAAGACAACTAGTTATCTAAAAATTACTCACCAAGTACATTGGCCCCAAGATTATTCAGCATATTTGCCGAAAAGTTGCGTATCGATAGAGTCGACAGTTTGTCGGTTTCCAAGTTTCTGTTCTGGAATTTTACTTCAATTTAATTGAATTTTGATTTCGTCTTTATTGTTTTTGGATGGTTTGTTGGCGATTTGCTTTTACCATTCGTATACTTCTTATCACAGTTCTTGTATATTGAAATTTTCAAGAGTTTTACATCATATGCCTTAGCATTTCTTATTCCGCACGTTCTGCAATTATAAGAAAATAGAGTTAAAATAATTTAATTTTGTTTGTAATTATAATTAAATTATAAATTATTCGAACAAAATTATTAATATGATAATTTTGTAATTTTGAAATGATATTTTAAATGGTGAATAAAAAATTTCTTATTTAAAACTTGTGTTGCCATCGAGTACCCGGATGCCTGTTGATATACATTCCTTTAAAAAATAAAAATTTGCTAATATAAATTTTGTGTTATCAACCAGCTATCCGAGTACCCGTTGATACACATTTTTTTGGTTAATATTTAACCTCTAAAAAAATAGCTAAAACCCTCTTAGACCTCCAAGATCCGATCGACTTTTTATTAAATTATGCACTGAAATTATATTTTATTTTACTGAGTACCCGAGTAACCTTTAAAAAAATAGCTAAAACCCTCTTAGACTGAAATTATATTTTATTTTGCTGACTACGCCTATGCCCATCGATATATGTACATTTTTTAATTGTTGAAGAATAGCTAAAACTGTCTTGGATCACTAAGATTTGCTCAAATTTTTATTAAATTTAACACTGAAATCATATTTTAATCATATTTACATTTTAAATTAAGGTCAAAACTCTCCGAGATTTCCAAGATCTGCTAAATTTTTTATTAAATTATACACTAAAATTGTATTTTAGTTTTATGGATACCCGGGTGTCCATCTATAAAATATATTTTTCAAATCAATCTTTTCCCTTAAAAAAAATATCTGAAACCCTCTTTAATCACTTTTATAGGATTGATTTTTTATTGCACATAATATACACTGACATTTTTTTTTCATTTTTTTTACTAAGATAATTTCTGTCTTAAATAAAATAGACGTAAATAACAACCTACTCAGTCCCGCAAAGAAAATAGTGTGAATGGTAGAAATAAAGTATTTTTATACAATAAAGCAATAAATACCTATAAATAAATAATAACAAAACAATATTAATAATATTAATAATATAAATATTATAATGATATATATATACAAAATTATATTATATATAATGTTTTATTATATTATAATATTAATTGTTTATATAACAAATATAACAAATATAATACATATAATAAAAATTGAATATTATTCAGTATACAATATATGATGTATATTGTATATAATATACAATATTATAAAATTAATGGTAAAAAGATAATGATAAAGCTAATAACATAAAGTAAGAGTAAAATTTCAGATTTAAATTCATCCATCCAGGTACCCCGATTAGCTAATGTTGTGTATTTATTTGATTTGTAGTACAAGGGTTAAAGCGATCAGAATTTTGTGATTTTAATAAAATTGCTATGAATAAACAAATTGTACTTATTTTAAAGTAAGAACTTTAAAAACAAATTTAAAAATGTTTTCAAACATTTTAACTTTAGACATATAACATATGACCAAATTTCTCTTCCCACCACTTAAAAGAATGAAATTATTGAATATTTTTTAAAATCATTATCATCGAAGAAGAAATATTTTTGGGAAATAATTGAAAAACCCCTCCATTTCAGACGGACGAAAAGAGATTTGGGATAGGACCTCACAAGTAAGAATGCTTGTATATTTATTCCAAGTAAGTTTATATGGACTGAACTCCCAGTCCATATCTCTTAAAAGAAAAAATTGAATACATTTTTAAAACTTCAATTTTTGAAACTTAAATCGTTATTGCTCGAGACCCAGTTTTCTAAGATAAAACTGTAGTAAATTGGACTCAATAGCCTTAAATTAACCTTAAAGCGTTGAATAATTAAAAGAAGAGAAAATAATGCCATACTAAGAAAATCTACTAGATAATTTACCAATCCGCTCGCACAACCAAAACCGTTTCTAGCGACTTTCAATCTAAAATAATGAAGGTATAAATGGAAAGGGGACTCTCATTTAGTCAAGAAAATCGCTTCGTTTCATATTTCTCGTACTTGTAGGCAGACACATTGATAAAATAAATCTGGAAGCATCTAACCAATACCAATGTTTGAAATATAGTCGAGTGTAAAAAACAATCAAGTACCCAGAAATTTAAGACTGGTTCTATACAATTATGGACATAGATATAACAGATATTCCGGTATATCCACATCCAGAGCTGGTATGCTAATACAACGGATTTATTCATACGCTGTATATACTATACTTATATATAGTATATAAGGGTAGTAACTAAATAAAAACTTTATAGGAATCCGCAATAATTCCTGACTCTGGTCAGGCACTGTTGGTTGAATTATTATCTTAGAAAATTGGGATGTTCTAACTATGACAGTTATTGCCATCTTATCGAATTGTTCCAATCACAAATTTAAATGTTTAGAATTAAAAAATTATAAATTATTTAATATTAAAAAAGACAACATGTTGCTATTGCTATTTTTAGTATTAATCGCATTTGTAGAGCACTATAATGCTACACGAAAGCATTACAGTATTATGAAATATTTTGCACTGTAATTAAATTAATTAATTAAATAAGAATAATTGATATGACATTATGTATTAATATAAACACTGAAATAGAAATTAGTGGCAGATTTAAACTCAAATTTAATATAAGCCACAGATCAATAAGAGAAGTCGCGGGACAGAAAGCAGGAATATTCTGTTGTGTCATAGCATAGATTTTTGGATTTTTTAACTATTACATTGAAAGGAGATCAAATTTGTGATTTTAGTAAACTTGATAACATCAAACTTCGAAAAGAAGTAAGTTACTAGCTACATTAGGTAAAAATGACAAAAATGTAGCTGACCAAAAGAATCTCAGTAGCACTATACACTATTTCCAACAACTGTCACAAATTTCATAGTAAGTTTTCATTATTTTTACACGTTCAGCGGTTGTTAAATGATCCATATTGTAAAAAAGTAAACCTTAAACCAGTCATATAAAGCCGTGGATGATAGTTCTGATTGGCATTTGTTTTTAAAATAGTGCTGCCAATGATAAGATGGACTGGATGAAAGTACCACGAAATCGATAACCCTTCATAAATCTACTCAATATGGATTATAATGTGAAATACGAATTATAAAAATTTTGTTGTAGAAGAGTGGATGAGGATATGATGTACTTCTATCGTTTATTTTGATAAATGAACTCATTAGATCTTTTCGTCAGAGCATACAATAGTTTAGGATTGAATTTCAGTTTTACTGAAATATTCAAACAATAAACTTAATAAATTAGCAAGTAATAATTAAATACTACTATATACTCGTATTTACTTAAAAAAGACAAATTCCTGTTCTGTGTTGATCTTTATCGCATATTAACTTATTATGTGCATATGAGTAGCACTTTAATAGTTTTGAATAGCATTTTCTGAGTAATATTTTTATGTATATAAATAAGTTTACATGTTTTTGCGTGAACTTATTTGTCAATTGTTTTAATAATACGCATTCTTAAAGTAATTTTAAAATATATTTTATTGTCCTTAAAGTTATTGTCTTATTATCTTCAAAAACTATTTGCAATTATAATATACATAAAATTACAAATAAACCAACACAAATATACAATATAATAACAATATAAAAATAAAATAAAATATTATAATATATTAACGTACATTTTTATAGATATTATCATTGTTGTAAAATATCTCCTTAAGATGACTATCGGAAATGGTTAAATTATTGAACTAAATATGAACAAATTTTAATTTACATATTTTAATTTAATTGAACTTAATTGCTTAACTGTTTAAACAACATGCAATTTTTTAAATTAAATTTAAAAATTATATATTTTATTAACACTAATATTTCCACTATAGTCTTTCATCATACCATATTATCATCTTTAGAGCACTCGATAAATAGTATAGATAATAATTATTATATACAAAAAAATAATGAAATTATGAAAACAACAGTTTTGTATATTAGTTTACAATAATCACCTTCAACAACAATAATATTATATTTATATTTTAGGTTTTCTATTAAGTATTAAATATTAGAAAAGTATTTCAGCTAAAAATTAGTACCTCAAGCAATTTAAGATATATTCCGGAATATAATTTATGAAGGTAAGGGGATAGAAATTAAGAGTAAGTGAACTCTCGAAAGCTTATGCAGCCTTGGCTACTTGTGGAAAAACATGATTAGTCATCGCTTCTAATTTGACAGGCACGAGTTATACGCCTGGCACTTATAGTTGAAACAAATTATATACGGACTATAAACTAAATAAACAAAATTTTCGAATATTTCTTAAGACGACTGATGATGAGTACTTGGCAATACTCGAACCAACGTTGTATGGTCAGCCAAAGTTCAATAAATTAACTAAAATCTTTGTTGTTGTCTTTTCATTTCTATTAGAACCATTCTAAGTTTTAAATAGTTTCTTTTCGTCATAAGGCGCTTCATTTTCGGCAAGAAAAAATTAACAAGTTATTTATTTTTAATTAAATGACCCTACAACTGTTTGGAGTAATACTAAATACCCATCCTCCGTGGTCTTTTGGGATACATTTCTTATATTTTATTGACCTTAAAAGTTTTTTAAACAGAAAGTACCAATTTCGTTGTTTAAATTTCAAATTATTTGTCACTTTTACATGATTTTTCTAAAAGTAACAACCAAAACACTTGTGCTTTTTAATTAAAACAAACTTATGGGCTGTAGCTATATATATATAGAAACTGCAATCAATTATTATAATTTAATAAAGCTCTAGATAAAGTTTCAGTTCTATTTTTTTTTTGTGGAGATATTATATACCTCCATATGGCATATATCTCTGTATTTGTGACCAAAAAGATATAAGAAAAACTCTAATATATTATTTATATTATAAACAGTTTATATTTTATTAAAATATTTTTTCAATATTTCGACTATCTTCAGGGAATCTAAACAAAATATACAAATAAAATATATATATTTTGTTTAGTCCGTTAATAATAATGTATTAACGGTATTATCTCTTTATATATATTATATTGATTTAGATTGATTTTATATTGATTTTATATTGATTTATATTGATTAAGGTACTTATTTAGGAACTCAATACCAAGAAGTTATGCTAATGTTACTCTAAAATTCTCTAAGACAAAATTAATGAAAGAATTTTTTCCCATCCGGCTTATCTGAAGATCACTCTAATTATATTAACTTATACGCCGTGGTATCTAGTAAATAATCCCTGGCTACTTATTCAGAGGCTCTTTGACATAATTTACAAATCATTATATATTTTATTATAGTTTGTTTATATAAAATAATTTGTAATGTGATGTTATTAGTCTTTAAGATTCTAAAACTAATTGTTAGCCTTTGATTTAAAAACATATTTTTTGAAACAACCAATTCAATAAAGACATATTGTTAAATAAAAAAAAATTTAATTCTACATTACATAAATTTATTTTTAAATTTTAATCAATTTTTTATGTAGTAATCACCCCAAAAATTGACCCTAGGTAAGATTATTGTAACCTATATTTATATAATATTTATTATTATTTATATCTATATATATTTATATAGTAATTATAACAGATTTGTTTTTGTAGAGACATAACGTATTTATCATTTTTATTTGGAAACTTAATAGATATAAAATAATTCCAAACTCACCAATTACGAATCGATGAAACATTAAGTGTTCATAAAAGGTTAAGAAGAATCCATAATAAAATTAATTTAATTAAATCAATTGTTTTTGGCTGCATTAAAGTTTCTGCTATAAAACCGGAAGTAAAAAAGTTCAATGGCTGCACACATACACATCAGCAGCAAACGCAAACACAAACACAAGCATAAACAGTGGTCAACACGCAATTAAACGGAAGTTGAAATAAAGTTAGAAGCACACAAAATTTCCAGGTGGCAATGATGATGAGCGAATGTAGGAAAACTGAAAACTGCCAAGGGAAACATTAAATGCGGAAAACTTTGAGCTTCCGGTGTGCTATTTTCTAATATTACTTTTGCTTTTGCTTTTTTTTTTCCTTTGACTATCTTCTGCTAGATTAAACGTCACTGAGTGATATTTTTTAACTATTATTTTTTTTGTGTTTCTGACAAACCTTTTAAAAATTTATTGATAAATTATTATTTTTATGCATATATAGTAATTTTTTATAAATTTTTGCTATGGATTACACAATAGTTTTTATAATATTATTTTGAGTTTTTTAAAATAATTACATTTAAATTTTATTTTTTTTATTTGTAGTAGACCTTTTAGAAATTTAACTATAAATTATTATGCTGACGTATGTATGATGATTTTTTCTTTAGGTTTGCTATTGGTTTTACAATAGTTTTTATAATGTTATAAAATTATTTCGAGTTTTTTTAAATCAAACTGGAATTTGTTCTTAATTAATTATGAATTTTTTTTAGTTTATTTTTTTTTTTGCTAGTAATGTTAAGTTTCTATTAAGTTAGCGTAAATAAAATAAAATTGTTGTTGAAGTATTAATTAAGTGTTTATATTATATAAAGTAATTTTTTGATCAAGTGCGTATTGAATTTTTTTTTTTTTTGTTTTTTTTGTCACTAATCAAAATGAATTCACATTAATTCGATTAACACAGTTTTATGCCATTTTCATTGCCATTTAATTAACATGTTGTTTTCGTTTTTATATATATTTTTCGCATTTCCAGTATGTATCAATGTATCGATTCGTTTAATTTAATTTGCGCTTTTAATTACATTAATTACATTTCATTTAATTAACGTTTAAACGTACATTAGCGTACGCGTCACACAAGGAGACACACGTGCAAGTTGCCGCACAAAATGTCAAAATTAATTTTTGACATATAACAAAATAATGCCAAATAACGACGGCATTTTCTATTCTACTAATAACATTTCTATGGACAGAGAAATAGACAAACGGACAAGTAGCGCTCAAAACGTGTGTATTAACATGCAAGCATAGGAAATTATTTCACATCCGGTTGAGCTATAAAATGACTATGGAACGCGTTACACTCGCAAAGCAGACGACTCGCATATGCGAGCCAATGTTAAAATATCAAAACGATTTACCTCGATATGCGAAAATAAAATTCAATCACCACCAATATCAGCAGCAGTAGCAGCAGCAGCCAAGCACCACCACCCACTTTTTATTTTTGTGTGGCAGCATTGCGCGAAAATAATTTTTTTGTTATCAGTTTAAATGGTTTTCGGATGGATAAGCATGTTAGAGCATGTTGCTGACATTTTTGTTGTTTGTTTTGTTTTATTTTTAGTCTAATCCCGTTTACTCTGTGCATTGCCACTTTTCGTATTACAACAACAGCAACAACAACAAACACAAACCCAACAACAACACCAACAATAGCAAGCAATGATTTCACAGAGATATTAAAACAAAAACAAAACAATAATAACAATGCGTAACAAAGACAAAACGATTTCTCTTCTAACAGTGGCAGTTTTTGCATTTACTTATTGTCTGTCTGTTCGTTTGTCTGCCATTTTTGTTCGAGGGTGGGATTCTGTAGCACATCTTGTATGCACTTGCTGTGTAAGCGCTACAGCCGCCATTCACAGTAGTATACAATTGCTAAGGTAGCTTGCAAGAGATTTTATTTAGTCTGCTCACTCATATTAATTATGCATAATGTGTCTACTCACACTGGGGCGTGGTTTCATACATACAATTATCAAGTGTTCTCTTCTCATACATACTCGCTCTCAAGTTTTGCTACTCATTGGCAAACATTTATTGTGAATGCTTGCTTCTGCCGTTGTTGTTATGTGTCTACACTTGTTTGCCTGACCTGCTGTGTTGTGAGTTTGTTCTGATTGACTTTGTACAGAAAGTTGCGTCGGCGTTTTATACTTGACTGGAAGCAACTTTCATTCCAGTGCAAATATTGTCATTGTAATTTCTGATTTTATTTTTGATATGCAAATGCTTGGGTATATATAAATTTGTTGTTATTCAGCGAAATATGCATTTGCTCATTGATCACCAACAACTACGGTTGTTTCAAAAATTTGTTTTTAAGTCCCGGCAGAAAAACGCACCTGCGGCAAAAAAAACGCACGGGCACGATGCGTGCACGCAAGCTAGTATACACTGCACAATATGCTTTTGTTTGCTTTGAAAATTTGTTATTAAGCTCAGTTCCACATTTAGCTTTCAATAAAATAAATAAAAAATATTTCAAATTTATTGGAAAGTCACCAAAATCTGTCATAGGTATGTTATAGTAACACTTTTAGACCTCGGTGCACATTAGCGGTGAAAAACGTACGGGCACGGTGCGTGCACGCAAGCTAATCCAGACTGCACTTTAAGTTTACATTTCAATAAATAAAAAACAATTGCAAATTAATAGGAAAGTCATTAAAATCTGCCAGAGATACAATAACAGTTTTAAGCCCAGTGCACATTTGCGGTGAAAAACGTACGGGCACGGTGCGTGCACGCGAACTAGTGTTCACTTCTCAATATGCTTACTTGAAAAATATATTTTTAAGCCCTGCTACACATTTAGCTACACATTCATTCGGATAAAAAAAAGTATCCAAAATTCATTGGAAAGTCACCGAAATCGTGCACGTGAAATGTATCAATAACGGTTTTAGGCCGGCACACATTTACGGCAAAAAAAACGTGCGTGCACGCACCGTGTACTCTGTTCAATATGCTCTAATATATTTCACAACTGCTTTGCGCACTGTGCATACATAAGTACAGTGGGTCTAAAACTTTTAAGGCCATATTATACAGAGACTTATAGTCAGATCAAATTAGAACTGCTTTTAATATAAAGTAAATAATAAAAAATAAAAGGATAAGAGTAATTCAGATCTTAATTTGACCAAAGTTATCTGTGCGTCTTCACGTTGGTCAAAACAGTGTTGCTCAGTAATTAGTATCAGTAGTTAGAATTTGCGACGGGTATGGGTAAAAATAAGTATTTTTGATGGATATATAAGCTTATCTATACAAATAGGTATAATAATAGGTTACTTTCTAAATTTACGCACAAAAACAATGTATCAAAATATAAGTAAATGTTGGAAATCAAAATTGTCAATATGATATGACTCTTTATATAACATGCATCTTGGATATGACAAAAAAAAAGCTTAACATTGCGTGACCGATACCGAAATGATAATTGTTTCAATGACAAAATGTCAACTTGTGCTTTGGTATATGCAACCTACCTAATAGATATATAGGTGATAGTAATTTTCAATTTTACGACACTTCAAAAAAAAATATCTAGCTGGGTAGTTTAGTAATTATACTTGTGCAACACGTATTTGACTTTTTCACAACAACTAATGTTAAGAGATATTTAAAGGTTGGTTGGTTGGATGCAGTGGCATTTCAGCAGATATCTTTCCGTTGACTACAATTAGCAAATTATCGCCGTTTTACTTCCGCATTCTTTGCATGGAACTTTAAGATATGAATCAACAAAAACCAAACTCATTTCATCGACTTTAGATTACTTAATAGATATGGTAGATCTTCGTCCTTATAGATCTGCGTTTTTATCGCTAAAAAAAATGACAAGCTGTAAAAAAATATAACATTACATATAATATATAATACAATTGTATTAAAAGTAATGTGATGATTTTCTGCATTAATTTCTTTTGTATCAGTGACCGGAGATAACTGTAATAAGACTTGTGGTGTCCAAGTCATCCCTTTCAATGACCAATTTCTAGGCATTAAGGTTACAGACAGATGCAACCTTAAAATCAAGATAAAGTAGAGCATTTGTTGATTTAATGGTTGAAACCAACTTTCTCTGCATAATTCAATACCATTCGTGGTAATTGATCAACATTTTTAACTTGAGTCTTTAAGGATGACGTATAGTAATTTTCAGATTAGACCTTTTTAATTATCTTCACTTAGAGAAAGTGATCACCAATATTATTTTCAAGTAGTGAATGACACTACGTTTCGTGTTATAAAAAAACCCTACACGAACAGTACATGAAGTAAAGACCAAAACATATTAAAAAACTTTTAGTGTTTGTGTTCATGAAGATCTCTGCGAAAGTTTACTATTAATAATGTTATCTTTTAACTGCTACTCGAATTTTGTAAAAAGTCTAAAAGCTCGAATAGTAACAAAATAGTAATCCACTGATTGGGGTCTTCCAAAGCGAACACAACCCGACAGAAGTTATCCGCGGACGGAGGAAATCCAAGCAAACACTCACATGTGTTTTTAGAAAAACCGTTCTGTCGCAACTGTACCCCATGAACAACATAGAAAGGTCAAATTCAAGTGGTAGACAACAATTTGCTTACCGGAAGTTTTCAGAGAATTGAGGTAAATCAACCGTCGCAGGAAGAGCATCCGCCTCCACGACAATACGAGTTCCACAGTACAGCTAATGTTAAAAGAGATTTTGAGCATTAAAAACGTCGAATTGATGGATCGTCCACCTTACAGTCCCGACTTGGCACCCACTGTCATTTTCTTGAAATGCATGGCGAGCATTTCTCTACACCCAAATAGACCGTTCAGACATTCAAAACTCTGATTTTAGAGATACCAACGTCAGGGTGGCAAAACTGTTTCGAAAATTAGTTCAATCGAATGCATAAAGGTGTTGATCATCATGGAGAGTATTTCAATAAACAATAAAACCATTTGAATTGATTAACCATTGTGTTTTCATTGTTAAACGCAAGACTTATAAGGCAGGCCTCGAAATTATAATATTAATAAATAAATTTGAATAAATCAATTCAAGTATATGAGTTTCATTACAGTCCAAATGCAAATGAACACTAGTGTTGCCACATTTTCGGAAAATACACAGTTTAAAATTAAAACATTTTTTATAAATTAATAAAATCTGAATTTATGAGTTTGTTAAATTATAACAAATATTTTTGAACTTTGTAATATTATATATCAGATATTTTTTAATTTTCAATGTACGAAATAAGCAGCTAAAAACCAAAACCTAATTTCAAACAAGTAAAAACTATTCTAAAATAAAATATAATTTAAATACAAAAAGAATTTATATAAAATTAATAACTACGAGATTAGGGAGAACATCATTATGAACATTTTTTAGTTAATTTTTGCAAAAGTAAAATTTTCCGATTTAATTCCAAGCAACTGCTCTTCTACACACTCACCTCTTCGTTTGAGTAGAAAATATTTTTATTGAAAATTTTTTCATCACCATTGGCAACACTGCAAGTGAACTGCGACAGTTCACTCGTATGAGTGTATGTCAACCTGGCAAGGCTGCACGACTACACATTGCCACAACCCCAAAATTAGATGAATGGCAAAAGTTAATAACAAAACAAAGCTCCTTTGTATCCGTCGTACAAGAGCAACTAAAGCAAATTAACATCAGGAAACACACAATGTATCCTGCAAGGAGAAAATTATTTTTGAACGAAGAAAAAGAATTCCGAAAATTTTGGTTTGTTTATTAAAAACTGAAATATTTTGTTTAGATCAAAAGACACGCGTCAGTATTTGTATCTTTTCGGTGATGCTGTGTTGCATAGCATTTTTAATATGCGAAAAATATATTTGGCATTCATTCGACTTGCAACAAAGGATTTGGAAGCTGCAAAGCATAACATAAAATTTATAGGAAAATTCTTAAAATTTTGCAACCTGGCAACACTGGCCTTGGGTAAAACACACGTTCAAATGGCAACACGTGCCACTTTTCTGTGCAAGTCCAACATTATGTTTAGTTTTTAATTTACTTACACCTGTTGATGGAAATTTCTGATTCGCTTTGAAAGTTAATATTTTTAATTTTGAAATAAATGGCAACTTTAGTATTTCAATAAAAATGTTCATTTAAGTTCTGAGTTTCTCAAGCTGATGCACAGCACACTCTCCATCTTCGCACACCCAAAACAAGTCGATTGCCAAGGTGACAGATTTGCTCTGGTGCACCAAGAATTCAGTTTGGACACATAAGTGGTGCACACGTAAATCAGAAGTGCTTTTTCTATTTTAATTAAATTTTGTTATCCTTATTATTTTATATTTTATTTAAAGTGTATCAGTGTTAAATTTGAGTTGGGAAGAAACCAGTCGAAATACTTACTTTACTTAAAAAAAAAAAATTATTACTTATCCTTCAAAAAAAATCCTCGCATACAAAATTGATATAAAACGATCTATTGAAGGTAAACTTATGTGCATAAAGATAAAAAAATGACAGCAAGGATACTAAATTTAATACAATATTCTTTTATACTTTAAAAATTGATATAAATCTTCTCGGATTCATATATCATAATGATAAGAAGCAAACACTTAAATTTAAAATAAAAAGCCCATCAGGATTTGAACTTATAACCTATAAATCCATAAATATACAAAAAAATTAAATCAATTCAATAATTTTTATAGTACTATAATTTAATATGACAATTTAATATGAATTTATGTTATAAGAACACAAAATAGACGCTTGTTTCGATCACTTTTTCATTGGACAAGTATCTTTTTGGCTGAAGCATTTTTAAAAGTCTCTGAAGAGATAGTAATCGCTCAGACCAAGTCTGGTGCATACAGTGAATATGAAGCAATTTGAAGTGCAATTCATACAATCACACCATTGTTACAAACGACCTGTGAGATTTTTTATTGTCTTGAATAAACAGCACTTTTTTATTCTTCATTTCTTACTTTTTGAAACAACCTTTATAAAATGTTGCCTATCTATTCATGATCTCTACTTTGACGATTACCCGAAGCATATATGTTACATACAAAAATAATCCCACATTTATATTGTAAAATTTGGAGTAGTTTGAATTAATAAATACGAGAGGAGGGTTCTAAAGATTCTAATATAGCAAGCAATAGGTTTAACTTAAATATTGCTTCTGTTTTAATTACACAATATATCGAATTACTGTGCGGCTGCAGCATAATATATTTCCTGAAAAACTGGGTTTTAGTTATTCACATCGACTGCAGTTAACTTGCCAAAGCATTCCAGTGTCTTTCAAGCAGCGCTAATGGCAATCCACTAAATAGTGAGATGAGTCCGAGGTAACCAGATCCCTGATGCAAAGATCGCATTTTTTTGGGAGAGCCAATCTGCCATTAAATCCCTGTTAGGCAGTATAACAACATTTAAGCGGAATGCTCCAACTGGAGAGGCATAACTTTTCTAAATGTAGCCTATAAAGTTATTGCTCAAATCTTACATAAACGTTTAACTTCGGCCGTTGAGCCTACACTACGAGCCGAGCAAGCAGGATTTAGGCATAATCGATCATGTGCCGACCACATAAACAGCCTTCGAATAATAGTCGAACAGTCTAGCGAATGGCGATCTCCTTTATACTTGCTATTTATCGACTTTAAACGTGCATTCGATACACTTCTCCATACCACCATCTGGTATGCATTAGAGTGTAAAGGTATACCGAGTAAATTAATAAATTTAGTAAAAGGCTTGTACTCTGACGCGCACTGCTCAGTACTTCACGAAGGGCGTCTCAGCGGGCAAATTCAAATTAAGTCTGGAGTCCGACAAGGTTGCATTCTTTCACCTATACTATTTAATATAGTCTTAGATGTGGTTATGTCGGAAGCTATGAGCACAAATCATGGCATCTCATTCGGCCTTCATAACAAACTTACTGACCTCGATTACGCTGATGACATCTGTTTACTAACACATAACTTTTCCCAGATGCAAATATCGTTAAACAACATCGCAAAGCGTGCACTGGCAGCTGGTCTGTCAATCAATATCAACAAAACCAAGTCTATGCGTCTCAATTCAAACTGCTCAACGAAGTTTCAAATAGATGACTCCTACATCGAAGATGTACAAAGTTTCTGCTATCTGGGAAGCTACATTTCGAACAACGGCGGCAGTCGGCAAGACATACAGCACAGGCTATTGAAAGCGAAGCAAGCGTTTGGAACCCTTAACAAAATCTGGCGTTCATCCAACATCACACAACGCACTAAGATACACCTGTACAATGCAAACGTAAAATCAACTTTACTATATGGTAGTGAGAGTTGGAACCTAACGGCAAGAGACGCACAACAGCTACAAGCCTTTGTCAATCGCTGTCTACGACGCATCCTTCATGTATTCTGGCCAGCAACCATAACCAATAATGAGCTCGGGTTTAGAACGAATCAGCCTCTTATAACTGATGAAATAATGATGCGCAAATACAAATGGCTTGGCCATACGTTAAGAAAACCCGCTGATGATATCGCAAGAAATGTCTTAGATTTCAACCCTCAAGGCAGTAGAAGACCAGGGCGTCCGCGCAACACTTGGAAACGACAAACTGAAGCCGAATTAAGAAATGCTGGAAAGAGCTGGAGTGAAACAAAACGTCTTGCATTAGATAGAGTTCAACGGAAACTATTTGTTACGGCCCTCTGTTCCACCTAGGAATAAAAGGATTAAATAAATAAAATAAAAGCGGTTTCCCCTAATGAGCTGATCAGGCATTCCAGCGCCCAACTCAGGTTCCTGGATATGCGGATATCTTTTTAAATAATTTGAGTAAATGAACACCATTGACAAACTCAACAATATCACTTAATTCAAGACCTAATGCCTAATTTGATTTAACAAAAATACTAGAAAGGCATTTAACTTATTTTCCGATAATCATAATACTCTATCAGTTAAAAATAACAACATTTTTACAGAAGTTATAGGTGTCAGTGTGCTTTAATCTCTTTTTAAAAAACTGAAGCAATAATGACGATTTCGCCTCCTTTCAGGAGTTATTTGGATTACCTTAGTTTTTAGGCAACACAAACAGTTTTGAATTATATGAAATTAGCCCTTTGAAAGTTGATCTGTTTTTTTTTTTGTTATCTCTGAGGCTCTCATATCAAGACTAGTGTACTATAATCGGAATAACCAATTCAGATATGGAATTCTAGCAGCACCTAATGAATTGAGATTTAGTGATCCATGATTAAAAAGGTTTCTTAGTTTTTCATATAGCATCATAATACGCTTTAAGGGTGTAAGAATTTAGATAAACTGCATTCCATTACGTTATTAAAAAAATACACGTTATGCAATTAGTGAATTCAAAAGTGGTATTGTAAAATTAAATTGTGATTGAATTTTTATTTCAATATACTTTTAAGACCTTGTCGTCAGGTAATGAATACAACATTATTCAAATTTTTTCCAAAGAATATCTTGCAGTACCGGATCATAGTTACCAGAGGACTTCTACTGCTCCAGATGAAACAATTATATTTGTTAACATATCTACCCAGCGAAAAGTTAGTTTTATCACTGAAGAAATTGCCACATAAAAAATTCTTGATAAACCTTACACTTAATATATGATGCTTTGCAAGAGAGTTGCGTGTAGCATATGTCACTGCAACAGTACAGCCAAATCAGGACTGAATTGAATTAGTCTTTACTTCTGAAGATAATCTAATATTTTGACTTTAATAGAACATACGCACGAAACTTCTAAACTTTTAAAAATAAATATGGGAAAATAAATTATAAGGAGTAGTTTTGGTGTTTGAGCAAATAGTATACTTAAAGAAATGACTTGTGAATAATACGTATAAGAATATAACTTTTTACCTATACATTTTTATATACAAATCCATATATATAAAAATAAAACCTGTCAACTTTTATTATAATATTTTTAGTTAACTTAAAAAAATATTTGCAAATACTGTTTTCTGCCTTTTCAGTATTCTTTACCTTATTTATAATTTATTTAGGAATTTAGGAACTACAAAGATAGATTGTATTTGGTAGATCCAAATGGACCCCCTAAAGCCTATTGACCCATAGTGTTATCGTGTAAGTGAAAAACTAAGAGATTTAAAACCATCTTTCGCAAAGCTTAAAATGCTATTTAATGAAAGGATTTACAATTGTCCAAGAAATTAAAAAAATGGGGTTCCTAGATTAGTAAGGCGGCATCGCGCATTTGCTAGGTACGAACAAGACAGATGAGAGGCAATTTCACCGTTTTTTCCACAACTGCGCCATAACTGAAAGGGAGATTCAATTTACTAGCATAGTTACTTAATCTGCAATAACGTGGGAAGTAGCTTTGTGTCTAAGAGCAGATGATATTGTCAGTTATTAGGACTTATTAGGTGTTATGCAATGAATGGTATGGTACACAAAACGCAACTTATGCAGAGTTCAGTCTTGCGTTGAGCCCTGTTAAATACTTCATAAAACAAAGATTTGTCAAGAGCCGTCCACCATACATTGATGAAATACAACAGTATTGATCTAATAACAGTCATATATAGGCATGGGATAGTACATGGAAATAACTCCCACCTTTCACCAATAACTTTTTGATATTAGAGCAGCGCAATGTTAGCTTTAGCGTGCTCTAAGATATTTTGCTTCCAACTAAGTTTTCTTTCGAAAAAGGTAATTTGCCAAAAAATATTTTCTATTATATCCTCTTGACGGAATCTAAATCTTATAAATTTTTTTACTATTTTTTATGATCTGATATATAACTTCTCAGACATAACTCTAACTCTTATTAATTTAATAAACAACATAAATATTTGACACAAAATAAATTCACATTTTCTTATCTTTAATAAATGTACTAAAGATTTTTTTTAAATTATCTAGTATATAACCTACATCCCCCTCACCATAACTCGCTAATAAATTCACATTTTCTTATCTTTAATAAATGTACTAAAGATTTTTTTTAAATTATCTAGTATATAACCTACATACCCCTCACCATAACTCGCTAATAAATTCACATTTTCTTATCTTTAATAAATGTACTAAAGATTTTTTTTAAATTATCTAGTATATAACCTACATCCCCCTCACCATAACTCGCTAAATGTTACTAATTTAGTGAATTTATTTAGTAACAACAAAAATCTTTCACGAAAACAATTGTTTGGTAGAGTGGGATTCTACCCTCCCACTGATAAGAAGTGGGAATTGAGGAAGGACGCAGACAAAAAGTTCTATGAGATCTATTGTGATGTCCTCGGAGAGGATGTACTGAACTAATTTGAATAAACTAAAGTTATTGAAAAATTTTAGAGGACCCTAAAATGGATAACCCTTTATTTCTAAAGATACACATCAACTGCAATGGTGCAGGTATACACCATAGCAGGCATCTTAGTTTTCCAAAACTGTGTACGTAAATGTAGTTTTACATTCGTTTGTAATCTTTCACATATCTAAGCACTTAAACGCATCAAAGTCAGCGTCAAGCACCAAACTAAGCAAGGAAGATGCGCCACCATAAAAAGCATAAAGAGCAGCAACGTCAACCGAAATTAAGCAAGAATAATGCGATACACGAAAGTGCACTATAGAAATTTTTGGGAATTTTCTTTTTTCGTTGCACGTCCTCTTCACTTTAAATGAAAGCGCAAGAAAAAAATCTAAAGGATGTGCTTTTGCCATTTTGAGTTGCCACTTAAAGCGACACAAGACAAAACATATCCTTCTGTTGTCAGCACAAAACAACAACACAATAACACAACAAAACAATGGTACAATGCAACACTGGCAACAACAGTGGCAACAATGGCAACTGGCAACTGGAAACTGAAGGATCTGAAGTATCTGAAACATGAAATAGACAAATTACCACAGAGCGACAGTCGAGAGCTTTCAAAACACAAAACTTGATTTTTCATGTTAATGCTACATTTAGATAAATGGCGTAGTCCCCGAATCACAGCAAAAAGTGTGTGCATGAAAAATTGCAGTAGGACAAAACTTAGACCCTGAAATTCCGACGACGCAGTACAAAAAATCATCAAAGACTGATGGGAAAAGGGCTACGTACTTCACTAAATTTAAGTAGAAAACTTGAATTTTTCATTTTGAACCAAAAATGCCTATGACAAATTAAAAAGCAAAAAAGGATTCTTCCTTTTATTCCATTATTATTATTTTTTTTTTTTGAGAATATTTGCATACACTTGGGGGTGTATTGTTCTTATAATTAGATCTTCGGTCACTAATACTTTTGGGCCATGTTAGTTTAGTATTTTTTTAGTATTACTTGGTTGCCATTTGTTGGCAACGTCCTTTGCGGTTGCCAATTAAATCCTTAAGTTGACTCTCTGGTTTGTTGTCATAAATTTTGACTGATTATACAAATTAGTCCATTTCCCTTGCACTGGCGGCGAACTTCTTTTACGTTTTACGATTTCAAAGAAGAAATATTTGGGTTGCCAATTTATTAGATATTTCAAATATTTTTTCATTTCATTTTTAATTTTTCGAATGATATTAAATGAGCCCCTCTAATCTACTATCGCTTTGACATTTTCCACAATGTCCACACGCACACAGCAATCTATCATTCAATTAGTTTCCAAGTCGGATCTCTGTTAAGACTTCAAGCATTTTTGATGTGTTCTCTTGTATTTGCGTCTTTTAATTATGCGAGTGGGCAACTTGGAATTAATAAATGGAATGCTTCCAAAAATATTGAAGACATTTCAAAAATGAAGAGGCATTACAATTTATTAATGCGGACATTGTTAGGACATTGACTTTAAACAAAACATATTTTTTCAGAAGAATTTTTAAAAATTAATAGTTATTTTTGATTAAAAAAAAGATAACTTTGGTCTTAGCAAAGATACAAATACTAAATGATGGATACTATAATTAGAAATATGAATACATATATACATACTAATTAACTCTGACGAACATTTAAATGAGAACAAATTTTTATTCGGATGTTCTTAATTAAAAGTTTTTAACGCCAATGGTGTTTGACTGCCTTACCCTATATGGGACTTTCTTAGTTGGTTCGAGTGGTGACTCAAGCCGTCAACCCAGTTACCGTATTTGTACCGCTTACTCACATACTCATACTCATTACCATTTATTCAAAGGCCTTTCTATTGTCAGCCTCGATTTAATCAAATTCACTCAGTTCAAGAACCCGGGATTGCCATTAT
Organism: Teleopsis dalmanni; assembly: GCF_002237135.1. Taxonomy (NCBI): domain Eukaryota; kingdom Metazoa; phylum Arthropoda; class Insecta; order Diptera; family Diopsidae; genus Teleopsis; species Teleopsis dalmanni. The sequence goes on along the minus strand of NC_051847.1, from coordinate 72,125,367 downwards.
TCGATTTACGTAGTGCGGCTGTTCTCCGCAGAAAAAGCTAAAGGGCACGAAAAACACAGAAAAAATAAAGTATAATTTTCTTTCTGTTTGACTAGTTGCCGTTGTGTTAGGTCATTAGTGTTAACTTTCGCCAGCTCCTTAAAATTGGAAAAAATAGTTTTGCATAAGGCAGCTGTTTCTCCAGAAAGCAGTTAAAGAACAGGATATGAACAAAAATAATAGAAGATAGATTTCTTCTCATTTGGGTAGTTGTGACAATGGCTGATCTGCGATATTTCTATTTTGGCCGCATATTTTCCAAATACCCAAAACCTATCCCTTGCTATCGTCAGTCTATAGTTACCACATATAATTCTGCTTATCAGTTTACGTGATGTTTGCAATTCTAAATATATTTAATTTAATATATATATATCTATATAATGTATCTATATATAATAAATATAAATATAATTATTTAATTTAATATTATAAAAATAAAATATTTATAAATTTATTATAAATATAATATATATAATTAATTAATATAATTAAATCAAAAACAAGCTTCTGGAGTGAACAGAGGCGTATGCAGAATGGCGGCAGGGACGAATACTAAACAAATATATTTTTTAGCGGATATTTTGCAGTTCACTATATGTTTTTACTATACATTAATTTATCAAGAGAGGTATGCTCTTACCCAAATCACTCTTTTAATACGTCACTACATATGACACTTTGAAAAATCGGTAAACTATAGTAGTGCTTACAACTGCGGTTGCAATGACTCCCGCTTCAGCAAAACAATGCTAAGACCATTGGCAAGTTATTAAATGTGTCACCATAGGTTCTATTATTGAAAAAGATGGCTCTGTCTGAAGAAACTGAATGGCAGGAGTCAAGACGTTTTTTGCTAGGAGCCTTTTCTCAACGATCTGACTGAGCTGTCATCCTGTAATGTTAGGGACCTAGCCAAGTTTATAGAACTGTTAGGTTGGTTTTCCTTTACCTAATGGGGGAGTCGTTAACTTTGTTCGGCGTTGAATGTATACTGATCTAAATCTATGTACATACCAACGTCATTCCTGTGGTACCACAATGGGCCATCATTTGAGTTCAAGTGGGCTTTTTGGGATACAAGGCCGTCACTCCAACCTAACTATCTAAATTAAAAATCACTTAACTTAATTTAAAGAGATTTAATTACATAATTTCCTGAAACTTACATCGTTCAAATGACCCTAAGTGTGGTCTGTAATGCTGTAATGTTCATGTTCCTCTTTTGCATTTTCGACCCTATTTGCCCATGTATTGGCTGCAATGGTGGATATTTCCTGGCATATATTGGTCTTAAGTCCTTGATTTGTTGATATAAATCTAATTCCAAAGAAAAAATCTGGCATTGTCTAATTGAAAGAAAGTGGAGACCATTAAAAATCACCATGCTTTGATATCAAGTGACCGGGGATATCAATAACTTCAAATAATTGAGCATTACTCATTCTTCCCGTACATGTCCAGACTACAGTGTTGTTAGATGGGTTTACCTAATATAACCACCCTAGAATCATGTTCTCCTCAAACCTCCGGATACTCACGCTTTTTTTCAATGAAGTAAGTGCAAAACGATTTGAGTTGTTGATTATGGAGTTTTACTCAGTCTTGTAATCCTCCGCAACTATAAAGTTATCAGGATCTCACATTCATACCACCCCAATTGTTTATGGTATAATGGTATTATGGTATCTTATAAGATGGTATTATTTATCTTATTAGTTATTATATTAAATATAATTATTATATTAAAAATTTGTAAGTTTTTTTTCATTTGTTATTAAAATTAATATTATATTAATTATATTATTAAATTAATAATTAATATTATATTAAAATATTTCTTCACAGAGATCAGAAGAAAAACCAATTTACTCAGACCATACGAGTAAGAAGAAGTGAAAGTACCAAAAATTGATTTATGTTCAAGACTCAAAGACTTTCCTCTTAACAAAGTTGAATTTTAACATTTAAAAACGTTTTTGGCTTACGAGTTTCATCTTCGCTGCACGTTCCTTCATCTATGGATTTGGCCTTTTGTGCATTTCTGTGACATTTACGGCTTTTGTGATTATTGAGCTGCCGAACCGAAAACCGTACATTTTATGTGACTGAGCGAATGTCTTCATGGTTCACACATTCCCACGACTGGTGGGTCGTGCAAGTTTCGTGGATTTGTGCCTCAGCTTTTTTCCACTTGACTTCTGTTTCGCTCAGCTTCAGCTAAACTTTATTATTCTGTCCGTATAAGGCGTTTGCGCCTTTGCGCAGCTCAAAGGATGTCAACAGATAATATCCTGTCGTATTTAGTAAAGTGATTTATGCGATATTCATGCGTGGAATGTGAAAAATGTTTGCTATATGAAAAAAATTTCCCAGCAACAAAAAACTTTTTAAAAAGGCATTAAATGCAATAAAAGTGAAGGAAATTGGACTTAAGCAGTTTGAAATCTGTCGATTGGATTTACAATTTCTAAAACCTACAAGGAATCTCTTATTTTTTTTTTTTTTACTTTCTTTTAGGAGAATATTCAAAAATTTTGTTTAAGCAATTGTGACAATAGTTCAACAATTTTAAAATTAAACATATGATTAAGTATGTACTATAATGCTATTTAGGAAAGCTATATATTGTATATGTAGAGCAATTTTCTTAATAATCGTGTGTGTTTTGATTTAAAATCTATTTCAAATAGAAAATGGATCCCTCTGCTCTTATAAGAAAATTTGGTGATCCAAATTAATTGCTGATTTCTCAATTAAGTGAATTCTTAAACTTTCTATACAGCTGTTTTGAATACTGCCGAATATCCATTATCAGTGGTGTTTGGAAATAACTATTGATTTAATTGGCTGTATATAATTTTTAAAAAATAAATGTGAAAACTTGAACAGTACCCTATGAGCTATATGGTCGTCTTAACGTTATCTTCAACAAAGAATTATTAAAATTATTTTCATGTAAAATTTCTGAGAAAAGCCATTTATTATTGGACTCTGGTCCATTAAAAATAAATTTTTTTTTTTTTAATGAAAAATGTCTAAAAACTGCTATTTATTGTTGGACTCCCGTCCATTGAAAAATAAGTAACATTACTATTTATTTAGATTAAGAAAAATATTATAACAAAAAAATTGTGGAATAAAAGTTATAGGAGAATATAAGTCTGGAGTTATGGGTTTGTATATCCATCATTAATAAATTTTATATTAAAAGTAAACATTAATATGAAAATTACGATACTTACTTATAGAAAAACTCGGTCAAACCATATGAGAATTGTAAATTTATCACATGGTTTTAAATATTCAAAATAAATAATCACATAAATTTATTATATAAAAATATACTCAAAAGCAATGTCTATATGTACTTAAGCCTTTATATTTATTCGTATAAAAAGTATATCAAAAAATGCACTTAAAGCAATGAAAATGTATTTGGCCCCGTATAGACTGCATTTAAAGTAATTTCTTATTCAATTATATTTATAATAATACATATTGTGTCCTCATATTCCGCCATTGAATCCAAGGTTTTGGATATTGGACTCCAATTTCTTTAACTGTTTGAAGTACTAACTCAACTTATTATAATAAATGTTACATCTTTCTATTCAGCTGTTGATCTAAAGGTTTCATTTCTCAGAATCTTATTTCTTTAGTAAATGAAATTACTAATACAACTTTCTTAGAATCTTTCTTACTTTCTAAATGGAAATAGTTATTCCAGTTTATTTTACGACATATTCGCACTTCTATTAGCAATAACGATCCAGATGATTGGAATATCATAATACTGTTTCTTTACAGAATCGGCCAAAGAACTTGGTTATCAGAAGCATACTTTTTTGACACATAGAGTACCGAACACATCCCATCACTCAATAGGCAAGTTCTCCTCTTTTTCCGTAATTGCAAATGCTCTAAATAGATTTTCTACCGGAACTGCCATGATTATTTTTTTATATATAATTATTGTTGTACTAATTTAATTCCATTTAGTTTTACCTCAATGAAATATCATTTCACAACTAATAAATAAGTAAAAAGTCTTCGAACGATGAAATATTATAATTTCTTTCAAATAACCTTGCCGAAATAAAATTTTATTGTTATATGAACACTTCGTAGAAGGAAAAAAATTCCATTACTCTTTTGTGGTTACCTACAAAAATTTTAACAAACAAATGTCAACTTTAACAAAATTTCTAGAGTAAATAAAATTTTTGTATCATAAATCGAAATGTAAGCAAACAAAATATGAATATTCAGAAACTTCATGAATATTACGGGTTTCTTTATGAATCCAATCTTATAACAATTACTCCCTTAAAAACGTGCCGAAAAGAAGATGAAAGGTGCAGCAACAAAATATACCCATAATGGGGTTCTATGGAAAATATTCAATATCTACGTATAAGATGAAATAAATATCTATATATTTAAGCATATACCTATCTACTTATAAGAAGTTTCATCTAAGAAATGCTTCTTATAATATTTTTAGAAGACTTATCCCCCTGCTACCAAGCTAATATCCTAAAGAATCAGTCTCAACAGGCCAATGTTCCACTTGTATCTTTAGAAGATTTCCTCTTAGCTACTAGGTTGGAAGATGGAGCTCTTTAGGATAGTTTCAGTTTCAAAAACACACAGGTCTGTCTGCGTTTTAAGAAGAGTTTCCCTCTAGCTACTATTGTATCATGCAGAAGAATCGGTCTGAACAGGTCACTGTTCAACATTTGGCTTAAGATGAGTTTCCTTTTAGCTACTATGGTACCATTCGGAAGAATCGATCTCAACAGGTCACTGTTCCACTTGTATTTTTAGAAGATCTTACCTCCTACTACTTTTCTTTTAGCTACTATGGTACCATTCGGAAAAATCAGTCTCAACAGGCCAATGTTTCACCTGTGGTTTTAGAACATTTTCCCTCCAGTTACTAAGCTACCATTTGGAAGAATCAGTCTCAACAGCCCACTGTTCCAACTGTGTTTTTGAAAAATGTTCACTCCAGCTACTAAGGTACTAGCATGAATAATCAGTTTCATCAGACCACTGATAAATCCAGACAGCTAGAATTGTCAGTCTCAGCTATTTATATTTATTGTCAGAATTAGAGTTTTTCGAAAATAACTGATTTGCAAGCGGATTCTTTTCAGATATTTCGAACATTATGAGTGGTTTTGAAGGATTTTGAAGTTCGTCGAACACAATTTAGGGGCAGTATAAGTTTTTATATAAAAATTCTATTAAATGCTCTCACTTTAAAATGCCAGGGTTAAATAACTCCATGAAACCCTATAAAATTTCAAGTAGAACTTAAAAATATAAAACAATTTTTGTTTTTAAGCTACTGAACTCACTTCATCGATAGCTACTTCACTGCGTGAGTTCAACTAATTAACACCAAACCGAATTATTTTTTCAAAATATTTTAAACTCAAATTTTTTGAGGTGGAGTATAACAATAATCATGTGTAACACAGAAGTGAGATGTTTTCCAGATTTCTTTCCTCCGCCAAAGAACCACTTTAATAGTATATCAAAGCAAAAGAAAAAAGATTATATTTATTTTTTTTTAAGTAAATACTTTTTTATGATGACAAATTTGTTTAAATTTTCAATTTTAATTTGACTTTTTAATTAGCATTTGGCTCCGATCGGATTCCTTCATGCCTTACTCTCAAAAATAGCACAGCAATAAAATTTGAGATATTTTTGTGGGTAAAGGAAAAACCAAACTACTACTTCTTCAAGTAAAATTTCATCCAAAAAATGAAGCTAAATTTGATCGAATTAAAATATTTTTGGACAGTCACTTCAGTTAGAACTAAGAAATAGTTAGATAGTCACATAACTACAACATAATATATAATGTATTATATGTACATCAATGTTACATTACCTATTGAGGTAAAGGAGGTTTCAGGACACTATGATCTTGGGGTTGCCGTCAAAAAAAAAACATGCTTCAAAAATGTAAAAAGTAAAATATTTAAAACTGAACTAAAATTACTATCGATTTTCAGAAAAATATTCTCAAAGGTCCCCAAAAAAATTTGACTTAGTGCACAAAGAAACGTTGCTTGGGCTCTGATATATATGTTCTCAAGTTAGGTTTTAAATAATTACTCGATATTATTTTTACTTGATCGAAGAAATTTTAAAATCCTTTTAATGTTAATCATATCCTGCAATAGACACGAAAATTATTATGATTATTAAAACTGTTTCATATATTAAAACTATATTATTATTATTAAATAACAGGCTATAAGCTACACCGACCTAAAAGGTCTATTGTGCGCCTAAAAGCTCAACTAAAACAATTTTAAACTATATATAAATCCCGTAGTAGCTGTGTGCTTTATTTTACCTATTTGATTTAGGACTAAGATCCCGCTTCCAAGGTAGTCTAGTCTATATCTTGCCGCCGCTGGGGAATTGCATAAAATATATTCTGATGTTTCCTTCTCCTCTTGATAGAGTCGACAGTAATCACTTTCTGCCTCACATATTTTCTTCATATGGTAATTGAGTCTAAATTTGTCCTGTAAGAAGTTGAGTGTTGATTTTAGTATCGTTTCTGTTAAGGTCAAAGGTAGCGTCAACTTTGATGTGTTCAAAATCAATGAATCTTCTTGACTACCGAAAGAAAAGCAAGAAAGAACTAATGAAAGCATTACATGCACCCTTCTTTGCTAGGGCGTCTGTCCCGGTACCCACAATAGAAGTAACATAATTCCTCGAAGTTAGAGTATTGAGAAGTTGAAGACATTCGCAGACCAACTTTGATTGGAATAAAGCGTTTGCTAAAGATTTTAGAGTTGGATGACTGTCTAAAAGAATGCATATATTGATACCTCAGGTGCCCCTGCATAGGCACTCTCTCGCACATAGCTTTAAGGCATGGACCTTTGCCTGAAAAATGAAAACGCTTTTTTTCATTGCTTTGCAGAATTTCAGTCCTATAATTTCTGCTTCTGCACTGCCATCTACCATTTTGGAATCGTTAGTATGCCATGCTATTTCATAGCATAATAGAGTTTGCTGAAGATTTTAGAGCTATTTGAAAATATTAGTGAGCGTAAGTAATATCTTTATACATCAATGCTAACAAAAATAGTAACTTGTTACTCCAAGGATGAACTCGATGTTAACTTATCAATATAAATGATTGTTTCAAAATATTTACCAGTGATAAGCTCTACAATCTATTCCCGAAGACAATGTTTGCTGATTTCTTTGATAATTGAACATGTTGTACACTTTGGTTAAATTCAAGTGTCCTCCAAAAGCGTTCATCCACATACAGAATAAGCCAATGTTTGTGGTCATGCTCCGTGCTCCATACATGGAAATATTTTGATTTTCTTTTCAAACTTTTAACGTTAGTCGGAAGTAGGTCTATGCATGACAATTGACAAAAAAAACTCCGGTGATAAAAAGTTAACTTCTTGACCAATACCAATAAGTACATCTTCTAAATTTACAAGGTGAATCTGTAGTAAATCTTCGCATGATGATTTATCAAACAATATTTAATGAAAATATGGTGTTTGTTGATAAATTAATTATCAAATATTTGTGTGTTGTTGGATTAAAAAAATTATCAACTCGCAAAAAATCCGATGCTAAATAATTTTTTTAAATCTTAATTATCTGTAAATGTATTGAAATACTGACGAAGCTCTCTCCCCTTAAACGGTCAATCATTGGTGGACAATGAGTGTCCGATTTCATCATATAAAAACGGCAAAGTTTTAGAGTCTTTAAAAGTGTGTGTACGTATATTCCTGTCAAATCACAAAGGATATGTAATAAAGGTCCTGGCGAACAACACTCACAAATCAATCCGTATTGCCATCTGTTGCATTTTGAGTGATAGTACACAGTTTGCATTAGGAAACATTAGTCATGGACTTTTAAAGTAAGCTTTTTTCAATCCTATTTCATAGCAATGACCGCAACCGAAATGTTTCAATATTTCTCAACAGATGGCGGTGTGGTCACTAAAAGTGGTTTGTGTGATTGCTTAGATGTGCAAATTCGTTACATATGAAATAGAATTTTTAGTCGTGAACATTTCAAAGAAAATATATATAGGCTTTTTATTTAAAAAATTATGTATTTAATTACAGGAATATAACACAGCTTTTAAAAATAATTGTGTTCTGTGAAAGATTTTGTTTCATTCACACCTTGCAATATATATATATATATTGGTCAATATATTTCCCTGCAATATAAATAATTGTAGAAATCAACATAAGAATACATAATCCCATTACTTTCGTTAAAGCAGTTCATTTGATTTACGTCACTTATAAAATTTGATTAACCGTCCAAAGAGCTTTCGTGCTTTTAAGCATAGTTATTAGAACATTCGTATGATCTCATTAAGGCCGCTAATGAGGTTAATAAAGAGCTTCTAAATAAATGATCTCATTATAAGTTAATAAACTCATTTAAGGAGAAAAATGTCGAAAACAAACCTTAAATATGAATTTCCCAAAAGTCAAATGACCAAAATTTGTTCATATGTTTTATATGTGAAATCTAAACAAACAAGAGTTGAACCGTAAACAAGCGTACCGAGAAAGATTTTAATTAATAAAATTTTTGTTTTTATTAATTGAATATGTCAGAATTATTCTGTTCTTTTCCAAAAACGCAAATATTAATTTTGAAATTTAATAATCCTTACTGGCCGTACTAACCAAAGTCCAGCACCTCTTCTGGTTCGTAGCTGGTTCCTAGGAAAGTATTGTTATTTGCCTTTTCTTTATTTCAAATAACTTTCTTTGGTGCATTGCCCGACATTTTTGTTACTCAACTATTGCTTTGTTCTTATTGTTCATTATTTCACATACATTATATATAATATTTTTAAAATTAACAAAAGATCTTTAAAGGTATTATTTCACATAATACCGACATTTTTCTCTTACAATTAATATATAAACAATGAAAAGTTCTTTAATAGCTTTTTTGACATATAAAAGCTCTATCAGCTGTATAAATTTTATTATTATAATAAGAGCTTTTGAATTCATTAATATAAATGAATTAATATAAATGAATATTATTTAAAGAAACAAAACCCAAACAAGTCAAACAAATAAAAAGAAAAAATTGTTTGAAATGTTTGATTTTCATTTATAAAATATACAATTAATATATAAAAATTTATAAATGAGTTTATATATCAAATATATATTTAATATTATCATATATTATCGTATATTATTCAACAAAAAATTTTCATTTCAATCAGATATCAACTAAAATGCGAACAAACAAAAGCTCTCCTAGAACTTACACAGAACTTTTTGACACATAAAAGCTCTTTTGCATGCATAAATCAACTTATGTCAATGGAAACGACTAAATCTTTGTTCATGCTGTAATTTAGCTGTTACAATTAGCTAGTGCATTATCGTGTTGTAAAATTTTTTTGTAACAAATGCATTCTTTTTTTACTGCATCACCAACGTTGAAGAACTTTATACATATGCTGCTCTTTTATCAATAGGTCATTAGGTTAACCACTATATCCAGAGTTAGCTTATATGGGTGTCCTAATTTTTCAGCTTCTTTGATACTTAACATATAAAAACCAAAAACTATTAAATCATCAATCGTTCAATGTATACTTTTTTATCTTCACAGTGGGACAATCAAACGCAGTACAATCCTGCCGACGTTCATCAAATCAGTCATATATGGTATTTTTCGAATGATCTTCAATTCTTTACGAAGTTCCTTATATAGCTGCTGCTACTTTATACAGATCTGTTGGTCAGTCAGTGTTATTGTTGGTTGGTTAGTATCTTTTTTACTCCTACAATCACAGTAAAACTCACTCACAAACTACTTATAAATCGATACAAACCCTCCATATTATTTCTCATCATTTGGATGTTTTGGTCCTTCAGTACCTTTGGTGTACATATGACCACAACGAAACTCACCAGCCACACTTTTAAATGATTTCATATTATGGTATAGAGTTTGAATATTGCTTATCCTAGCTTGGGCGTATTCTTCCAGTTAGTACATTCGAAAACCGAGTGATCACAGATTATCCATTTTATTTGTCTTCATTTGGGTGTAGTAGTCGCGCAGTATCTTTTTTGCCCATATGACTACAACAAAACTCACAAACCACTTCTGAATCGTTGAAAACTATCCCTCTTGTATCTCTTCATTTGGGTCTATTGTTCGCTCTATACCTTTTTTGTTAGTATGACTACAACGAAACCCATGAACCACTAATGAATCATATCATATAATATGTGGCATGATTCCGAATCTCTTTATTGTTTATCAGTGTTTTTATTATTTTAAAATATTTATTATTTATTTGTGCTCAGTCAACACCGAAATTCCGAAATTGAATTCGAAATTCAATTTTTACAGACTCACAAAAATTTGTGGATGTTAAGCAGCTTCGAAACAGTGAAACTCCCACACCAGAGAATTAATCCATACTTAAGGTTTTATATATATATTGTCTATTTTTTAAAAAAAACTACCATAAAATGTATAGTAGCTTATTTTGTTCAGTCATTATCGATTAATAATACAGTATGATGTCACAATATCATTGTATTACAATGTACCGTCCTGCTACTATCGACCACAGTGAGTCTCTCTGCACCCTGAGTAGCAAATTGTCTCTACCTACAACTATCTACTACAATTTCTAATGGAATATTATATTAATCTCGATTTCGATTACCACATATAAACAATTGATTACAAACTTTTAATAAAAGTTTCTTTAAATCCTAAACAATAACGCATTCACAAAAAATATTACATTTCGAATGGAATAATAATATTCATTGCCTTGAATAAGAAGGTAATCCAATCGGGGGGGAGATTGGATTGGCAATTTCATATGCAAATTTTAATTAAAAAACAAAAAAAATTGCAAAAGTAATGGAAGCATTGCAATCAAAACCACAAATTCAATCAGCAACAATTCACTTCGACATGCATTTCCGTAGCAGGACACCCAGGATACCATAAATACAAATGCATCCTTTTCTGCACTCCTGCGTGTGTGCATCTAAACAATCAGAGAAACGACAGACGTCCGGAGAAGTGCAAGTAAATTTGTTCATTTTCAAATATTGATTGATAAAATTAAAGCGCAATTAAGCAGTTTATGCTAAGATGCAATCGAAATCTAATTACTGCGCTCGCAGCATGTCTTACGTGTCTTCCGGATTTCGAGAAGTTGCCAACCTTTATTCACACATTTATTAATGATAATAAAACTTTTAATAATTAACAGATTTTCTTCCGCTTTAGTAACTCAGATTAGCAAAGCAAAAGCCGCTAATAGCCGCTGCCTCAATAGCTAGGCAGGCGTTACATACTGTGCGCTCCTTCCACCAAAACAACTCCGAAGCGCAAATTAATCCGCTTATATAGTGTATGTATTGTTCCAAGGACCAAAAAAAAAAAATTTTGTAAAATTTTGAAAATTAGAACACTTTTTTGAATATGCGAATGCAGTGTGAAAATGTAGTGCAGGCAGTGTGACAATGTGCGAAAAGTACATTAGGATTAACCGCATTGCTTTTGAGTCAATTGTTAAATGAACAACGACAAACTGCAGACACTCCAGTCAGCACTTCAAACTCGTATGGCATAGATCGGTAACTGATGTTTCAATTACCACAGCAACGATGAATGCAGTTGCCAGATTTTCATTTCTGTAACAAAAGTATCTCTGCTCACAAGGGTTTTAAGGTTGCACGCATCTACGCATTCGAACAAGCAAACGCTCAGCTTGTTTGCAGTTTGTTTGTAATGCGAAAAAGTTACAAAACCAAAACTCATTTTGAAACACACTACACACTACTTATCCTCAGATACTTTATATTCCACACAATACATTATTTCGAATATATTAAAGGAAACAAGATCCTTATCACCGCATGTGTCCTTTGAATTTGATACAATACCTGGACCGTTTTCTTTCTTCCGCAGCACCAATTCGATCATTAGCAGCTCATAGGCGTGTTTTTGTTGTTTTCTTCAATACCAAAGAGTACTTATTTTCTTTCTTATTTTTATTGAAAATAAGTATACAAACGTATCAGTCTCAAGTAATTGCCAGGAAGCAAACAAAAACGCCCACAAAGGAAATAAATCCTTAATTTTTATTTTAATTCTATTTTTTCAGATTTTCGTACTTTTGTGATTGCGGCAAATGGGAGTAATTACTTCTGCGGTTTGCTTACTAAGATTCTTAAATTGTTACTTCTATATATAACTATAACTTCTATATATAACTGTACAACCATTATTGAAAAATATTAACGAATAGAAGCTAGCACCTTTACTCCTTTCTCTGTATATGTCTTATTTGACCCACGCTGGGAAAATCTAATAATCAACATAATTTTTATTATAAAGATATAGGAAAATCTTCCTTCCTTGGAATGACCAGCTACTTTACTGAATAAAAGTGATGGATACTACTTTTAAATATTTGAAAATGCTCCCAATCGAGAGATCTCTATGAATATCGGAGTTTTGGACATAAGCGAGAAATTTGAATATCTTCCTTCTGGCTGACGTAATTACTATTTACTTTGCTGAATAGAAGCGATGAACGCTATCTTTAAGTACTTGAGCGTCGTCTCAATGAAAAGACTTTAATGAATATCGGAGCTTCTGACATAACCGATAATTTTGAACATCTTCCTTGTGACTGTTGGATTTACCATCTTGTTTACAGAATATAATGGTTCGATGCTGCATTTAAATACTTGAAGATGGTCTCAATAGAAAAACCTCCTTGAATAACTGAGTTGCTAATATAACAAAGAGTTTTGAATATTTTCTTGTGACTGTTGAAATGACCATCTACTTTACGGAATAGAATGAATGGGTGCTATCTTTAAGTACTTGAACACGGCTTCAATGGAGAGACCTCTATGAATATCGGAGTTACTGAAATAACCAAGTACTTTAAATATATTTCTTTGACCTCTTAGACTTACAATTTATTTTGCTAAAAGGAGAGGAAGATATTACACTTAAGTACTTGATGATGGTCCTAACGAAAAGACTTCTATGAATACTAGAGTTTTTGGCATACCAGAGAATTTGTAATATCTTCCTAAGAGTGGTGTTTCCAAGAGTGATGAATCTAAATAACAACGAAGCTATCTGAATAACAACGAAACAGCCAATCAGCAAAGATGACTTGATACCTTACTTATAAGCATTCCATATTTACGGTAAGGCTTAAAGCATACGAAGAGACCTTAAACTTGAATTAGAATTTGTGTAGAGATTGCCTTTCTTGTTTTGATTTGATGTTTCGAAATCAAATTTTTATTAAAAATCAAAATAAAACATATAATTTGCAGACATTCTGAGAATCTCATGACAAATAACTATCCCATTAATTCACTATGACTATAGAACTACATTCAAACTGAGTATAATTTAAAACAAAATGGTATATTATATTCTACACCATATAATATTCTCCCTTCATTTAAAGAATAATACATACTAAATTAATAATAATAGTACTCTATCTAACATTATTGATGTTTCAAGTTTAATTGATGTTGGCATATATTTCTCGTTCTAGACTAGGTAGTGACATTCGCTTAATGGTGTAAATTGAGACGTAATCCAATATACTACATAAATTGTATATAGACGAATTGCAATGTTCAGTTGAAAAGCAAAACATAGTTAATTCTTATATATTTTTACCCACGTTCAGTGTTTGTAATGGCAATAATACTAAATAAATATTACTCCATACTGTCTTATACCTATATTGTGCCTGGTTTAAGGTCTTAAATTTTCTCCTATAGTAAGCTTATTTTCCATTGATACAATAATATAGGTTCAATCAAATATATTATTCGACAGTTTTATCAGCCTATATTCATTAAAAAAAACCTTATATTACACTTCAAAGGATTTGTTAATATATTTGGAAATTGAAGAGTCAGAGAGATTGGTATATAAGCAAACTAATAGACTGAGATAGTCATGAAATTAACTCTTCACTGCAATATGTTTAAATAAACACACAACAATATTAAACCTGTTCAATTTTATATGCCATATAAAAAATTACAATTCTCATATTGTTGAGTTATAACTTTCTATAAATAAGTTGAAGTTACTTAAGCATAAAATTGATTATTTTAATATATGTACTGCTAATTATAAGTAATTAAATATTTCCGATATACTGTGTGTTAGTCAAATTATATTAATTTGTCAACTTCTTCAACTTGAATTCCTAAAATAAATTCAATTTCTTGGGAAATATTAAATAATAATATGAATTGGATTTTTAAAAGTAGATGACTATAATTCATTCGACATCTGTTACAATATCAGGTGTTTACAAACAGATGTAACAAACTACAACAAAGTGTTATATTAGGAAATTTATGATTCTCATAAATAAGTCCAAATTATTTCTGTTTTTGTGTTGTTGTTTATAGATTCTTTAAGTAATTTTCCATGCTTTAAGTTTTATTCAAATATTACAATTTTGGAGCATCAAAGAATTGTATTCTTTTATGAATTTCTTCAACCTGAATACATCAAAAAAATGTCATATAACATTTAATAAGAATTGATAAAAAGTTAAAACCCTGTTGAGAGTCAGAAAAATTGGTATAGAAGCTGACAAAGTAATGGGTACCTAAAAAGAGATGACTAATACAATATGATATGCTTGTATCAAAATTTTACATTAAGAAATTTATGATTCTCATATTGTTCAGTTGTGTATTTATATAAATTTATATGAGTTTGCACTATAAGATCACATTTATTTAATATAATATTAGTTGTGAATGATTTATGTCGTATGAAAGTGTATTACATTGAATTCCTACATACAGCTTTTTTTTGAACTGTATTTGCTATACTTCCCACATATTCAGTTCTGGAACATCAACCAATTATATATATTTGCTGAAATTTTTAAGAATTAAAAATATTTCGCCAAAAATCAGAGAAATTGGCGTAGAAGTTGACTAACAAACGGACAGACTGTCATGCAAACAGATTGACAGATGATCATTCTTAAATCGATATGAATTAGAAGTCTATGCATACATTGCTATATAGCACCAATATCTCTTTCAACACACTATATAATCAATCCAATATTTTTATAGCATTAATTAAAAAATATATTTAAAAACCATGTAGTGTTAATTTACTTCCAAATGTGGTTCCTTCTTCGTTTTAATTCCAGTTTAAGCTGAACTATATAATTTTAGTTTGAAATTTAAACAAAACTAACAAGGTCGAAATGTGCGGCTTTTTTATTTTAGATGAAATAAGTATATTTTATATACTATATTGCATTCAAATGACGGTTTTTAGAATCTCGAAACCTAATTTCAATTTACGAGTAATGTAGATTCTCAATTCAATGGGTCAATGGATGTTCGTGACTTACTGAA
>NC_051847.1:72098311-72109746 GCF_002237135.1 Teleopsis dalmanni | reverse complement strand
AAAAGAAAATCAAAATATTTCCATGAATGGAGCACGGAGCATGACCACAAACATTGGCTTATTCTATATGTGGATGAACGCTTTCGGAGGACACTTGAATTCAACCAGAGTGTACAACATGTTCTATTATCAAAGAAATCAGCAAACATTGTCTTCGGGAATGGATTGTAGAGCTTATCACTGGTAAATATTTTGAAATAATCATTTATATTGATAAATTAATATCGAGTTCAGCCTTGGAATAACAAGTTACTATTTTTGTTACCATTGATGTAGAACGCTCACATAACATACGCTCACTAATATTTTCAAATAGTTCTAAAATCTTTAGCAATCTATTATGCTATTAAATAGCATAAAAAAAAATAAAACACGAATCACAATTATGGTATACTAATGATTCCAAAATGGTGATGGCAGTGCAGAAGTAGGAATTATAGGACTGAAATTCTGCAAAGCAATAAAAAAACCGTTTTCATTTTTCAGGCAAAGGTCCATGCCTTAAAGCTATGTGCGAGAGAGTGCCCATGCAGGGGCACCTGAGGTATCAATATACGCATTTTTTCAGACAGTCATCGAACTCTAAAATCTTTAGCAAACGCTTTATTTCAAACAAAGTTGGTCTGGGAATGTCTTCAACTTCTCAATACTCTAACTTCGAGGAATTATGTTACTCCTATTGTGGGTACCGGGAAATTTAGACTCAATTACCACATCTGAAAGACTCTGAAGTTGAAGCTTTTCTTCACACACCGGATCAATTAGACTTTCCTATTCCTAGGTCTTTGACTCATGAATTAAAGTGGGTCATAAAAAACAAAATTAAAACCAGAAAAGCTCCAAGATATGACCTGATAACCGGAAAGGTGCTACATGAGCTACCAGATGTGGGTTTTAAATTCATAAACCAATTGTTCAATGCAATTTGCACCTGTGAACACTACCCAGCTTAATGGAAAGTCGCTCAAATTATATTAATTCCAAAGCCCGGTAAGCCCGTCGAACTTGCAACATCTTACAGACCGATCACCTTACTTCCTGTGTTGTCAAAAGTATTTAAGAGAGTATTCCTAAAACGTCTAAAGCCAATTATCGAAAATAGATATCTGATTCCCAACTACCAATTCGGGTTTCGCGAGCATCACTCTACTATTGAACAAGTAAATAGAGTATACAACTTTGCAAGACTTGCATTCAAAAATAAAGAATACTGCACAGCAGCCTTTATCGACATAACACAAGCATTCGATAAAGTATGGCACACTGGATTTCTCTACAAATTAAAGTTACAACTCCCGCATAGCTATGTACTTCTCTGTCTTGAAATCATATATACTAGATCGGCACTTTATGGTTAAAATGAATAGCTGTCACACTGAACTTTTTCAAATAGAGGCTGGAGTTCCCCAAAAAAGTGTGTTGGGTCCTACTCTATATACTCTGTTCACAGCAGATCTTCCACTTAGCGCTAAAACATACACTGCAACATTTGCAGATGATACTGTAGTGAGGGCGAAACACGCAGATCCTGTAGTAGCTTCACAACTTTTGCAAAGTAATCTGAACGATGTCAACGCATGGCTAGACATTTAGCACATTGAAGCTAACGATAATAAATCAGTTCGAACTACTTTTACACTCCGCCACGGTACCTGCTCTTCCGTTAGACTGAATGGCCGTGAATTTCCGCAAGCTGAAAACGCTAAATATCTAGGTGTACATTTTGATCGTCGTCTAATTGGCGTCACCACATCTTTACAACACGGAAGCAGTTAGGACTAAAGCTACGCTCATTTTACTGGCTACTTAATCCCAAATCCAAATTATCGCTACAAAATAAAATACTTTTATACAAGGTCGTCTTAAAGACGTACGGTATACCCATCTGGGGTATAGCAGCGAAGTCAAATCTAGATATGATTCAGAGGTTTCAATCAAAAATATTACGTATCTGCGCCGACGCCCCATGGTTTATCCCGAATAATGTCCTACATCATGATCTTGGCATCTCAGTGTACGAGTCAATATAGCAGATAAGCAGCAACTATTACTCACGACTGGTAGTTCACCCTAACCCCCTTACCGCAGGCCTAAGGAGGGATACTTTTAACATTCGTAGACTAATACGCTTCGCAACTTCTGATTTGCCGAGTAGATTCTAGAAATTGTAATTCTTCATAAGGCGGTGATTACCACTGGGTAGTCCCGTACATGCCAATCTTATATTGTTATTGCCATAAGTAGTACTTATTATTCATGAATAGAATAAATTGTATATAATAAAATGAAGTTTAAAAAAAAAAAAAAAATTACCACATGAAGAAAATAGATGTGACAGAAAGTGATTACTGCCGACTCTATCAAGAGGAGAAGGAAACATCAGAACATATTTTATGCAATTCCTCAGCGGCGGCAAGATATATACTTGACTACCTTGGAAGCTGGATCTTAGTCCCAAATCAAATAGGTAAAATAAAGCACACAGCTACTACGAGATTTAAATATAGTTTAGAATTGTTATAGTTGGGCTTTTAGGCGCACAATAGACCTTTTAGGTCGGAGTAGCCTATAGCCTGTTATTTAATAATAATAATATAGTTTTAATATATGAAACATAGTTTTAATAATCAAAAGAGTGCCTAAAGTAACTTTTCGTGTCTATTGCAGGATATTTTTATCATTAAAAGGATTTTAAAATTTCTTAGATCAAGTAAAAATAATATCGAGTAATTATTTAAAACCTAAGTTGAGAACATATATATCAGTGCCCAAGCAACGTTTCTTTGTGCACTAAGTCATATTTTTTTGGGGATCTTTGAGAATATTTTTCTGAAAATCCATAGTAATTTTAGTTCAGTTTTAAATATTTTATTTTTTACTGTTTGAGTAACATTTTTGAAGCGTGTGTTTTTTTTGACGGCAACCCCAAGATCATAGTGTCCTGAAACCTCCTTTACCTCAATAGGTAATGTGACATTGATGTATATATAGTACATTATATATTATGTTGTAGTTATGTGACTATCTAACTATTTCTTAGTTCTAACTGAAGTGACTGTCCAAAAATATTTTAATTCGATCAAATTGAGCTTCATTTTTTGGATGAAATTTTACTTGAAGAAGTAGTAGTTTGGTTTTTCCTTTACCCACAAAAATATCTCAAATTTTATTGCTGTGCTATTTTTGAGAGTAAGGCATGAAGGAATCCGATCGGAGCCAAATGCTAATTAAAAAGTCAAATTAAAATTGAAAATTTAAACAAATTTGTCATCATAAAAAAGTATTTACTAAAAAAAAAATAAATATAATCTTTTTTTCTTTAGCTTTGATATACTATTAAAGTGGTTCTTTGGCGGAGGAAAGAAATCTGGAAAACATCTCACTTCTGTGTTACACATGATTATTGTTATACTCCACCTCAAAAAATTTGAGTTTAAAATATTTTGAAAAAATAATTCGGTTTGGTGTTAATTAGTTGAACTCACGCAGTGAAGTAGCTATCGATGAAGTGAGTTCAGTAGCTTAAAAACAAAAATTGTTTTATATTTTTAAGTTCTACTTGAAATTTTATAGGGTTTCATGGAGTTATTGAACCCTGGCATTTTAAAGTGAGAGCATTTAATAGAATTTTTATATAAAAACTTATACTGCCCCTAAATTGTGTTCGACAAACTTTAAAATCTATCAAAATCACTCATAATGTTCGAAATATCTGAAAAGAATCCGCTTGCAAATCAGTTATTTTCGAAAAACTCTAATTCTGACAATAAATATAAATAGCTGAGACTGACAATTCTAGCTGTCTGCACAAGAAAGGATTTATCAGAGGTCAGATGAAACTGATTATTTATGCTAGTACCTTAGTAGCTGAAGTGAACATTTTTTAAAAATACAGTTGGAACAGTGTGCTGTTGAGACTGACACTTCCAGATGGTAGCTTAGTAACTAGAGGGAAAATGTTCTAAAACTGCAGGTGAAACATTGGCCTGTTGAGACTGATTCTTCAGGATTAAAACTTAGTAGTAGGAGGTTAAATCTTCTAAAAATACAGGTGGAACAGTGACCTGTAGAAATCGATTCTTCCGAATGGTACCATAGTAGCTAAAAGGAAACTCTTCTAAAGCCAAATGTGGAACAGTGACCTGTTGAGATTCTTTTGAGTGATACCATAGTACCTAGAGGGAAACTCTTCTTAAAACGCAGGCAGACCTGTGTTTTTTGTAACTGAAACTTCTAAAGATACAAGTGGAACATTGGCCTGTTGAGACTGATTCTATAGGATATTAGCTTGGTATCAGGGGGATAAGTCTTCTAAAAATTTTATAAGAAGCATTTCTTAGATGAAACTTCTTATAAGTAGATAGGTATATGCTTAAATATATAGATATTTACTTCATCTTATACGTAGATATTGAATATTTTCCATAGAACCCCATTATGGGTATATTTTATAGCTGCACCTTCCATCTTCTTTTCGGCACGTTTTTAAGGGAGTAATTGTTATAAGATTGGATTCATAAAGAAACCCGTAACACTCATGAAGTTTCTGAATATTCATATTTTGTTTGCTTACATTTCGATTTAAGATACAAAAATTTTATTTACTCTAGAAATTTTGTTAAAGTTGACATTTGTTTGTTAAAATTTTTGTAGGTAACCACAAAAGAGTAATGGAATTTTTTTCCTTCTACGAAGTGTTCATATAACAATAAAATTTTATTTCGGCAAGGTTATTTGAAAGAAATTATAATATTTTATCGTTTGAAGAGTTTTTACTTATTTTCTAGTTGTGAAATGATATTTCATTGAGGTAAAACTAAATGGGATTAAATTAGTACCACAATAATTATATATAAAAAAATAATCATGGCAGTTCCGGTAGAAAATCTATTTAGAGCATTTGCAATTACGGAAAAAGAGGAGAAATAGGAGAACTTGTCTATTGAGTGATGGGATGTGTTCGGTACTATATGTGTCAAAAAAGTATATTTCTGATAACCAAGCTCTTAGGCCGATTCTGTAAAGAAACAGTATTATGATATTCCAATCATCTGGATCGTTATTGCTAATAGAAGTGCGAATATGTCGTAAAATAAACTGGAATAACTATTTCCATCTAGAAAGTAAGAAAGATTCTAAGAAAGTTGTATTAGTAATTTCATTTACTAAAGAAATAAGATTCTGAGAAATGAAACCTTTGGATCAACAGCTGAATAGAAAGATGTAACATTTATTATAATAAGTTGAGTTAGTACTTCAAACAGTTAAAGAAATTGGAGTCCAATATCCAAAACCTTGGATTCAATGGCGGAATATGAGGACACAATATCTATTACAATAAGTTGAGTTAGTAATGCTAACTGTGAATAATGTTAAATTTAGACAGCCAGATTTTTTACACTACTTATACGAGTATATACTACACATACACTACAACGTATCTCAATCCAAAAGCATTTAAATATAAAAGTATATTTAATACCAACTCAAAACTACTTAAAGATGGAAATGAGAGGCGTATAACAACGCAAGGGAGAATAGCAATCTACACAGACGGGTCTAAGATGGATAAAGACATCGGAACTGGAATCTTTTCAATAGATTTATGGATTAATATATTCTAACACCTCCCCGATTCTACCTCAATATTTCGAGTACAAATTTTTGCCATCGTGGGAGCATACTTTCTTGCAGCAAGCAAGAAATTTCATTCTTACTAACAGTCAGTCAGCTATTGTTACTATATCAGCATCCTGCTGATAAAGTTCGTCTGGAATAGCTCAAGAATGTAGGCACTGTATTAACTTATTAGAGGTCCAAGGTAGCAAGTTTGGGTTCTAGGGTATTCCAATATGATAGGAATAATTGTATACTATACAATAAAGTGTATTGCGCGCAGATGAAGTAGCCAAACGAGGCGCTTCTTCTATGGAAACTATTGTTTCAATTCCTATCCCCTGCTGGTCACAGTCGGACAATTTTTAGCGACAGGCAAATAGGAAATGGTGGCCTATGCTTCGAGGGGAGTAGAGGATAAGAGAAGAAGAAATAGGAAGTGGGCTTACACTTCTTCAACTGCCAGGTCAAGCTATTGGGTGCTCCATTCTTTAACACACTTAGCGATATTTCCAGCATTAGCGTTGGCTAGATTTTTGCATATACCAATGCTTCCGTCTGTTTCTAACATGATCATTATTCTATTTACTATTATGAGGCATTGTGAAATCAATATGACTTATTGAAGAGAACTCGATTTAATGGAATAAGGTTATTTCAATAAACCGTTTATGGAATTACTAATGCTTTTCGATTTGAAGTTTATACTTTTAATTATACTTTTATTGTAAAAAATATATTCCTACTTCATGAACCAAAAATTATTATTATAAATATAATTGAATAAGAAATTACTTTAAATGCAGTTTATACGGGGCCAAATATATTTTCATTGCTTTAAGTGCATTTTTTGATATACTTTTTATACGAATAAATATAAAGGCTTAAGTACATATAGACATTGCTTTTAAGTATATTTTTATATAATAAATTTATATATGGTTATTTATTTTGAATATTTAAAATCATGTGATAAATTTACAATTCTCATATGGTTTGACCGAGTTTTTCTATAAGTAAGTATCGTAATGTTCATATTGATGTTTACTTTTAATATAAAATTTATTAATGATGGATATACAAACCCATAACTCCAGACTTATAATTTTTGCTGCTGTTTCTTAGTCAGTGTATTCTCCTATAACTTTTATTCCACAGTTTTGTTTGTTATAATATTTTCCTTAATCTAAATAAATAGTAATGTAACTTATTTTTCAATGAACGTGAGTGCAACAATAAATAGCAGTTTTTAGACATTTTTTTTTTTCATTAAAAAAAATTCCTTAGTTGGAGACAACATAAAGGTGGCCACATAACTGCGTCGGGTATTGTTCAAGTTATCACATTTACTTTTCAAAAGTTATATACGAAGAACTAAATTGCTATTTCTTAGAAGTAGTGATAATGAAAGTTATAGAATTCACTAAAGATTTTTAGTTGGTATAGCTATTGCTTTTGGGTTCGTGTTCTAGTTTGAACGGGATATGGTTATGCGTAATACAGTATGTAAATACCTTGAGCCTATGCCATATCAAGACCATGATGCGTGATATATTATCACATCCTTCTCGAGGTGAACCTGTTTTTCATGTTGGCTATCATGTCGGCATAACAGAACATCATGGATCTAGAGAGGAAAACTCGATAAAACCCGTAATCTCCGGTGTTATTCGACCCGTGCCGATGAGATGAATAGCACTACGTCAGTGTGTTTTTAAACGGAGACCTCCGGATAACTGGCGCCCTCCGGTTGTAATTTAGCCTTATCCGGGTATTGCGGATCTCTGCCCGGATGGACCCTCCCTTCTCCGCAACTCGTGGGTTTAAATATGAATGAACCAATAACTAATAAAAATAAAAATTCTATAGCGGAGAGCTCGGCTAAACAGAGCTCAAAATCTTCGGACACTAAGTGTCCAAACAAGGTACCTACCGCGACTTCCAGTGGTAATAAAAAGGTGCCTCCAAATCATAAACAAAATGTATCGACGCGCTCCGGACCACTAATTCGGTCAGGCCCTCCTGGGAGGAGGAGTTACAAGGAACGCCGAGCGGCGACTAGACTGCTCGAAAGATACGGCAATATTTCGGTTACATCCGAATCTATGAAGGCCAGGATTGCCTGGGCTAAGCAGGTCCTCGATACCTCGAAGGACAAGCAGGAACCTGCTACGAAGCGACAGCGCTCATTAGATGAGTCAGCTTCAAAACCTGATGCCAAAAAGGCAAAATTTCGTGGCAACGCCACAAATGCAAAATCCTTTAGCGACATGCTGAAGGGTTCTTTAATAATGGGAGTCATTGATGAAAATGACCCGGATGGCACAATTACACCTGCTAAGTGGGACTTAATTGAGCTCAAGCTCCTTGACATTTATGTCGATCTCCTGAAGGACTTTCCTGGAGACGGTCCCACTTGTCGCGATAGTGGATGGCATCAGGGCCATGTGAAACTTATCGCCTGCGCGGATCAGCGTTCTGTTGATCTTTTTCGCAAAGCCATTTTCAGAATTGGTGAGGCATGGCCAGGCGCCAAACTTAAGGTTGTTACTAAGGAGCAAATCCCTAGTCGACCAAGAGCGCGTTCCTGGATACCAGCCCATCAGTCCGATCCTCAGCGGATTCTGGAACTTATTCGGCTAGGAAACCGGCAGTTAAACACATCAACGTGGAAGATTACCAAGCTGGAGGAAGTCAAGGGTAAACATAGGTCGGTCAGTTTTGTGATTGACAAAGCATCCTTGGCCACTTTGGCGAAATCAAACGGTGTTATTAACTACGGTTTCTCAGCCATCACAATGAGGGTATATAAAAAGGACGAGGAGCAATCCTTACCTAACGACACAGGTCCAGCAGCACCGCAAGGCACTGTTGATACCATAATGGAAGCGGGTGATATTGTAACTGCTACCGCAAACTCAGTGGGCCCAGTAGAAATACTGCCTACCACTTCTGATTCAATAAATATGGACGTGACTATGTCCTCTCCAGCTCCTTCAATTACATCTGAAGAGAGTATTGGTACGCGCTATCTTTTTAACGAAGAAGAACTTTTGAACTCTGAAAATGAATCTGAAGAAGATAGCGCGCTTGACGTTACAGTGGTGGACACTACCACATCCAAAACAAATCATGATGCGGGTACTACAAATTAACCTGCACCACTGCAAGGCTGCGTCCGCCAGCTTGTTGCAATGCCTCAGCAACAACGAGGCTGATATGGTCCTGGTGCAAGAGCCATGGGTTTTCAAGGATCTTGTCTGCGGACTCAGGACTAAAAACTTTGACTTAATGTATGCGGTAAACAAGGGTAAGCCTAGATCTTGCATATTAATAAATAAAATATATAACGCTCTCATGCTTTCGCAGTATAGTGACAAAGACCTAACCGCAGTAAGTATTGAGGGACCTTGGGGCCAGATATGGGCGGTATCTGCATATATGGCTCATGATCACGAAGAGTTACCATCAAGTAGCCTAAAACAGCTGACAATTGACGCTAGGAGACTTGGTGCAGATATCATTTTGGGTTGCGACGCAAATGCGCACCATGAAATATGGGGCAGCTCAAACACGAATGAACGTGGTGAGTTACTTTTCGATTTTATTTTTAGTAATAATCTTTTTATATGTAATGACGGTAATAGGCCGACTTTTGTTACCAAAAACAGGCAGGAGGTTTTAGACATTACCGTGACTACTGCCAAAATTCATGGGTCTATAAGAAAATGGAAAGTGTCCACTAGACACTCTTTTTCAGACCATATGATTTTAGAATTTTCTATAAACTTAAAGAAATCAAGTACCCCCAGTTTAGAAACTTTCAGAAATGTCAGGAATACAAACTGGACAAAGTACAAATCATCTATAAATGAGCTGTTGACAAACACTACTCTTTATCCGCCAGAGAATATAAATGATCTGGACGAGCAGGTAGGAGATCTTACCTCAATACTTAATGAAGCTTTTAACCTTGCCTGTCCTTCAACTCGACCTAGTAGGAAGAGTAACCCACCCTGGTGGAATAGAAACCTAGGTCAATTGAGGAAAGAATGCAGGAGACTTTTTAATAGGGCAAAGCTAAATAGAAATGAGAGTGACTGGTCTGAATATAAGATCTCTCTGCAGAATTATAAGAAAGAACTACGTAAGTCTAAGAGGATTAGTTGGCAATCATATTGTCAAGAGATTAGTAGGGACTCTGAAACCTCTAGACTACGCAAAATCCTATCTAAAAATCCTTCTGTTCCTGAGTTGCTAAGAAAACCGGATGGGACTTGGTCAAATAACAGTAGGGAGTCACTAGATTTATTACTAGATACCCACTTTCCAGGATCCTTTGCTTCGACGGAATCCTCAGAATGTTTAAACTACGCACCGGTAAACTCTATCAAGTTAAACCTACAAACTCTAAAATGGGCCATTTTTAGCTTTAAGCCATATAAATCACCAGGACCGGATGGTATTCATCCTATTGAGCTGCAAAACTCTTGGGATCAAATACAAAACTGGCTTCTGGCCATTTTTAAATATTGTCTCATTTTTAATTATGTTCCAACTCAATGGAGAAAGGTTAGAGTTGTTTTTATTCCTAAGGCGGGTAAAACCTCTCATAGTAACCCTAATGAACTCCGTCCAATTAGTCTTTCATCTTTCATACTGAAAGCTTTAGAAAGAATTATAGACTTTGAAATAAGGCGCGTTATAGATCCCAATCTTTGGTCACCGTCACAACACGCCTACACTAAGGGTAAATCCACAGAGACAGCACTCCATGCCCTCACCTGTACTATTGAAAAAACTCTTAAAGTAAAAGAATTTTGTATAGTGGCTTTCGTAGATATTGAAGGAGCTTTTAACAATATTCTTCCCAATGCAATAGCTAACGCACTCTCGCGTCTGGGTGTTGAGGATGCGCTCATCAGCTTTATCGGTCAGCTACTAACTGGCAGAATTATTGAAGCACAAATGGGTGTATCAGCAACACACAGACGGGTAAATAGAGGTTCCCCCCAAGGGGGCGTACTCTCTCCTCTCCTCTGGAATATAGCGGTGAATGAACTGTTACAAAAACTGGGGAGAGCGGGATGCGGGACAGTTGCATATGCGGATGACATTGCACTAACAGTTACTGGAAAATATGCTACTAGTTTAAGGGATATTTTGCAGTATGGCCTGAATATCCTTAACAATTGGACACTGACATGTGGTCTCGGGGTTAACCCCAGAAAAACAGAAATCGTAGTATTTACCAGAAAACATAGGGTTCCAAATCTTTCTCCACTCTATATTAAAGGTTCTGCGATACAATATACTGAGAAAGCAAAATTTTTAGGCATTGTTTTCGATAGGAAACTGAGCTGGAAAGAAAATGTTTTGGAGCGGGCTAGGAAAGCAAACATTGCTCTGCTCCTTTGTCAAAAAGCTATTGGTAAAAGGTGGGGTTTGCAACCACGTATCGCTCAATGGCTATACACTGCTGTCATTAGACCAATACTTCTGTATGGCATTGCCATATGGTGGACAGCTCTTGATAAATCTTCGTACTGTACGGTACTGAACAGGGTTCAGCGCAGGGCTGAACTCTGTATAAGTGGTGCTCTGTGTACAACACCATCTATAGCATTAGATCTAATGGTCCATTTAATGCCACTTGACATCATCAGTAAGCAGTTGGCAGCATCATCTGCCCTAAGACTTAAGGCTACTTCACAATGGAAGGCTAGTGACTATGGGCACGGCTCGATTCTAAATATTTTCAGTCCTACTCCAAATAACATTGACTACACCTCTCCGATTCTCGACTTTGATAGAAAATT
>NC_051847.1:72095800-72098211 GCF_002237135.1 Teleopsis dalmanni | reverse complement strand
AAATAAATATTGATGAAGATTAAGAATTTTGCGTTTTATTTATTTATGACCGGAAACTTTTCGGTCACAATGTATGGTCAGCACACTTCCAGTAGCTCATACATGTACTTGGAATTGATAACATCGCAATGGGATAATTCTTTACAGAACAGCCACTTTGTCGCCTGATTTTATAAAATAAATATGATTATAACGTACACCTTTTGAAATTCCTTTGAATTTTGCATATGTCTTTAAATTTTCATATGCTTATAATTAGAAAGAATTCATTTTAATATTAATAAAGTAATAACACAGTTCTGAGATAGAACCTGAAAAATATATATTTTTTTTTTTGGTAATACACAGTGCCGGTAATCAATTTATGTTTGTTATTATTAAAAAATTTAATTTGAGTCAATTAACCAAACACAACGTATTAGCTAGAACTGTACTGCTCAACTTATTGCTTTATGAAACCCACGACAGAAAACGAACCCTCAAACTCTTCAATGCTGTAAATACTCACCAAAATGTTGAGATAAACTCATAAAAGATCACCAATTATTTTGTCACCAGTAGCAGATATGCTGGACTCAAAGTTCGACATCACAAAAAAAATAGTTTATTCTAGTCAATATAATTAAAACCACACACTTATTGATGAATAACCCATGTAAACATTAACTCTTAGATAAACCATAAAAAACAGGAGAGGTCTATGGAAAAAAACATCACATTTGACAAATAATGTAAACCCGAGTCTAAAAGAAGCAGTGCATTATAATATTATTTTATAGAAAGTTATTCTAACTTATTGCTTAGATCACTTTGAGATTATTTTGTCACCAGTAGCAGATATGCTGGACTCAAAGTTCGACATCACAAAAAAAATAGTTTATTCTAGTCAATATAATTAAAACCACACACTTATTGATGAATAACCCATGTAAACATTAACTCTTAGATAAACCATAAAAAACAGGAGAGGTCTATGGAAAAAAACATCACATTTGACAAATAATGTAAACCCGAGTCTAAAAGAAGCAGTGCATTATAATATTATTTTATAGAAAGTTATTCTAACTTATTGCTTAGATCACTTTGAGGTCGTATATTCATGATAATGTAGAATAATCTATTCTTTCCTCCTGATGCTACTTGTCCTTTTCTAAGATTCCAACATCGTTGCGTACGATCAGCTATCTGTTGAAAATCGTATAGACCAACGTTTATCGGTGGAGTTTCTCTGGACTTATGGCTGCAAATTTCTGCAGCTAGTTCTCATCTGACAAGAAGGCACCATGCTGAAACTCCCATTCGGCTGTCCCATTGCCGTGTAAAACTCTGGCACACTTTAAAGTACATTCTGTATTCGTTTCTATACAGTTGGTTGTGTAGATTCGTTTAAGTTTTACTCCCGATTATAACCAGTCTAGCTCTGTGTACTCCTTACGGCTTGTGTCAATCCTCGTATAGCCGAACTGTTCTAACAAAGATTTCTATTGAATCTTTTTTAGTGATTACGCTAATGGATACGGGCGGAGGTTTTGAGTGAGAACCGTTTTAAAATAAAAAACAATTAATAAAGACTCTAAAAACTGGTACTCAATCTTTGATGGAAGATTTAATCCCGTTCAAGCAACCTGCAAAATGCAAACCTTCTTTACTGCCCGTGGAAGTCTCGTCTTATATTGAAAGGTTTTCCAGATATCTTTCGCATTCATATCCATATCTCTCTTTTGCAATCACACCGAATCAAATCGGCTGTTGAGATAAATATTATTTGTTGATTGATTATTAATTTAATCAATAATCAATTATTATTTATTTATTCATTAATTATAAATTTAATTTATAATGAAAATTTAAATCAAGTGAATAGATAAATTATGAAATTTAATGAAATTCAATATTTTATATAAATTTCATTTGTAACATATGATCTTCATCTCATCCTTATCTATGCAGAAGTTCAAAAACTAATAAAATAAAACTTTTGCAAATATCCTTTATAATATTAAAATATTAAAGTCACTCCTTATTTTATAGAATATCCTTTTCATTTGTAAAAAAGGGAACATTGTAATAAGTTCCAGTTGAATATTAATTATTTTTACTATAAAGTTCTTAATATAAAAATGGAATAGCAATGGGTTTCAACAAATAATTAAATATTTAAGACTTAATTTTAAAGTTCGAAATAATTTTATACTTGAGTACAATCATATGCCATCTGTTGACCAACTTCCCTGTAGTTTATTACCGAACTACAGCTCTGCGGTATACTTTACACTCTACCCATACAGCAATAACTATGCGTATTAACGCTGCTTGTTATCCACAATAACCGCATATAAATATCCTTGGAAATTTGAGTCTTCAATGTTGGTTTTCATATTGAAACGTTATTACGCCCGCAGGATAAAAAT
>NC_051847.1:72069331-72095700 GCF_002237135.1 Teleopsis dalmanni | reverse complement strand
TATGGCTGTACCAACATAACAGCCATATGGTACATAAGTGTTCTATTACTTAAGGAGTAGTTAACAAACAACAAAATCCGGATAGATAGCTATTCAAATTGAGTCTGAAGATAGTTATTTAGTCGTGTGCTACAAAAAATACGATGATTAGCTTTGATACTTCATTAAATTAAGAAGTTTTATTATTGGAAATTATCAAAAAAAAAAAAAAAAAGTCGAGGTTAACTTTTTATTACTTATTATATACATTTTTTTCTTTTTTCAATGCCTTTTTAGAGAAGTCTAAAGAAATGTATGAAATTTATAATGTTCTAGTAGTCACAATAGCTATAGCATGGACCCTATTCTTGTCGGTATTAAGAATAAATAAGTTCTTTAACATCAGATAATGTGACAAGCAGTTTTATTGACAAACGTTTGATGTTTAACTAAAATAGAATATTCAGATACGAATTATAAAATCTCTCTCTTACCAATAGATTTTATTTAATAAATATACAAGTTTCAAGTTTAATAAAACCAAACCATAAAAACTGGTAAATGAATTGTTAATTTTTAAGGCATTTGAATGAAACATAAATGTTTTTGAAATATCGAATCCAAACTGTTTCAAATTTTACGAATATGAAATTTTTACATGCCACATGCATTTTATTTAAATAAATTTTTTCCAATTTTTCCCTTTGGTCCTTGTTAGGCGAACCACATTTCAGAGTGCATTTATTTATGGCATCCAAGCTCCGTTTTATTTGATCCTTGATTGCGTAGCCAGTTTGTACATTCATGTACACATATTTATGTTCTGTTCATATATCCAAATAGCAAAAAGCTCTTTGCTGGGATTAAATATGTAAATTTACTTGAAAAGACAAATTTTCTAAAATAAAATTTCGAAAAATTTATTTAAACCAAAGCAAAACTGCTATCAAAATAAATTAAGTAATTTACAAAGATATGAACTTTAATTAAGTTGCATTTAAGCAGAAAGTAAATTTATAAAATATTTTCTGAGATTTCAGTAAAAAGTATAATAAAGAGGTTTATATATTAAAAGAACATATTTTAGAATTTATGAAAGTTAATATGGAAAATATAATTTAGCCAGATGTGGTATATTAATTTATGTGAAGACTTATTTTGTTCACTATAAGTCCATAAAAAAATTTTTGTATAATGGATCTAAGTGGGCGCTTCATTTAAAGATATAATATATAAAAAATATATTATATATAAAATTATAAAAATAAAAATATATAATTTATTGTGGGTATACTCGTTCTCTCCAATAGCTTAGAACTATTTTCTTTGCTAAGGAATATATGTTAGTATTATGAACAAAGTAATAAACTGCAATATATAAATAACTAATTCATTATTTGAGCCAGTGCACTTGAGCACTTCTACTCTTTCTTAACTCGAGGTATTTTTAAAACCCCTCTTTACGCCTTGACGGGATTATTGTTTATCACTTCATCAGACTAAGTAATAATTGACCTCAGATCTGCATACCTCCCCGAGAAGCCTGTAACCATTCTGAGATTTGATAACGCGGTGTTGTTTTTCACTTCATCAGACTAAGCAATAATTGACCTCAGATCTGCATACCTCCTCGAGAAGCCTGTAACCATTCTGATATTTGATAATGCGATGTTAGTAAGTCATCAGTTTTCGCAAATAATTTCAGGGCTCTATCCTTTATGTATTTTTTGATGGGATTAAACTTGAGGTCCCTGAGGATGTGATTCGTCCTAAAGTACCACGGTACTTTGAAAAGTCTTCTCAGAGCCCTGCTTTGTGCAATTTCTAGCTGGCGAATAGTAGTGTTTAAAGCTTTTCTAAACGCTACACATCCATATAGAGACGGACGAATTATTTGGTTATATATCAGTTACCTGTTCTTAGCATTAAGATTTTCATTTCTGAATAGCGATTGGAGGTGATGAAGAATTTTGGCACAGCTAATTCTTTTCAGTTGAACACGTTTAAGCCATGTAAATATTTGTCCAGCATGATACCGAGATATTTAACGCTATCCTTATTACCATATCACCCACTCTCACTCTCGACGGATTTTGTCTCTTTGGAATACATGGTAATCAACAATATGAAAACTATAAGTCTATCAAAATAAAGTATTAAGCTGTTTGTTGAATGGTATGCCGGTTGATTACAGTGACTGATCGGTTCCCATAACAAGTAATTACTACCAATAGCACAATCCTCACAAAAATGCCTATATATGAACTAGATCCATCTTCTTGAATTTTTATAGTTCAACAAATCTTTTGTTCTTACAGATATGTGATAAGTGGTCCAACGTACGTTCACCAGTACTTATAGGCAGATGTCAATTGAAGCGCGAAGGCTAGTTAAACTGTTTGCTTTTTTATTCCATTCAATTGTTCTCTGGCCGAGAATATATATAGCAGTAATATTCGTGCGTTGATTTAGTCCAATGTATCCAACATTCGGGACCGTGTAGCCCAGGCATTTTATGATAGGTACTTAAAATTCCATTATTATTAAAAGTTAATAAATTAAATTAAATATAGTTGGATGGTAATTGATTGGAAATACATGGTCTGTCTTTATAAGAGAAACGAGTTAGGTGTTACACCAAATTAATATTTTTATATAAATAATTTTTTTTTTTATTTAATTATTTAATTAATATAAAAATTAATGATATGATAATAATTAAAGTGATAGAAAAGAATTTTTGTTATTGTACTTAACTATTTATCGAAACGTTTCTAACAAATACAATAGTTCCTATTTAAGTAAAATAGACACTACTGTCAAAACTGACGTTAAATTACAATTTAAAAAAAATTAATTAAAATAAAATTTTACTGCTATTAAAAAAATATATTTGGCATATTTGTTCAAATAGTGATTATTTTTTTGTAGTGCTAATGTTTTCAAAAAAGAGAAATATTTTAAAAATATATAAAAACTACCCAAAGGTTTAAGAGTTATACCCAATATACGAGTATATATACAAATTTTTTTTATTAACATAAAATATTCATTCAGAACTAAAGACTAGTAAAGGTATATTGTTAAAAATATATATATATGTATATAAATATATTTTCAAATTTGGCAAAGTAAGAGTTCAATCGTTAGTATTTGCAGTTTAAAAAACTTATTTACGAATAATTAAATAATATATAAGAAATATTTCCAAAGCCACTGATGTGTATTTGGCTATACTCAAATATTTAATTAATCAAAAATAATAAAATTTTTTGTTGTGCTTTACTACTCTTCGATAAAAAAGACTTCAATTGAAAACAATATTTTATATTAAAAATTTAGTTTCTTTCGTCCAAATGGACGTTAAAAATAAATTTAATAAAAATATTTTAAAAACTTTTTATATCGGGTACTCTGAACATATGTTTCCATTCAAATAAAAAATTATTGTAAGTAATATAATGACCTCCTACTCCATAATTTGACTGATCTAAATATTTTTCAATGCTTAAAGGTATATTCTTTAGTGAGTTTTGTAGTTTCAAAAATTATTTTCCTCAAATTATTGATATGATTTTCAAGCAAAATACTTGAAAAATATGAAATTTAATAAGAAAATAAAAAATTTTAATATAAATTATTTTCCTTATATTTTCCCCTATTGAATTTTCCATTTATTTCCCTCTTCCGTTTAAGGAATGCCCTTGAACTTTGGGAAGAGATAAATAAATAATAAATTCGAGGACTGCTGAGTGGACTATAATTTAAAATGAAAATGCATTCAAATGTCAAAAGCAAATAAAACAACTGTAAATTTACACTTAATAAGAGAAGTAAAAATAAATATAAAATATATAAAAATATAAAAATTGAAAACCATAAAAATAATAGCTGAGAGCTATTTTTCGACCAACCAATACCAATAAAATCCAGAAAAAATATGCAAGCCAAATGCAAACAATAGAAGCACAGCCATGGAGCAATGGAGCGAAATTCATGATATCAAACCAAAAATATTTTGAATGCACATTTTTACAAACAATTTTACAAACACGACAACTCAAACTAAAATTTGAACAAAATTTTTTAATTTTAGTTTGTTTTTTTTTTTAATTTTTTAAATTAAAACTCACCATAAATCTTGAATGCATAAAAGACTTTAATGTCTCTCGGCGCTTGTTCGCTAAACACAGACAAACAGTCCAAAAAATCTTCAAAGGATAAACTGCCCTGACCATCGCGTGAGAATGCCTCACAGATGCGGCGCCGAAAAGGATTCTCACGTAATTCTGGCATCTTCTCAATACATTCAGGTGGAACCTTGACACTCGATGCTTGGCCCTCGGTCATTTGGCGCGGTACCAAATCTGGTCGGAGTTCACGAAAACGTTTATGAACGCTGTAATATTTTAAATTTCCCTTACGATTATTCCATAAAGACACAATGGCAAGAATATTACAATAATAATTCAGACAATGCAAATGAAAAATAAAAATAATATAAATTTTAAGTTTTAAAATTAAAAATAAAAAAAAAATTAAAATAATTGTACTGCAGTAGATGTGCATTAGGAGTAATCACGGAAATATTTTAGGAAAAAGTTTATTCCACATGGCTTGGTTTAAAAAATTATTTTATGGATTACTTGCAGACATGATTACATATCATGGAATTTGAATTTTCCCTCAAAAAATTGCTTACTTTCAGAAAAAAAGTCCACATTTGTATGGGAAGCTTGAGTTTGTTTTGTAATATATTAGAAAAAGTTTTTATATTTAAAAAAAAATCATGTTTCAATCATGATAATTCTCTTAAATTCCATGTTAACCCATTATTGACTAACAATTGATTTGGTTAAGAAATCAACTTTTACAGGTACACCAAGTTAATATGTCAGCAAGTTTGCAACATGGCATCATATGAATCGAAAGTACATTTGATCCCCATAAGTCAATATTTTTCTCGTTACCGACATGTTTTCTTGATAATCCAATATTTTAAATCCATAGTGTTGTTTCTACATAAATGAATTACTATGAGGGGTTTATCATAAAAAAATCATCATTATCATTTTCGAAAAACAAGAACTTTCGTAACACTCAAAGCACTCTCAAAACATACATATGTCATCTGACCACAGATGGCAATATCTGGTACTACGGGGGTCAGTGGCCCACAGCGCGCTCATAACATACATATATCTTCATCTAATCGCAAATGGCAATATCTGGTACTACGGGGGTCAGTGGCCCACAGCTTCGGCTGTGCTGACCATTTGAGGTTGGACTCGTAGTGGCTGTGGTCAATACCCAAACTTGCGCAGGAAGAATTTTCACTTTTCGTTGCATTCGGCGTGGAGATGTATATTCATCACCGGGTGCTACAACCCACATTGTAGCAGGGGTATTGATAGGCCTCGCATCAAACCAAGGTGGAAGTTTTATGTCTTACACATATTTCTTCATTGGTAACCGGTGGAATTACCGAGAAGATTCCAATGGGTTGTTCATCGCCGCAATGTACCGATGCATGTGTGAAGAACACCGTGATGTTAAGACAACACGACAGGAAATCACGTTGATTATTCTGGACTTCTGTCGCGTGAAAGGTTCTGTATATATTAAAAAACTTAAAATATACGGATTTTTCAGTTCAGGTACGTAGATGGCGCTAAAACATTGTGGTATATTACAAGATTTCAAGTAAAATCGTTATTAAAATTAAGATATTCAAAAGTAATATAAATTTAAAATTTATAATAAAATTGAAGAAAAAACTATCACAGTGGTAGAATAAAATTAAATTTGCCAAAAGATAAATTTACTCCTCGTCTTTAATGAATAAATAACTCCTATTATTTCGCTTAGGGTTTCATAGTCTGCAGGTAAGGTTTTACTGGTCGAATTGGAGCATAACGAGTCGCAACAAAAAGAATTACCTCATCAAGATCAAAATGTCAAAAGTTTTTTTCCAACTGACAGGTGCAACCTTGCGATAAGATTACTTATGATCAATTACAATTTTATCTTACTATATGAAATTAAGAAAAGTTAAATGATTTGTTCTTAAAGGTATATTCTAATTCGTTTAAAAAATATATTTAATATATATATATATATATAAACTTTTACTCTGACAATCTGACTTTTCACACATATTATAACGTAAATGTCGTCGCTTTGAAAGTAGTATTCGAGATGAAGGACCAGTCAATATGATCTGTAAAGGTTGAACATGTGTCAACGAAGACAAAGATCATATGTCAAGTGGAAATGTGATGGGCACAGATTTCAAGAATACATATGGAGTAATTCATAGAAATTAAATTTTTTGAACTAGATATATTAATTAAATAAACCGACTCAATAAAATTGAATATAAAATCAAAATCATTTGAAGAAAAAAAATATATATCAATATTTCATATCAAGACAGCCACCGCAAAAACTCAATATTTCTTCACAACACTCTCTATATTTTTTATATATTATTTTAAATTTTTTTTATTTTATATTTATATTTATTTTTATTTTAATATTTATTTTATTTCTTTATTTTATATTTTTTCCAATGCCAATAAAGAAATTTCGCTCTAAAATAGTAAAAACACTTTTATTGCAGTCTTCCAAAAATATGAAGGATACAAAAACTCCAGAAACCTTAAGGGGTGTACTCAACTATATTGAGAAATAAACTTTTTTTCTTAAGAAAATCTATTCAACTCACGCACTTGTATAAAATACAATTAAAAAGCCACTTTTAAAAAATAAAAATAATTTTAATTGAAAAACTTACCGTAAAATTTCCTTTCGAGTAAAAAATGTGCAATCCTTGAAATAAATAAATATTATATTAATTAGTTTTTGAACAATAATTAAAATATTTTTAAACTCACTTGATAGTCGTCTAATTGCTGTTCAGTAAACGTTACCACTGTATTTCCCATTTGAAATAATTTTTACTTATAATTAAGAATAACGTTATTTTTATCTTTAAAATTTAAAATTTATTTTATTTTTTTGTGGGGCAACTAATGTATCTGGGTGTCAGTATTCCGTGATAGCCTCTTTAATACTGAAAATATTTATTAATATTTTCTTATATTTTTCCTACAAACATTTTCAAGCATTTTGATATACTACAGCAATAAAGGAATTTCGCTGTGTTCACTTGCTATCCTACCCAGCGGGTGCAAAAACAAATTAATTAAGGAGTGTTCTTCTTCATTCTCTGAAAGCATTTTCCAGCAAAATACTTACGCTTTCCACTCTGATATGGTTTTTCATCCTTGCGATTCGCTTGCTTCCGAAGGTGTGGCAACACGCTGGCTGATATTTTTATGAGTGTCACGTGTGAAACAGCATATGCTCTATGCTTCATACCATATATATGAAGAAATAAATATTATATATATAAATATATATATATATAAAAATAACAAAAATAAATAAATTTAAGTGAAAACCACTTTTTGAATTTTTCCTCAATTAATGCATTTTGCAATTACTTTTAAAAAAGAATTAAAATATTTTAAATTATTGTATTGACTACATTCATTTATTTTTTTTATATACATTTTGTTTTAATTTTAATATTAATTAATTTATTTTTATTTAATTTTGGTATATGTGTGTCTTATGTATAAGTAATATTATATTTAAGTATTTGTATGTATATTGTAAGATAGGCTCCTGGGAATGTATATTCTTACGGAAGAGGCAAGTTTTGGGAAATGAAAAAGCTGATGAGCTAGCCAGAATTGTATCAAAAACTGCTTTTATAGGCCCTTAACACTTTTGTGGAATAAACTGGGCCAGTACAAAACAGATTTTCAAGGAAACTTTCCAGAACTCAGACAAAGTAAAGCACTGATAACACCGTATTCCTACAAAGACATTCTTAAATTCTCAAAATGTAATTTATGGATGATAACGGGTTTCATTACGGGTCATTATGGTCTGAAATATCACCTTCATAAACTACAATTATCTGCTAACTCGGAATGCAGATTATGCCTCGAAGATGACATTCTTTGAGACTGTCCAGCTTTAATAACGCACAGAAGAAACCTCTTTCATATGGAATTTCTGTCACCAGAGCAGATTAAGAGCTCTTCTCCAGATTCAGTTCTAGATTTTGTTTACAAAGTTTTAAAGAGGTTTGAGTAATCAATAGTGAAATTGGTACAATAGGACTCTTCTGGCCGCAGTACCGGCTGTTGGGCAATTTTCACGTCTATTTTTATAATTTTTTTTTTTTAAATACGGAAGAGGCAATAGAACTCTATAAAGTAGGTTCTGTACTACTTTTTATTGACGCAACAGGGCTTAGATACCTACTCTAAACCCAGAAGGGGTAACAATAGACCCGACGTTCGCAGACCCACATTCTTGAACAATAATAATAATAACATTTGTGGAATTTTAACGAAAATTTATAACATTTATTAAATATTTAAAAATATTTTTAAAAATTATTTATATAATTTAAAAATTTGTGTTTAACTTGTGCTTAAATTATATTTTTTAAAAATTAATTTTTTTCATAAAATGTTTTTTATTTTATTTTATATATTATATATTTTATTAAGAGACTTTTACATATCCCATGTCATTTCGTTGATTATTATCATCTCTTCTCAGAACACTCATATGCCATTCTGGTTTGTTTTACGTATTTACTGAAATGGCTGTCAGGCTTGGGATCTAAGTCCAATATATGCATTTTTGTTAAGAATGTTTTGTTACTGTTCGGTATCTGCACAATATGTTGACTTAAAGTTGAACTGAAAGGTACAAGATCCATAATATTAATAGTTATTAGAATAAACATAATAAGAAAATATATTTATAAGATATTGGTTTTCTTAAAACCAGAAGTTTAGTTGATGTGATTTTGTTCTTAATAAAATTAAACAATAAATCTTAAAAATGTTTTAAAAGGTTTTATTCTTGAATATTTTCGCGATAGAATTATTTCTTGATATACCGAAAATGGACCGGAAGCTTCATTTATTGGCACAATTCTATTTTCTATGGACACATATACAGTGTGACTAGTCCAGAAAATCAGGTCACATCTATATATACAGTTAGTGGTTCGCTTATACGTGGTGTGGATTTCTTCTTGAAGAGAAATATAAAAAAAAAATTAATTAATTGGAAAACGATGTCCAAATGTATCATATATATTAGGCTTATCGTCAAATAAAAGACAATTCGAATTATATAATTGTATGCCTCCATCTAAGGGCACGGTCTGAAAAATCATGAAATTCTACAGCATGTAGTGAATATACTGCTGATCGGTCCTCAGAAAAAGTTGTGATAATAAGCATTAATAACTTTAATGTAAATTTTATAGCAAATTATAGCTGAGCAATATTAATGCTTAACTAGAATCTGTTAAAAAAATAATCTGCTAAAATGATAAAATTTTTGGTAAAAACGCTATTGAACCGAGGTAAGGAAATTATGTTCTGATAACTGACACATTTACATGAAGTAACTTCGACTCAAAAATCGGAGACTCCATATTTCCTTATAAGAAATGACATAGAGTAGCTTAAGTATCACCATCAGTCTGCACAGAAATATAAATTAACCATATTTGTGAAAGTTTGGAGTTTAAAACTATCAATAACGTTCGGAACAATTTCAGCGTTAATAATGGTAGCGACCCTCACCTCAGTTTGCTCTAATTTCACCTACTATATTAATCACTGCCCACATTAGTTTAGTACTTATATAAAAATTCCCAATGCCAATAGCTTTAAGATGTATTGTAAAGATCATCCGAGACTGTGACACAATTGTAAGACTGTTTTAATGTGACTATCAATGATTATGATTATCGACTATCAACTCGATAATCATAACATATATTTATTTTCACTCGGAAGCACTGAGAAAAAACCGTACTTTACCTGACATGTCCTTCAATCTCCTGAAATGTTAGCATAATAGAACAATCCATTGCCATTGCTGCTAACAAATATTCCTCTTCAGGTCTTAAGTTTAGGAAGTTTACTACATGTTGTTTCTTCAGAAGCGTTCCTAATGCTGTATACGATTTTGTTGTGACTTCTAGAAAACCGTTTTCGTACATATATTTTAAATTTCGCTAAAAGTAATATTATATTCGTTTAAGAATATTTGAAAATGTTAATAAATTTATCAATATAATAGAATTATTTATTAAATCATTATTTATTAGTTTCAAAGTATATGAAAGCATGAATATAAAAATGCAAAAGTAATCTAATATAATATTAATATATCATATTATATCTATTATATTATATTACATGTTATATCTAATATTTTTTACATTAAAATTAAAAAACCGTAGTAAATACTACTTAGGACTGCAGATATTAAATTAGAAGTCATTGTACGTAGTTCTATAGTTGCAAACCCTTTTGAAGTAAGTGCAGTAATAATCACTGATTAGCTATAACTCCATTACTCATTTTGATAATGATACTAAAATTGCATTTTAATATGTTGTAAAATACAATTTAGATATGTCATATTTTTATGATACATTAATGTAAATACACACAATAAATTAATATTTAAATGCCCTTAAGTGAATTTTTTGCTTAAATTCACTTAATTTTTTACAAATTCACAAATTAATTTACATCCTTTTGCTCAAAAAGTACTCGGATTTTGTAAATAAAACACAAATTTAAATTTTATTCCAAATTTATTTTATCTCCTTCAAAATATGCTCCTTCTGAAGCGATACACATATGCCAACGCTTACCCCAATCTTCCATACAGTTTTCGAAGGATCGTTAAGGTATGGCTTTTAATTCCTTCGCTTACCACGAAGGGGCAATTTGAGTTTCGGGAACAGGAAAATGTCGCACGGATCCAGATCTGGCGAATATGGTGCATGAACGATGACAGTGGTGCCGTGTTTGGTCAAAAAATCGCGTACAAGAATTTTCCATAGTAAAAATCGCTAAATGCACTTGAGGTAGTCTCACATTAACAGCTGCTGTAAACAAACTAATTGACAGATGGCGCTCAAATTTGTACCATATATCAAGAAAGAGTGTATCAATATAACAAAAAAGTGTTTGA
This sequence comes from Teleopsis dalmanni, assembly GCF_002237135.1. Classification (NCBI taxonomy): domain Eukaryota; kingdom Metazoa; phylum Arthropoda; class Insecta; order Diptera; family Diopsidae; genus Teleopsis; species Teleopsis dalmanni. The sequence goes on along the minus strand of NC_051847.1, from coordinate 72,084,627 downwards.
AAAAAGGAATTTTTTAGTAATACACCTTTTTTGAAAAAGGTCGCATAGAGTAGTTAACAAACAACAAAATCCGGATACTTTTTGAGCAGAAGGTGTAGTTTTTATTTTTATAATATTTTTATTATATATTATGTTCCCCCTTAAGGTGCAACTTTACAGAGTGCAGTTCTTAAACATAAAGTTTACTTAATGAACACTAAACTTAGTCTAAACCTAAAAGTTCACTGACTGAATACTAAACTTAATGTAAGCTTTCTGTACTTTTAGGTATAAACACATAAAAAATTATATTCTTAAAGATTATTTATCTTAATATGAATCATTGTTACACTATATATTTATAATTTTTTTTTTGTTGTAACTCTGCAAGTATACTCAGTTCTTGTATTTATACTTATACACTGTTTTTTCCTATAATAGATCTCTAGCGAAAACAGTTATTTAAGTTTCCAAAAAGGCGTTAATTCCTTAGGCGCTGTATTGACGAAAATTTAATTGATTTTTTTTCAAGACTTGAAATATAAATTTCACTCTTATTATTTAATGGTATTATATATTGATCTGATTAAAAAATATATCTGACCATTATTTAATTCTTTGAGATTTTATTTATTGTGTCGATTTAAATTTGCGAAAATTCGTGCTAAAGACCGAATCACCTTCACTTGATTGTTTGTGAGAAATTAAATTCTCAGTTCACCGGTTTTTATACGTAGATAACAAATGGGTGAAAAATCACTGAACACTTCTTTTTTGTCAAAAGTCGACTTTGTTCTTCAACATAGTTTTCTTTAAGAGCAATGCTATCAAACCAACGTTTATCTAAAATTCAGATATTTTTCTTATAGAAAGATTTATGCTTAGCCTCAAAATAGCCGTTTGTTTTAACAACGAATTTTAATTAAATAAGTTTTATTTTTTCAGTAGCATATTCTTGAAGTCTTTAATCAGGTGCAGTCATTGGGGATCAAATCTGGAATATACGGTGAATACGGAAGCAATTTGAATCTAGACGGTGAGTTATCTTGAAACAGCACTATTTTCTTTTCACTTGTATGCAATTTTTTTTCGCGATCGAAGAGGAGAAACGTACGATCGAAACGTACCAATAACAATATATATTGGTATATATGGTATATATATTCGTTTTTATGATCTTTTTTTAGAAGTTAGTTGAAGAATACCAAACCCTGCGCATTACAAAATATGAACGCCATAACCTCACCAGCAGATTTTCACAACCAGTTGCTGTCGGTTGTGCTTACGGTCGTTTAGACCCCTAAGTGAAGTGGTGGATCTAGATTAATCCATTGTCAATCAATGCAAGAAAATTGTTTTATTAAAGCTCTCTAAAACAGCGAATAAAACCAATAACAGTTTTAGTAAACTGTAAGCAATCGCGGCGACCATAGCGAAAACAATTTTCTCATGGACAAATAGCCATGTAAAATAAATCATAGACATTCCTTTAATATGTTTAGCGTATTATCTATTTAAATTACAATTTATCAAAACAATTCTGTTGACTGTTCTTTTCCGGTGTAACCGTCTCATTTGGGTGACCAGAGTGTTATGCTGCATCAGTGGCTGTATGGTTACTCTTAAAGTCTGAAAGAAATATGTTCAATGGTTGCTTTCGATAGTCTAGACTTCGAATAACACTTCGAGAAACCTATCTATATATTAACCTTCGGTCTTTTAACTTTCCAGCAAAGAAGTTAAATTAGATTACGTCGACCTTGTATCCAAAGACTACTTTAGCTCAAATAATGAATTGTTGCGTTACCACAGATAATCCTTATTCATACGTAGATCAGAAGAATTCCCAAAATGTCCGGAGTGGTAAGCGTATAAGCATCACTGAATGGCGCAATTCGTATATGTAAGTGAAAATCAACTAATCAGGCAAGGTTATAAACTCAGAAAAGTACCTAATTTTGCTGTAGGATTGCTCTGTTAGATATTGAATCTTCTTCTAAACATTAGTGAAAACTAACACATGTGGTAAAGTATAGTTTCTTCCTCATCCGCAAAGCTATAACCCCGACAGAAGTCATTATAGTGTTGACACTATCTCATAGCATGTTTCAAAAACGTACTAAAATAATAAATAAGTTTAAGATTTAAATTTAATTTGTTTTTCTAAAACAGATTTTAAGCCTCTAAGTTACACTGTCTCATTAGTAACAGATCCTCCTTTTGCCTAGAGTATAAAGTACTCCTGTATAATAGTATGGACTTATTGTATCCAGCTATTCGGTAATGCTAGTGCTTCAAATATTGAAATTATCCTAAGAGCTTAGTAAAAAATATTGAGAACAATCACTGGAGCTCCATGGTATATTAGGAATGAAAGTATTTACCAAAAGTTACAAATTTACTTAGTTAAAGCCTAACTTGACAATACAAGACAAAAATAAAAGGTTGTCAGAACATATCAACCACTTAGCTGGGAATTTCAATCCACTACTTCCCGCCTAAAAAGAGCTGATCGTCCATTCATTAATTAAAATTTAATAGATTCAAGTAAACACACCTCTCTTATTTTTGGTAATTTCATAAAGTGTAATTGATTTCTAAATAATCCACATCATTCTGACCTCATTCAATGAAATTCAATCCCCCAATCTGAGGTCCGTGATATAAGGTTTACTTATTTTATTTTATATTATGCAATTGATAGTTAAAATAAAAATTGTAATATTATGTTATTAGTGATAAGATTTTACAACTTATTGTAAGAGAAGATGCAATGAAGAAGATTCCTATTTAGGACGTGTGCGAGTTAGGCTAAGTTGCGTTCCGAATGAGGGAAATTCTAAGTTGTGCCGATAATGTAGTGATGTGTCGATACGTGTTGATAAATGGTTAAATGTGTGCAGTGCAAAAAATACCAAAAAATCTCCCATTTGGTTTAGCATCAACTTAGTCTAACTCGCACACACCCTTAGTACTATTTCATTTTTCAATTAATGCTATAAAAAATCGCTTTCGAAAATATTGAGGTCGTCTTGAACTTTTACACAGTAATGCATATTTTTTTGCAATTTCCTGAAATTTTTAAATTTCTTATAAAACAAAATACTATTTAAATAAAATTATTTAACAAAAATATTGTAATAATTTCCGTACATTCACTAAAAATAAATTTAAAGATTTTAAAAACCGGTAGTGGCGACACGGAAGAGTTATTACTCAAGATTGTGTAATTTTATGTGCTCATTACAGCATTTTTTCTGCTGATTTAAGTTATTTTCCAAAGATATATATTCGAAAAAAAGTACATCTTATCTTAAAAGAATATTTTCTCCAATATTTCATATGCATTATTTACGTTATTTGTAGTGCTCGTGCCTTGGCTTCTGCAGATTTTACTCCTTTGTTCTTGCTTATATTATTTTCAATTTTTTTCCATTTTTTTCTATCTTTTTCAATTTTTTATTTATTTTGTACAAAATTTTTATTTTGTTTTTGTGAATTTTTTTAATGGAATGTTGTAAAAAGCTTTACTTACCTTGGCCAACAGCTGTAAATGCAAAATTTTTTGCAAGATACAATTTTTTGGTAAGCACAACATTTCCGCTTCAGTGATTTGTGTTGAAGTCGCCTGCACTTCCGTTTCCGCTTTTGTTTCTATCATCAAAGCATTACTCGTTGCAGCTTGTGTTTGTGTTGCACTCGAATGCGGTTGACCTACGCCACCAGGAACGACAATGTTGGCACGGCTTTTAGCAACTTTGCCATTTTCATCAGAGTCTCTCAAGAGACATGTTACAATGAAATCTTTTAAAGCCGCCAATGTCATTTTACTAAATATTTTTATTTTCATTTTTATTTTTAGTTTGTTTTTGTTTTTTTTATTTTTATTTATTTTAAATGAAATTTAAGTATTTAAGAAAAAATGTAAATAAAATAAAAAATAATAATTTATTATGCTTTTAAAATAATTTTAACAATTTGGATGATTTTAATTAAATTAAAATCAAGGAAAATTGCAATTAAAATTAAAATATAAAAATATAAATTTTATTTTATTATTATCATTATTATTTTAATAAATAGAAATAAAATAAAATAAAATAAAACAAAATAAAATAAAAAATTAATAAAAAAAGAAAAAAAAACTTTAGTTACTTACCCCGTAAAAATTTGTTCAATTTGTTTCTCGAAGGATAACGATTTGTAGTGATCTCCATAAATTAAATTTCCATTTTGAAATATTCTTAAATTATTTTGAGGACACTCGAAGAGTGCATCTAATGCGGCCAACATTTTACCAGGAGCACTAAAGTTTGGCGTTTAATCCATTGTGGCACATAAAACAAAAAAAAAAAAAAATAAAACGGAAATAAATATGCAGCATTCAATGAGTAAAACGGAAGCTCAAAGCAAATACAAAATTAAACAGAAGTGAAGAAACTGCAAAAGATCAAATTGAATTTTGTGCACGAATGCATCTCAAAGATAAAAAACTGCAACACGGAAAAATTCAAACATATGCAATGGACAAAAGTTTATACTTTCTTTCCGAAAGACTTTACTTTCCATTTATTTATTTTTTATATGGTACGTACTTTTTATTATTATTTCTTTTTTAATTTTAGGAAAGCGATGGAGTAGAACGTTTCCGAATTTCGGAAAATAAAATTTCATAGCACATGCAAGCAGAACAAATTGAAATTTATGAGTCGAAAATTAATACGAATAAATTTTTAATTTGTTTTAAATGCACGAAACTCAACATTCAACTGAACTATAGACACTTTTTCATATATGTTATAACATATAACATTTAGTAATAATTTTATATTTATTTAAGAAATGTGAAATTATTTAGATATATATCATATATATAATATATATACATATATATATATATAACATATATAGGACGTGTGCGAGTTAGGCTAATTTAATGCTAAACCAAATGGGAGATTGTTTGGGATTTTTTGCACTGCACACATTCAGCCATTTAGCAACACGTATTGACACGTCACTACATTATCGGCACAACTTAGAATTTCCCTCATTTAGAACGCAACTTAGCCTAACTCGCACACGTCCATATATAGGTGGCAGTACTAAACAGTACTAAAAAGCGGCAACCCAGGCAAACGCCAATAAGTGAAGAACTGTCAGTGTATCACGAGAAAAGTGAGAGTATGTTACGAAGAATGGTTGCAGCTAATTTTACGTGAAGAATTCTAGAGCCGACCAACTTTATTATTTTAATTTATACGCTTTTTATTTTAAATCAAATAAACATTAACAATCTTATATATATATATACACATACATATATATATATATGTAACATTTCACGTGTTATATATGTAAATAATAAGAAGAAATTGTTTATAGCTTCCAAAATCTTTATTTAAACTTCTCAATCTAATTTACCATCTTCTATATATATATATGTAGCTGTAATTCGAGACACTTCTTCTCTAATTGAATAATGCCGCTCAGTTGGATGTAATTGCTCCTGTTGAAAAATGTGACCAGTCGAATTGTTTGATTGTAACGGTCTGAATCCAGATTCATCATCTGAACGTATATATATATACATCTAACATTTCACGTGTTAAATATATATAATAAGAAGAAATTATTTATAGCTTCGAAAATCTTTATGTACCCTTCACAATCTATTTAATCGTCTTCAAAGTACTCCTCTATTAATTCCCCTATAATACAATTACGTCAAGTTTTATCGAATCTTGAAAGCAATTCTTAAAATTGATTTTCAGAATGATCTTAAGGATTAAGGAGCATAGCAATCAGATTTTAATTTCGTCTATCGTTTCGGAATAGATTATCCGGAGTGATCTCTTGAACTTAAGGAAAAGTCAAAAGTTACACGGGGTATGATGGTTGTGGAATGAAACGAATGATCGCAAAGATCTGATGTAGTTCGAGATGGTGTGGGGTGCAAAAACCAATCTATTCAGATACAAAAAATCTCTTAGAATGGTATGAACTAATCAAAATAAAATACTAATAAATGTGCAAAATTTTTTACTGTCAAATGATAATTTTTGAGCACCAAATTTTCGATTTCTTCAATGTGAAATTAATTGGGTAAATTTGTAAAATCGTCACTAAAATGTTATATATTGGGGCTAACTTACGAGTAGTTTACGGGATTTTTTTTTTTCCTTTAAGAAATGATAATAATTCTATTACTTTCTATCGTTTGTGAGGAACCCTAAAAAAACTTAAAGGACCTAACATATTTAGTATATGATTGCTGGGATACAATCTAATTACGATAAACATGTATTAATTACATATATTAATGGATGAAACTATAAAATTTCCAGGAATATTTTATAAAGATTTTCTCATAAAAATTTGTTTAAATTATATGTATTCTTTTTATTTAAGATACTAGATGAGCTGTAATAAACATAGCGAAGAGAGAAATCATCTTAAATTTAAAATGTGGCAGTGAAAATCTTTCCGAGGTTAAAGAAACATATTATAATTGTACAATATTAAGCCCTGTAAAAGTCTACATTATTACTAATTATCGCTTGAAAGAATACTTTCATGATGTTAAGGGCTATTTTCACTGCAAACGGCAATATTATAATATCTCAATTACTTTATTTCCCACTTCTGTTAGAAAATTCATTTGAAAAGATATCGTGATCGACATAAGTATTTGAAATTGTGCTACTAAGTCAGGATCCGGATAAGAATAACCGTTCATAAAGCATCTTAACATAGATTATATTTCAAAACACGATTATAACAATATTATTATAAGAGAAGATATGATGTACTTCGATCGTACTTATATTCTTAGTAAATGCTTATGTATATAATTAATAAACTGAATTTTTTTTGTGTATAGTTTAAGCGTCAAAACTTGGTCATGTATAACTACAGGGACACTTTTATTCCAATTCATATTATGTTTTTGAATATTAACTACTCTAATCTGTTATTTCCATTAACAAAATATACATCTGTGTCATCATAACTTAAAGTAAATAACTTCTGGAACTCATAATAAACAATCCAAAGTACTGATGAAATCAAACTATAGCGGCCAAAAGGAAAGAGGAAGCTCATATTGAGAATAATTGAAACTTACCCGGAGAAAAGTTCCATTGGGCAATAGGAGCTACGTTCCGAAACTTTTTGTTGTTGTAGCTGAAAATGTAAATCAAATGTGAGTAAGAAAAGTGAAAAGAAGAAGAAGAAGAAAATGTGAAAATTGTATTTGCGGTATTATGGGTACTGGGTACTACCACGTATTTGCATAGAAAATAAATCGTCCTGCAATTATTCACTGAAGCACAACTTACAGAAGCACAAGTAAATATTGTTTCACGTATGGCTGCGTACATATAGATCTATAAGGTATATATATGCATATATGTGTGTATATATCAAATGAAAAGTGCCGTGTGAGTGAACCCATAATAGCGTAAATCTCCGTATCACCTTTAAAAATTGCATCGCACAGTAGCGGCACCTGGTGTCGTTTGCGTTTGAGATTTTTGTTGTTTCACTTGTAGTTTGCGATATTTCCGCTGCTCGAACTGAAGCTTTATGCGATGCGGTTATTGTTGCAGACACTTCAGCTTCTTTAGCTCTTTCACTACTTGCCACTTTCGTTTTAAATAAATTGTTGACATCACTCGGAAGCAACCAACCTTGTTTCGGTTTAATTTCAATGGCGTATGTGTCTCCAGTTAATGCTGCTCTTGGCTGCACGTTGAGGTTTTTGTTCGAAAATATGTAAAATTCCATGGAAATAAAAAAAAAGCAGGAAAATAATCACAATAACTATTTTGCATGAGCTTACGAAATTTAATAAATGTGAGGTAAAATGGATTTGGTAACAAACAATAAAGTGATATATGGTAAAGTATTTCGGTTCATTTGCATTGAAGCACCAAATTGGTCATTTTGCACAAGTATTTCATAAAAATAAACTGGTAATATTAAGAAGAGAAGCTAACATGGCTTCTCTCTCACTTTTAATTTATTCACTTATATTTTTTGTTATTAAATCCAATTTAAAATAATTATAAATAAACCATGAACAAATAAATGTTCAATAACATATTGTCAATAGTCTTATGTCTAATGTTGAGTCTTTTCCGAGCTAGTGCATCTGGACACTTTTACTGTTTGATACCCGGGGGGTTTTTGCAGAGTCCCATCCACCTCACTTTACTTTATTTTTGATAATTATTAAAAATAATAATAATAAAAATAATAAAACAATTATTATAATTTATTTATGCTACGTTTACACTGTAAGATGCACAGAAGATTAAGCAATCAACAAGATTAAAGCAATCAATGAGATTAAAGCAATCAACAGGACTAGTGCAATCATTGCGATTAGAACAATCATTGAGATTAAAGCTTTAATCTTGTTGTTAAATTGAAGATTTACGCAACTGAACTGGTTTTGTTTGGTCAAGATTGATTAACTAAGTCAATCAATCACCAAGCTGTCAAAAGTTTTTTTTTTGGGTACAAAATCTCACTCTTCTAACGCTATCTAGAGTAAACCGATCGGAGTAATGGATTTCTTTATACTAATATATAGTAACCGTAAAAGTCACAAATATAAGTTTAATATATTTTTATTCAGTTAAGTGATCAGTAAAAACAAATTAAAATAATGAACACAATATTTTTGAAAAAAACTTCAAGTTTTTTGGAGATTTTCTTGCTATAATATATAATAGAAGTATTCACGATCTCATGTAACAAGTCCAGTAACAGAGTAACACCTCAAATTGACTGTTGTCACTTTTCAGTACTACCATGTTCCGCGAGATTACCGACCTCATTACTCGAGATCATGAACACATTTAATATACCAGGTGGATTTTTTGAAAATTATATTTTATGCTTCAATATAGTCTTATTTTAGCTCGACGTACAAAGTACAACGATCTTTCAATATTTGGATACCTTTTAAATAATACGATTGATCAAGTCCTCCTAAATAAAAACAACCTCAGTCAACCTCAATTCGTATCGTAATTCATTCAATTTTGCCATGATTTTCATTGGCGTGTGAGCGGGTGCGTTATTCTACAAAAACAAAAATTTTTTCTTGGACAAATGAGATCGTATTTTCTCATTCAATGGACCCAATAATATGCAATAGTAGTCTGATTTTATTGTGTTTCCTTTTTCAGTCTATGAAAATAATTTAACTTTAATCTCAAAATATGGATCCAAAATTTTTTTCATTTTATAAAAAATCACCAAGTTGCATTATATTATTTACTAAAAGCTGACCAAACTTTTGAATAATTCAAAACTTTTAGAACTGTCGTTAAAAACTTGCTAGAACAAATATTAGCAACAAGACTATATTTATTTTTTTATATATATGAAAATGCTGATCTACATAGATAAAAGTCTAAAGTATAAACTACATGTATTATTTTTTTATATAAAATATATTAATTATTGTTTTTAATAATTTATTGATGTTATGACCAAAACTTTTTAATAATAAAATTGTTCTTAAAAAGGGGTGATTGGTCACTATTTATTATTATAATACACTTTTTTAAAAAATGTCGTGTTTATAAAATTCCTTATATAAACCAATATTTTGAAGGTCAAAAACTACCTCGATCATTTTTTTGTCAGCAAAGACCAAACATTTTATGAGCGTGGAATTATGCTACCTACCAGAAAGATGACAAAAGGTGTTGCAACAGAACGGCCAATATATAATAATAAAGTATTTAGTAACGTATTTAATATTATTATTATTATTGTTAGGGTATGTAGCACTGCGACCGTCGGGTCTATTGTGCCCCCTTCTGGGCTTAGAGTAGGTCTATAAGCCCTGTTGCGTCAATAAAAAGTAGTATAGAACCTACTTTACAGAGTTTTATTGCCTCTTCCGTAAGAATATACATTCCTAGGAGCCTATTTCGTATATGCATTAGCGCAGGGCATTCTAACAGCACATGTGCGGCCGACTTCTGATTCTCTTCACAGAATCTACAGTTTGCATCCGTAAGTATACCCAGTATTGTAAGGTGGTGTTTTAGAACGTATTTAATAAGTATTTAATAAAGTATTTGTTTATTATACGAAAACTGTCTTTCAAAAAAAAATTAGCATTACGTTCCTAGATTAGGTTCTATACATAAGAAAGAACAAATCATACAACAAATAATGACTCTACGAACAGAATAGTATTGAAATTTAACAATTGAAAATAAAATTATAATTAATTAATTAATTCAATTATTCTACAGCTGGTTTATTATTTCATTGTAAAATAAAACACAGCAAGTAAAATTATTAATAAAAACTTTCATAGTAATAGTAACAAAACTCTAGAAAAATATGCGAACAAAAAAGTCAAGTACGGCTTTGGATCAGTTGGTTAAGGTGCGCTGATTCTGAGCTTCACATTTGGCAGGACCCCGAGTTCCGATTCCTGGTACTTGCAGTCTCAAAAAATAATTATTTACGAATAATTAAATACAAGAATTATTTCCAAGACCACTGATGATGGGTATTTGGCAATACTCGAAACAGCTGTATGGTCAGCCAAAAATTCAATTAATTAAAATAATATAAAAAATAAATTTTTGTTGTTGTATTACACTACTGCTCGAAAGAACCTCTTTTAAAAAAAAAAATTATAAAAAATTCTCTAACTTGAAGTCTCCAGAAGTCGAAACTTTTCTTTGCAAAATTGGACTTCGAGTTATGGAAATTTGACTGTATTTTGTTAAATTAATTTAATTATGTAAAATTATTTTGTATCATTATATCATTTATAAAACATATTTTTTTAATATCTAAAAATAAAGTAAAAAAATTTAATTTGCAGAATTTATCTTTTTTTTTGTTCCTTTTTGTGTACTCGACTTATACATAACACAAATTGGTTAATTTACAATTTTTAATTAAGTCGTTCACATATTTTCATGAAACTGTAACTCTGCTTTTCCTACTGCCTTACATTCGGGTATGATTTATGCCCTGAACTAAATTTGTCTAAAGTGCAAATCCAAAATATTAGTTACAATTGAGCACAATAACACATTTTTTCCAAAGTGCAAAGCACATAATATCTCCAAATATTTATGATTTTCGTAGCTATATTTTTGCTCGGAGAACAATTTCATATAAATTGAATACAATGTATGTATACAAGTATTTTCGTTCACTTTAATTTAAACCAAAAAAATCAAAAAAGAAAAAAAAACCAAAAAAAAAAATCCTTTTGATTTATTACCTCTGAGCACAGAGAGTGACCATATGTTGGTAGTACAAGTACTGGATAAGTACGAATCTTGTAAAAAATGTCCTTGGAAATCACAAAAAATGCTATATATTTTGTATACAATATCAGAACATTACACATACACAACTATAGACAAACATATACACAAACAATAGAGTGAGCTCATATTTCTAAAAATGGATTTTTTAGTTAAACTCACCTGTAAATTGGAAACTAAAATGTCGAACGCTGCCGGTAACTGGGTAACATCTGGTAGCAGAAGTCCAAATTGCCCACAAAATTCTTTATCCAGTCGATGTGCTGCAAGCCATGTTAGAAAGTGGTAAGTCGGTATTGTGTACATATAGAAAAAATATAGTATAACATAACAGAAAAGAAAGGACGAAGGACGAAGAACGAAAGACTAAACAAATAAGAATAATTTACACTTAACTGAAATATTGCAATGTTGCTGTTGGTGGTGTATAGTTGCTGTTGCTGTTGCTATTGCTGTTGCTGTTGTTAGTGCATTTTTATATTCAATATTTGCTAACAATGCAACAGCATAAAAAAACAAAAAAAAAAAAAATAACAGTTAAAAAAGAGTAACAACACCATTGCCGGCAACTGCAAATTAAAGCAACACATGCCATAGGAAAAATGAGTTTCCATAACGCAGGCCATCTTGTTGAACTTATGGTCGTGCTAAGACTTCGAGCTCTGCCAGTGAAATGCTTAATAAGTCCCTAGAGAGACTGGGAAGTATAAAAAGTACGTAAAAGTAAGCTCAAAAAATAAATAAACAATGCTGTCAGCTTGAATGGCATGTGCCAAGCGGCAAGAAGCTTTAGCCTCAAAACGCATAAAATATTTTCAAGAAATTTTATGATCGATTTCATGTCATATAAAAAGAAGTATTATAAAAAAAAATATGGAATTTATTGGATGCTCGATGCTGTATTGTAAGAAGTACTTGAATTTATGTTTACAAAGAAAGCAGGATATAATTGGATTCATATGCGCTTGATGAAGAAAAAGAACCATTTTCCTCAACTAGAAGGAAGTGAAATAATTGGTGATGAGGCAGAAAAGAATGGGGAAGAAAAAACAATTACCAGTTTTCATTCCAGGATTGTAAGAAAGATTATCATATATGATTAGATTGATTTTTAACAACCATATTGACAAAAGAAACTTAATTCTTAATTTAAACTATTGTTTTTATTTGAGAGGTGTTTTGAACAGTAGTGAATTACAACAACAAAAATTTTCATTATTTTGAGTGGTGTTAAATACTTATTATCAGTGGTTTTAGAGTTATTTTTTGTATTTAATTATTCGTAAATATCTTTTCAGGTGGCAAGTATCAAGAGTTGAAGCTCAGATTCAGCGTTCATTAGTCAGTTGATACAAAGCCGTACTTGACTTGTAAGTTCGACCTAGGAGTTTTGTTAATTTGCTTGGAAGAAAAGTTCATTAACAAATTCAGTGACTGTATTATATTAGAATGAAATCTTAAGCCAACAGCTGGTTTTTTAATTAATCATATTTTTATTTCTTAAATTTCAATACTATTTTTTTGTATATTCATAATTTATTGTATGATTTTATTACTCTTTCTTTGTATATAGAACCTAATCTAGAAACCTAATGCGGAGAAAGTCATGCTAAAGTTACTCCACGATTCGTTCAGAAAAGATTGAAAAGTTGAATGAGTATTTTTATTCATATTTTAACAGTAGTTCCAGAACAATTCTATATAAGATTGGTTTTTAACGTCCGTTTTATAAAAAACTTGATATGATTAATATCATATGACATTAATATGACTAGTTTATAAAATATATTTTAAAGATATATGAAAGAGATTATGGTTGTATAAAATTAAAAAAATTATAAAAATATAATTATAATCTAAGACACGGAGAGTCTTAGAGAATTAACACACATAATAAATAGTTTTTTATATGCGACGCTAAGCTATATAATATCGCTAAAAATCTCAAAACCTACTAACCACTAGTGCTAACTATTGAATTAAAAAAATCACTGAAAGATTAAAGTAGTGAATAGATTAAAACAATAAATCAGCTGCAACAGATTAACTGCTTCTCATATTGATAAAACTAATATAGGTATATATAAAAGTTATTTTGCATATATGTCAATGTCAATGTGGAGGTCGTGGTATTAGAAAAAGCAGCTATTCGTAAAAAACAGCGATCGAGGTGAGGCCCATTGACACCGCACCTTTCACTTCAGAATTATTGAAGTAAACGTCAAAAATGTCACAACAAAGATAAAGAAAACTGGATCGCCATAGATATATTCATTGCGATCATATTCAAACGGATTAAATATAGTCGCGAATAACCAACACTGGGACCCTACCTTGAAGTATTTAGGTACTACAGTTCATAAGCTCGTTCTAATTGAAGCACGTTAAGTGGTTTAGTTAGTGTTACTTAAAAAATTAAAAGTGACAAAAAACTTGGAACTTGATATTTGAAAGTTTGTGCAAACTTGACTACTTGTGGAAAAACACGATTAGTTATACTTTCTAATTTGACAGACATAAGTTCCAAGTCTGGCACTTACTGTCCAAACAAATTATATATAAACTATAAAAATCTAATTAAAAAATTCAAATATTTCTTAAGACCATTGATGATGAGTATTTGGCAACGCTCGAAACAGCGCTGTATGGTCAGCCGAATTTCAATAAATTAACTGAAATATTTGTTGTTGTCTTTTCGTTTCTATTCGAACCATTCTAACTTTTAAATAGTTTCTTTTCGTCATAAGATGCGTTATTTAGTATTTATTTATTTATTTACTATTTATATTTATATATACATATATATTAATTTTTACTTGTATATTAATGGTTAGCCATGATGATATTTTAACATTTTGTAGGGCAGTGGTGCTTGGAGGAAATTAACAAAAGATCTGAATTTTCATCTTGTAGTTTAACTATTTGCAAGAGGACTAACAACAACGATATGAGTAGTGATGTAGTATGGAATTGTATTATTCATCAATAAACTAAAAATTCCAACATAAATATAAACGTATAAAGAGAGATTTCATTTATAAATAGCTCGATTTTTTTTACTATGGTATCTGGTAATTTTACCGGAATATGATTTTCTAATTTTATTGAAAATCATATTTAACTACCGTAAATAAATTTTTCTGTACCTGCAAGTTAAATATGGAAAATATTTTATATTTGCCTACCTGGTCTGGCGGCACGTACATGTTCATTTATCCATTTTCTATCTGCTTCCTTTGGTATTTGTATAACTTCCGCTTCAAATATAAACTCATTACCCAATAGACGTCGAATTATCTCAATGAAATCCACAAATTCTTTCATTGTCAAGTTTTCAACTGAAATTACAAATGTTTTAGGAAAACAAAACCATTCAAAATAGTGAAATTGAAGAGCATAAATGTGAAAGCGAACAGCACAAACTGTAAAAATACCAAACAGCAACTAATAAATTATTGCAACAATCCGAAATAAATGAAATAAAATATATTTCAACATCATTTCGAGCCAAAGTTGCAACATTTGAATTGGCAAAACAGTTTCTGCTTCCCACTACCACCTCTGTGCCGTCCAACTGATTGCAGCAGCTCATAAGCCAATGGAACCGCATCGTTTCCCGCCACAATAACTAACCTTTTGTGTTTTGCTGCCTAACCAAGTCGGAAACACTTTCCAGAGTCTGTTGCTGCTGCCGTTTTTGTTGTAGAGATTTTTTAACATGGAATTGTTGTTGTGTTTGGCCGTTCATCGGCAACATTTTTGGCAAACGTAAAACTTTTTTGAACTGCGGCAATGCAAGCACCAAATTTGCATTACCCTCTGCGCGATAGTGCAACTCAATTTGGCACAATTCCATATGCTCTGATATAGCTAAGCATTCATTCAGTGTTCTAGGTGTGGATGAAGTTAGCAAATGGCCAGCAACCTTACTGTAGGTGCTGTCAGACGGCATGTCTAACTTGGATTCTTGGCTGCTGTCAGTTCTGCAAGTTGAGCCAG
>NC_051847.1:71996561-72069231 GCF_002237135.1 Teleopsis dalmanni | reverse complement strand
ATTTTCGCACATCTTATTTGTTCGTCCCTTGCGATTGACAGGATACTAGTTTAGTACAGTACGAGTATTGAATCGCATGAGTTTAAATTATAAAAGCAATAGATGTTATTAAATGTGGTGGTATTCTAAATTTCTTTAGGTTCATTTACAACACTTTCTACAAAAATAACAATAGATTTCATATTCACTTCAAGTTTTCTTTGATTCATATCATTTATGTACTTAAGTCCTAATAGTATAAGGTGTATTGTATTTTATTTTATGAGGCTTTCAACTTTTTAAATTCAATTTTGGAGTAAATGCTGTATTGATGTTATATCCGCCACAATGCACTTATACGTTCTGTGGCAGTGTAGTGCATTAACGGATTCGCGGAACTTAAAGAGACAATAATACACACTACCGTTTTGTCCTAATTATTTCCTGAGTTTTATAAAAATAAGCACTTGGTTTAAAGTCAGTTTAATAATACCCTGATTTGCGTCGTTAATTGGGACCGACAAAATGCGACGCAAATCGAAACAATCCGAATCGAAACACATTTCTCCACATATTTAATTGCCAAATATATTCTGGTTTTTGACTTGTTGATGGAGAATTACTTTTTAACTCATCGAATATCGACAGAACCTTTAAGTCTGATTTTTTATCCAAATGGAGTCCATTATTAAACTAAATAGACGTCTAGTTTTTGTAATTTCTTTGACCTGCAAATATATGGCAGCTTTTCCATAGTCCTTTATCTTGTCCGCATCACGATAATAAATTGTTCGTACAGTAGTTGGAGCTAAGCCCAGAATTCTATTAATGTGAGCAGATTTTTCTTTTAGTTTAAAACGTTTTAACGTGTCTAACTTTTCTTCCAAGGATTTACCCTTCAACTTTACCACACAAATGTAAACTGACACCTTTTAACTAAAAACTTAATACATGTAAGTCCCCTTTTAGAAAATGTCTCCTACAAGGAATGAAGTGGGAATTCCCTCTGTACGCATGTATTAAAAAACGACGCAAATCGAAGCCAAAGCATATTTTTGGGGATGCAATCGAATCAACGCAAATCGTGGTATTAGTATATAGCGGATACGAAGTGTTTGACATGGAGTTCAAACATATTAAATCCATATTAATAAGTATAATAAATCTTAAAAGTATTCAAAATACTGGACAAGGATACAATATATATTTTTACTAGATTTTATCAGTAATACAATATGTTATATTCGTATAAATCTGGGAACTGCAAACTTGAATAGATATATATCTTAAATAATGTAGATATCTGAAATAAATCACAATTTTTTATCACTATTTCAGTGAAAATCTGTTATCTGCATAAATACATTCACTCTGAATTATTTTGCTCCAGCAATAATTTTATTTACTGAAGCAATTTCCAAAATTGTTAACTTACAATAAATTATATGTGATAGGCTTAAATGAAGCAGAGAAAATTAATTAATATTTATCAATGTTGAAAATATGTACAGTGTACACTTGTAATTTGCAAATATCGCAAAGGTATTTAATATAAATCTCTGAGCAAAACCAAAGTAATGTAAATGATTTGCGGTATGCGAGCAAACATGACCACAACCAACTATGGGAAGGACTGAAAATGCAAGGCAGTTACGACCACAGATGCAAGGAAATTGCAGGAGCAAACATGCAACTGATGCGTCCAAATAATATTTTTTATTATTTTGCAATTTAAAAACTTTACCCAATGTTGACATTGCTCCTTACTGCATCAATGGAAGCAATGCAATTTTATGCACTTATGCACTTCAAGCAGAACAATAACCAAAATTGATTCTGATTTTATTTTAAATGTTACGTTCTATCTACTCATATCGAAAGCAATGAAAACACAAATATTGAAAAATATTTTATTTGCATTTATATTCTTATATGAAATGTCGATAGAAAGTCAGGTGCACGTAAGATGACATGCTCAAATTCCAAAAAGGATAACTTGCCATCGCCATCCACATCGGCCTCTTCAATAACTTTATCAGCAATTTGCTGCTGCTCCTCAGGACTCAGCTCGTTTTTAGTCATCGTTGTGAGGCACGACATAAGGTCACCATGACCAATAAACCCATCTTGATCAAAATCTATTAAATTGAAAAAATATTTATGGAAAAGTATATGTTAGTATAGGAAAAACTTTTTTATTAAAAATTTTAAGTTATTGAGCACAATTTGTGAATAACAATGAAGTTAAATCAAAAGTAAATAATTTAATAAAAATGGAAAAGTAAAACAATATAATTTATTATCATTCATGTATATTAAAAATTATGCACATAATTATAAATAATAAAAATAATCATATATAATAATGACATGTTAAACAGAGCGAATGTTATTCAAAAGTGAAATGTATTTAAACTGCGAATAACTAGTAGAACGTTATATTGGCGAAAGAGACCCTTCCCGAAGTTCCAGGGGGAATGAATCTTTCCGAAGAGGGTGTGCTTTAGTACATATTAATGTGTTATGAAGTCGGACACACCTCTCCAATGACGGCTGGTTTGACGGTGTATAAAGCTTTAAAATAGAAGGTCTTATACTACATTTGTAGAATAGTGATTTTAATATGTAAGAAACAATAATTCAGAATCAATGATTTATAAATATATAAAGCTAATAACCCTAGTGCAAAAAGAAAGCGAGTTGAGCAATGCAAAATTCAAGTAATCTTATTGATTACTGAATACACAATATAATTGACTAAGTTCTAGAGCACCCAAAATAGACAGAAATGAATACTTGGAGAAATACCTGGATCATGACCAGAAGCATTCTTTGCAGAAGAACAAATACTGGTCTCATTAAAAGGTGCTGCAAAATTGATCGAAAGTTATCTTCTCATATTGATGGAACATAAATGAAAAACAACAATGTGATCTAAATTTGTTTTTCAGAAGAGAATCAGTATTTATGTTTCATGAGAAAAAGAAGTACTGATCGCAGTAAAATTGACTCAAAATCATATCCACATTAATTATTTAAAATTAGTAGAACATAAATGGAATGCTAAGATGACATATGAAAAATCCAAACTAACATGACAAGACTATAATGTGTCGAGAACGAAAACTCTATTCCAAAGAGCTAAAATCGAACTAGGAAAGTTGCTGAGGAAACTTGCATCCAAAACAAAATATTTAGTTTTCTCTTCAACCAGAAGTGTAATAGTTGCAAGATAAAAGAGAAAAAATAAATAATTGAACACTTCTTTTGTAAATAAACAGGTCTGGCAAAATTGAGATATTCTACTATGAAAGACTACGAACTATTGACCTTAGCAGAAGTCCATACTATTCATGTTCTAAACAGAATCTCTTTGATGACGATATTTTATATCTAAAGATGATGTCAGGAATCTTTTAGTTTTAGCGCAATATAACTCTTGAAAAAGTCAAACACAGAAAAACGAATACTTGGCAAATCGATTCTGATATTTTAAAGCTTCCTGGTACGTGAATAAATTACTTTTGGGAATAAAAGAGTTAGTCAACGTTGAGTATGGTTCTTTATTAGTTACTAATTTCGAATTTTGAATACTTTGAATACGTAGTTGTGACCCACTTGAGATTTGTACTCAAGTGGGTCACAATTCCATATTGAGATTTGTACTGAAGTGGGTCACAACTTCGTACTCGAAGTATTCGAAACTCAAAATTCGTATGCATTGTGATACCATACAGAAACGCTATACTAAGAGGACCACCATAATATAAATAAAAATCAAAGTACTCAGCACAAGAGAATATTGAAGAAAATGTGTACAACACCCATTTAAGTAAAAGTAACCCAAACTGAGAACTGCGCTCTATAAAATGCGCTATGACCCTACTTTCAAATGGTCACAACTCTTTCATATCAATAAGAAGCAAGGCTGCATATTGAATATAGAAGGGTGGCAAATTCCGTCAATCTCTTTCGAGTCATCAAAAATTTGTAAGACCTGGCATTGTCATGACGGCACACAACTTCGGTTCTGTTGGTTAATTCTGGCTGTTCTTTCTTGATTCTGATACTTAAGCGGTCGAGTTGTGAGCATTAAAGCACCAAATTAATCGTTGCAATAGGCTGGAGCAGCTAGACAAGTCCCTTCCAATTCCGCTAAACACACAACATTAACTAGTTTGCCGTTAATGCAGGATTGGACGTCGTTTGTAGAGTTCGGGTTTAGACCATGATAGCTTGCAGTGGATATTATCGTATTTAGAATATTTTTCATCGTCTATAACAATAATCTTCAAAAATGGTTTGAAATCGTTTCGTCTTTGTTATCTTGTGTTTGATGTTAAGTGGTTCTGCTTTCTCCTGGAAGCTTGCCTGTCGGTATTGTTCCAGTAGTTGTAAAATTTCATCGACTTTTTGAGTCTATCAATAAGGCGGATAGTTATTTATTACTCAATAAAATATAATAAGTGCATTTCGTAAAAAACAATAATTACGAAGTGCGGCGAAAAACAATAAGTCATTTGCTTAAAGTCTTGAAGTTGTAAGCAAAACAACAACACTATTCTCTCCATCCCTCAGACTAATTATGAAGTGTATAAACATTTTGGAGACTAGAAAATATTGTAGTCAAAGACGTAAGACATATTAATTGTGAAAATATGATATTTGATGGATTGTAGCAGTGATGTCAGCAAAAGCCTTTAACAAGAGACTTGCCAATCTTCCATACACTTTTCGTAGGCCCGTGAAGGTATGGCTTTTAGTTCCTTCAGCGAATTCTCTTTTACCGATTCAATCGACTCAAAACGCTTACCACGAAACGCCAATTTGAGTTTCAGGAACAAGAAAAAGTCGCACGGCGCCAGATCTGGGGAATATGGTGCCTCAGCGATAACAGTGGTGCCGTGTTTGGTCAAAAAATCGCGTACAACAAGAATTTTCTATAGTAAAAATCGCTAAATGCACTTGAGGTAGTCTCACATTAACAGCTGCTGTTAACAAACTGATGGACAGATGGCACTGAAATTTGTACCATATGGGTGTACCAACATAACAGCCATATGGTACATAAGTGTTCTATTACTTAAGGAGTAGTTAACAAACAACAAAATCCGGATAGACAGTTATTCAAATTGAGTCTGAAGATAGTTATTTAGTCGTGTGCTACAAAAAATACGATGATTAGCTTTGATACTTCATTAAATTAAGAAGTTTTATTATTGGAAATTATCAAAAAAAAAATAAAAGTTGAGGTTAACTTTTTATTACTTATTATATACATTTTTTTTTCAATGCCTTTTTAGAGAAGTCTAAAGAAATGTATTAAATTTACAATGTTCTAGTAGTCACAATAGCTATAGCATGGACCCTATTCTTGTCGGTACCAAGAATAAATAAGTTCTTTAACATCAGATAATGTGATTCTCAGAGTTTCCTAACGCAATACAAGCAGTTTTATTGACATACGTTTGATGTTTAACTAAAATAGAATATTCAGATACAAATTATAAAATCTCTCTCTTACCAATAGATTTTATTTAATAAAAATACAAGTTTCAAGTTTAGTAAACCAAACCATAAAAACTGGTAAATGAATTGTTAATTTTTAAAGCATTTGAATGAAACATAAATGTTTTTGAAATATCGAATCCAAACTGTTTCAAATTTTACGAATATGAAATTTTTACATGCCACATGCATGTATTTTATTTAAATAAATTTTTTCCAATTTTTCCCTTTGGTCCTTGTTAGGCGAACCACATTTCAGAGTGCATTTATTTATGGCATTCAAGCTCCGTTTTATTTGATCCTTGATTGCGTATCCAGTTTGTACATTCATGTACACATATTTATGTGCTGTTCATATATCCAAATAGCAAAAAGCTCTTTGCTGGGATTAAATATGTAAATTTACTTGAAAAGACAAATTTTCTAAAATAAAATTTCGAAAAATTTATTTAAACCAAAGCAAAACTGCTATCAAAATAAATTAAGTAATTTACAAAGATATGAACTTTAATTAAGTTGCATTTAAGCAGAAAGTAAATTTATAAAATATTTTCTGAGATTTCAGTAATGTGTATAATAAAGAGGTTTATTAAAAGAACATATTTTAGAATTTATGAAAGTTAATATGGAAAATATAATTTAGCCAGATGTGGTCTTTTAATTTATGTGAATACTTATTTCGTTCACTATAAGTCCATAAACAAAATTTTTGTATAATGGATCTAAGTGGGCGCTTCATTTAAAGATATAATATATAAAAAGTATATTATATATAAAATTATAAAAATAAAAATATATAATTTATTGTGGGTATACTCGTTCTCTCCAATAGCTTAGAACTGCTTTCTTTGCTAAGGAATATATGTTAGTAATATGAACAAAGTAATAAACTGCTATATATAAATAACTTATTCATTTCCACTATGAATGTATTATTTATTTCTATTTAAGCCAGTGCACTTGAGCACTTCTACTCTTTCTTAACTCGAGGTATTTTCAAAACTCCTTTTCACGCCTTGACGGGATTAATGCTTATCACTTCATCAGACTAAGCAATAATTGACCTCAGATCCGCATAGCTCCCCGAGGAGCCTGTAACCATTCTGAGATTTGATAACGCGGTGTTGATAAGTCTGTCAGTTTTCGCAAATAATTTCAGGGCTCTATACTTTATGTATTTTTTGATGGGATCAATCTTGAGGTCCCTGAGGATGTCATTCGTCCTAAAGTACCACGATACTTTGAAAAGTCTTCTCAGAGCCTGGCTTTGTGCCATTTCTACCTGGCGAATAGTAGTGTTTAAAGCTTTGCTAAATGCTACACAACCAAATAGAAGTGACGGACGAATTATTTGGTTATATATCAGTTTCCTGTTCTTAGCATTGAGATTTTCATTTCTGAATAGCGATTGGAGGTGATAAAGAATTTTGGCACAGCTATTTCTTTTCAGTTGAACATGCTTAAAGCATGTGAATCGTTTGTCCATCATGAAACCGAGATATTTAACGTTATCCTCCCAGTTTTTTACCATATCACCCACTTTTACTCTCGACGGATTTTGTCCCTTTGGAATACATGGTAATCAACAATATGAAAACTATAAATCTGTCAAAATAAAGTATTAAGTTGTTTGTTGATTGGTATGCCGGTTGATTACAGTGGCTGATCGGCTCCTATAACAAGTAATTACTACCAATACCACAATCCTCGCAAAAATGCCTATAGATGAACTA
Organism: Teleopsis dalmanni; assembly: GCF_002237135.1. Classification (NCBI taxonomy): domain Eukaryota; kingdom Metazoa; phylum Arthropoda; class Insecta; order Diptera; family Diopsidae; genus Teleopsis; species Teleopsis dalmanni. The sequence continues at coordinate 72,062,011 of NC_051847.1, read as the reverse complement.
GATCCATCTTCTTGAATTTTTATAGTTCAACAAATCTTTTATTCTTACAGATATGTGATAAGTGGTCTAACGTACGTTCACCAGTACTTATAGGCAGATGTCAATTGAAGCGCGAAGGCTAGTTAAACTGTTTGCTTTTTCATTCCATTCAATCGTTCTCTGGCCGAGAATATATATAGCAGTAATATTCGTGAGTTTATTTAGTCCAATGTATCCAACATTCGGGACCGTGTAGCACAGGCATTTTATAATAGGTATTTAAAATTCAATTAACAATAAAGTTAATAAATTAAATTAAATATAGTTGGATGGTAATTGATTCTAAATAAATTGTCTGTTTTTATTAGAGAAACGAGTTAGGTGATTAATATTTTTATATAATTAAAATTTTTTTTTTTTGATTAATTATTTATTTAATATAATAATTAATGTTATAATAATAATTAAAGTAATAGAAAAGAATTTTTGTTATTGTAGTTCACTATTTTTCGAATCCTCTCTAACAAATACAATAGTTCCTATTTAAATAAAATACACACTACCGTCATAACTGACGTTAAATTACAATTAAATAAAATTAATTAAAATAAAATTTTACTGCTATTAAAAAAATATATTTGGCATATTTGTTCAAATAGTGACTATTTTTTTTTTTCAATTTGTAATGCTAATGTTTTAAAAAAATAAAAATATTTTAAAAATGTATAAAAACTACCCTAAGGTTTAAAAGTTATACCCAATATACGAGTATATATACAAATTTTTTTTATTGACATAAAATATTCATTCAGAACTAAAGACTAGTAAAGGTATATTGTTAAAAATATATATATATATATATATGTATATAAATATGTTTTCAAATTTGGCAAAGTAAGAGTTCAATCGTTAGTATTTGCAGTTTAAAAAACTTATTTACGAATAATTAAATAATACATAAGAAATATTTCCAAAGCCACTGATGTTGTGTATTTGGCTATACTCAAATATTAAATTAATCAAAAATAATAAAATTTTTTGTTGTGCTTTACTACTCTTCGATAAAAAGACTTCAACTGAAAACAATATTTTATATTAAAAATTTAGTTTCTTTCGTCCAAATGGACGTTAAAAATAAATTTAATAAAAATATTTTAAAAACTTTTTATATCGGGTATTCTGAACATATGTATGTTTCCATTCAAATAAAAATTTATTGTAAGTAATATAATGACCTCCTACTCCATAACTTGACTGATCTAAATATTTTTCAATGCTTAAAGGTATAGTCTTTACTCACTTTTGTAGTTTCAAAAATTATTTTTCTCAAATTGTTGATATGATTTTCAAGAAAATACTTGAAAAATATGAAATTAAATAAGAAAATAAAAAATTTTAATATAAATTATTTTCCTTATATTTTCCCCTATTGAATTTTCCATTTATTTCCCTCTTCCGATTAAGGAATGCCCTTGAACTTTGGGAAGAGATAAATAAATAATAAATTCGAGGACTGCTGAGTGGACTATAATTTAAAATGAAAATGCATTCAAATGTCAAAAGCAAATAAAACAACTGTAAATTTACACTTAATAAGAGAAGTAAAAATAAATATAAAATATAAAAATATAAAAATTGAAAACCATAAAAATAATAGCTGAGAGCTATTTTTCGACCAACCAATACCAATAAAATCCAGAAAAAAATATGCAAGCCAAATGCAAACAATAGAAGCTCAGCCATGGAGCAATGGAGCGAAATTCATGATATCAAACCAAAAATATTTTGAATATTTTTTACAAACAATTTTACAAACACGACAACTCAAACTAAAATTTGAACAAAATTTTTTAATTTTTTTTAATTTTAGTTTATTTTTTTTTAAATTTTTTAAATTAAAACTCACCATAAATCTTGAATGCATAAAAGACTTTAATGTCTCTCGGCGCTTGTTCGCTAAACACAGACAAACAGTCCAAAAAATCTTCAAAGGATAAACTGCCCTGACCATCGCGTGAGAATGCCTCACAGATGCGGCGCCGAAAAGGATTCTCACGTAATTCTGGCATCTTCTCAATACATTCAGGTGGAACCTTGACACTCGATGCTTGGCCCTCGGTCATTTGGCGCGGTACCAAATCTGGTCGGAGTTCACGAAAACGTTTATGAACGCTGTAATATTTTAAATTTCCCTTACGATTATTCCATAAAGACACAATGGCAAGAATATTACAATAATAATTCAGACAATGCAAATGAAAAATAAAAATAAAATAAATTTTAAGTTTTAAAATTAAAAATAAAAAAAAAAATAAAATAATTGTACTGCAGTAGATGTGCATTAGGAGTAATCACGGAAATATTTCAGGAAAAAGTTTATTCCACATGGCTTGGTTTAAAAAATTATTTTATGGATTACTTGCAAACATGATTACATATCATAGAATTTGAATTTTCCCTCAAAAAATTGCTTACTTTCAGAAAAAACGTCCACATTTGTATGGGAAGCTTGAGTTTGTTTTGTAATATATTAGAAAAAGTTTTTATATTTAAATAAAAAATCATGTTTCAATCATGACAACTCTCTTAAATCCCATGTTAACCCATTATTGACTAACAATTGATATTGTTAAGAAATCAACTTTTACAGGTACACCAAGTTAATATGTCAGCAAGTTTGCAACGTTGCATCATATGAACCGAAAGTACATTTGATCCCCATAAGTCAATATTTTGCTCGTTACCAACATGTTTTCTTGATAATCCAATATTTTAAATCCATAGTGTTGTTTCTACATAAATGAAAAACTATGAGGGGTTTATCATAAAAAAATCATCATTATCATTTTCGAAAAACAAGAACTTTCGTAACACTCAAAGCACTATCAAGACATACATATGCCATCTGACCACAGATGGCAATATCTGATACTACGGGGGTCAGTGGCTCACAGCTTCGGCTGTGCTGACCATTTGAGGTTGGATTCGTAGTGGCTGTGGTGAATACCCAAACTTGCGCAGGAAGAATTTTCAGTTTTCGTTGCATTCGGCGTGGAGATGTGTATTCATCACCCGGTGCTACAACCCACATTGTAGCAGTGGTATTGATAGGCCTCGCATCAAACCAAGGTGGAAGTTTTATGTCTTACACATATTTCTTCATTGGTAACCGGTGGAATTACCGAGAAGATTCCAATGGGGCGTTCATCGGCGCAATGTACCGATGCATGTGTGTAGAACACCGTGATGTTAAGCACGGCAGGAAATAACGTTAATTATTCTGGACTTCTGTCGTGTGGAAGGCTTTGTATGTATGAAAAAACTTAATACCTGAACGGATTTTTCAGTTCAGGTACGTAAGGTATATTACAAGATTTCTAGTAAAATCGTTATTATAATTAAGATATTCAAAAGTAATATAAATTTGAAATTTATAATAAAATTGAAGAAAAAACTATTTCAGTGGTAGAATAAAATTAAATTTGCCAAAAGAAAAATTTACTCCTCGTCTTTAATGAATAAATAATTCCTATTATTTCGCTTAGGGTTTCATAGTCTGCAGGGAAGATTTTACTGGACGAATTGGAGCATAACGAGAATTACCTCATTAAGATCAAAATCTCAAAAGTTTTTCCCAACTGACAGGTGCAACCTTGCTATAAGATTACTCAGAGTGACTAAAAATATGATCAATTACAATTTTATCTTACTATATGAAATTAAGAAAAGTTAAATGATTTGTTCTTAAAGGTATATTCTAATTCTTTTAAAAAATATATTTAGAATATATATATATAAATATATAGTATAAATTTTTACTCAGACAATCTTACTTTTCACACATATTATAACGTAAATGTCGTCGCTTTGAAAGTAGTAATCGAGATGAAGGAACAGTCAATATGACCTGTAAGGGTTGAAGATGTGTCAACGAAGACAATGATCATATGACAGGTGGAAATGTGATGGTCACAGATTTTAAGAATACATATGGAGTAATTCATAGAAATTAAATTTTTTGAACTAGATATATTAATTAATTAAACCGACTCAATAAAATTGAATGTAAAATCAAAATCATTTGAAGAAAAAAAATATATATCAATCTTTCATATTAAGACAGCCACCGCAAAAATTCAATATTTCTTCACTACACTCTCTATATTTTTTATATATTATTTTATATTTTTTTTATTTTATATTTATATTTATTTTTATTTTTATTTTAATATTTATTTTATTTCTTTATTTTATATTTTTTCCAATGCCAATAAAGAAATTTCGCTCTAAAATAGTAAAAACACTTATATTGCAGTCTTCCAAAAATATGAAGGATACAAAAACTCCAGAAACCTTAAGGGGTGTACTCAACTCAACACTATATTGAGAAATAAACCTTTCTTCTTAAGAAAATCTATTCAACTCACGTACTTGTATAAAATACAATTAAGAAGCCACTTTTAAAAAATAAAAATAATTTTAATTAAAAAACTTACCGTAAAATTTCCTTTCGAGTAAAAAATGTGCAATCCTTGAAATAAATAAATATTATATTAATTAATTTTTGAACAATAATTAAAATATTTTTAGACTCACTTGATAGTCGTCTAATTGCTGTTCAGTAAATGTTACCACTGTATTTCCCATTTGAAATAATTTTTATTTATAATTAACAATAACGTTATTTTTATCTTTAAAATTTTAAATTTATTTTATTTTTTTGTGGGGCAACTAATGTATCTGGGTGTCAGTATTCCGTGATAGCCTCTTTAATACTGAAAATATTTATTAATATTTTCTTATATTTTCGCTACAAACAGTTTCAAGCATTTTGATATACTACAGCAATAAAGGAATTTCGCTGTGTTCACTTGCTATCCTACCCAGCGGGTGCAAAAACAAATTAATTAAGGAGTGTTCTTCTTCATTCTCTGAAAGCATTTTCCAGCAAAATACTTACGCTTTCCACTCTGATATGGTTTTTCATCCTTGCGATTCGCTTGCTTCCGAAGGTGTGGCAACACGCTGGCTGATATTTTTATGAGTGTCACGTGTGAAACAGCATATGCTCTATGCTTCATACCATATATATGAAGAAATAAATATTATATATATAAATATATATATATATAAAAATAACAAAAATAAATAAATTTAAGTGAAAACCACTTTTTGAATTTTTCCTCAATTAATGCATTTTGCAATTACTTTTAAAAAAGAATTAAAATATTTTAAATTATTGTATTGACTACATTCATTTATTTTTTTTATATACATTTTGTTTTAATTTTAATATTAATTAATTTATTTTTATTTAATTTTGGTATATGTGTGTCTTATGTATAAGTAATATTATATTTAAGTATTTGTATGTATATTGTAAGATAGGCTCCTGGGAATGTATATTCTTACGGAAGAGGCAAGTTTTGGGAAATGAAAAAGCTGATGAGCTAGCCAGAATTGTATTAAAAACTGCTTTTATAGGCCCTCAACCCTTTTGTGGAATAAACTAGGCCAGTACAAAACAGATTTTCAAGGAAAGGAAAAATCAAATGCGGCTGGAGTACTGGGTAAACTTTCTAGAACTCAGACAAAGTAGAGCACTGATAACACCGTATTCCTACAACGACATTCTTAAATTCTCAAAATGCAATTTATGGTTGATAACGGGTTTCATTACGGGTCATTATAGTCTGAAATATCACCTTCATAAACGACAATTATCTGCTAATTCGGAATGCAGATTATGCCTCGAAGATGACATTCTTTGTGACTGTCCAGCTTTAATAACGCACAGAAGAAACCTCTTTCATATGGAATTTCTGTGACCAGAGCAGATTAAGAGCTCTTCTCCAGATTCAGTTCTAGATTTTGTTCACAAAGCTTTAAAAAGGTTTGTGTAATCAATAGTGAAATTGGTACAATAGGACTCTTCTGGCCGCAGTACCGGCTGTTGGGCAATTTTCACGTCTATTTTTATAATTTTTTTTTTTAATACGGAAGAGGCTATAGAACTCTGTAAAATAGGTTCTATACTACTTTTTATTGCCGCAACAGGGCTTAGATACCTACTCTAAACCCAGAAGGGGTAACAATAGACCCGACGTTTGCAGACCCACATTCTAGAACAATAATAATAACATTTTGTGGAACTTTAACGAAAATATATAACATTTATTAAATATTTAAAAATATTTTTAAAAATTATTTATATAATTTAAAAATTTGTGTTTAACTTGTGTTTAAATTATATTTTTTAAAAATTAATTTTTTTCATAAAATGTTTTTTATTTTATTTTATATATTATATATTTTATTAAGAGACTTTTACATATCCCATGTCATTTCGTTGATTATTATCATCTCTTCTCAGAACACTCATATGCCATTCTGGTTTGTTTTACGTATTTACTGAAATGGCTGTCAGGTTTGGGATCTAAGTCCAATATATGCATTTTTGTTAAGAATGTTTTGTTACTGTTCGGTATCTGCACAATATATTGACTTAAAGTTGAACTGAAAGGTACAAGATCCGTAACATTAATAGTTATTAGAATAAAAATCATAAGAAAATATATTTATAAGGTATTGTTTTTCTTGTCAACAAACTAAACCAGAAGTTTAGTGGATGTGATTTTGTTTTTAATAAAATTAAACAATAAATCTTAAAAATGTTTTAAAAATTTTATTCTTGAATATTATCACGATAGAATTATTTCTTGATACACCGAAAATGGACCGGAAGCTTCATATATCGGCACTATTCTATTTTCTATGGTACGGTCATTCAGCAACGGATTTTTTTAAAGATAGCTTATTTGAATAATTTTTTTCGCTACAGTATTTAATAATTTGGTTAGTTCTTTAAGATTCGCAAAATTATTGTCAATTTTTATTTAGAAAGATTAAATAAATAAATCAATCAGAAAAAAAAAATTGTGATTAGTTTCCGAGATATCAGACTTCAAGTTTGAAATTATCTGCGTAAAAACTAACAATAACTACTAGACATTATCACATTCCATCTACGGAGGGGTGAAGGATTTTAACGAATGATATTACCGTAAAAACATTATTTCAAAAAATAACCACCGATTGTAGTAGGTTTAAACTTTCATTAATACTTGTTAAAACTTTTAACGATTTAAGTTTCCACAAGAAGTAATGTTGGGTGGTTGAGATATGGATTGGAAAGAGAATTAACTGTAGCAGATAAAATACCTAACGGAACATAGACTTGATTTGAATGTTGAAATAATCGACGCTATACCACGAACGAAAACTAGTACAACTATTAACAGAATAGTTAGTGGTTTAGGAGAAAAAGAATAACGAATGGTGCCATTTTGCTATAAACTAGAATAAAGATAATAGTATACGTGGCATTGGTTTCTTCTTGAATAAAACCATACACAAGGTATTATTAATTCGAAAAGAATTATATACCTATATGAAAATTCTATAGCTTTTTAAAGAACATATTGCTGAACGGTCTTTAGAATGAAATGGTTATAAATACCAATTATCATTTCAATTATCATAAGTTCTACTTGCGCGATTAAGTTCCTTAACTGGAATCTTGTAATACAAATATAAATTCATTTTCAGTACTTAAAAAAGCCTATCGGAGAAAGGTAAGGGAACGGCGAGCTGCTAATTAAAAAATGTAGTAACTTCGACTATAAAACCGCAGACTCAGTATTTCCATAGTTGCTATGTCTTAGAGTAGCTTGAGTATCACCGCCAGTCGGCACAGAAATATAGATTAACCATATCTGCAAAGTTTGCAGATTAATATTATCAATAATGTCTGGAAAAATTGCAGCGCTGAGCAGTTAGTTTGACATATTTTAACCTCCAATATTATTCATCATCCACATTACTGCAGTAGTTATAATAAAATTCTTAATACTAATAGCTTTGAGGCATGAGGTAAACCTCAAAAAGGTCAGAGTCAAGACTCTGACACGAACCTAAGATTGTTACCACAAATGTTAACTTAAACAATAATAATAGCGTATATTTATAGTCTCTCTAAAGAACTGACAAATTTAGTATACTTTACCTGATATGTCCTTCAATCTCCTGAAATGTTAGCATAATAGAACAATCCATTGCCATTGCTGCTAACAAATATTCCTCTTCAGGTCTTAAGTTTAGGAAGTTTACTATATGTTGTTTCTTCAGAAGCGTTCCTAATGCTGTATACGATTTTGTTGTGACTTCTAGAAAACCGTTTTCGTACATATATTTTAAATTTCGCTAAAAGTAATATTATATCCATATAGAAATATTTAAATTTTTTAATACAATATAGGATTTAGATTATCTCATAGCATGTTTCAAAAACGTACTAAAATAATACTTTAGTTCAAGGTTTAAATTCAATTTGTTTTTCTAAAACATATTCTAAGCCTTAAAGGCTGACTCATTAGTAGTTGCACTGACTCATTAGTAACAGATCCTCCCTATGCCTAGAGTATAAAGTACTCTTGTATAACAGTATCATAAACCCAATATAGACTTATGGTATCCAGCTATTCGGTAATGTTAGTGCTTCAAATATTGAAATTATCCAAAGAGCTTAGTAAAAAATATTGAGAATAATCACTGGAGCCCCATGGTATATTAGGAATGAAAGTATTTACCAAAAGTTACAAATTTACTTAGTTAAAGCCTAACTTGACAATACAAGACAAAAATACAATAAAAGGTTGTCAGAACATATCAACCACTTAGCTGGGAATTTCAATCCACTATTTCTCGCCTAAAAAGAGCTGATCGTCCATTCATTAATTAAAATTTAATAGGTTCAAGTAAACACACCTCTCTTATTTTTGGTAATCTCATAAAGTGTAATTGATTTCTAAATAATCCACATCATTCTGACCTCATCCAATGAAATTCAATCCACCAATCTGAGGTCCGTGATATAAGGTTTACTTATTTTATTTTATATTATGAAATATATAATTAAAATAAAAATTATAATATTATATTATTAGCGATAGATTGTAAGAGAAGATGCAATGAAGCAAATTCCTATTTAGGACGTGTGCGAGTTAGGTTAAGTTGCATTCTAAATGAGGGAAATTCTAAGTTGTGCCGATAATGTAGTGATGTGTCGATACGTGTTGATAAATGGTTTAATGTGTGCAGTGCAAAAAATACCAAAAAATCTCCCATTTGGTTTAGCATCAACTTAGTCTAACTCACACACACCCTTAGTACTATTTCATTTTTCAATTAATGCTATAAAAAATTGCTTTCGAAAATATTGAGGTCGTCTTAAACTTTTACACAATAATGCATATTTTTTTGCAATTTCCTGAAATTATTTTAAATTTCTTATAAAACTAAATATTATTTAAATAAAATAATTTAACAAAAATATTGTAATAATTTCCATTCATTCACTAAAAATAAATTTAAAGATTTTAAAAACCGGTAGTGGCGACACGGAAGAGTTATTACTCAAGATTGTGTAATTTTATGTGCTCATTACAGCATTTTTTCTGCTGATTTAAGTTATTTTCCAAAGATATATATTCGAAAAAAAAGTGCATCTTATCTTAAAAGAATATTTTCTCCAATATTTCATATGCATTATTTACGTTATTTGTAGTGCTCGTGCCTTGGCTTCTGCAGATTTTACTCCTTTGTTCTTGCTTATATTATTTTAAATTTTTTTCCATTTTTTTCTATCTTTTTCAATTTTTTATTTATTTTGTACAAAATTTTTATTTTGTTTTTGTGAATTTTTTTAATGGAATGTTGTAAAAAGCTTTACTTACCTTGGCCAACAGCTGTAAATGCAAAATTTTTTGCAAGATACAATTTTTTGGTAAGCACAACATTTCCGCTTCAGTGATTTGTGTTGAAGTCGCCTGCACTTCCGTTTCCGCTTTTGTTTCTATCATCAAAGCATTACTCGTTGCAGCTTGTGTTTGTGTTGCACTCGAATGCGGTTGACCTACGCCACCAGGAACGACAATGTTGGCACGGCTTTTAGCAACTTTGCCATTTTCATCAGAGTCTCTCAAGAGACATGTTACAATGAAATCTTTTAAAGCCGCCAATGTCATTTTACTAAATATTTTTATTTTCATTTTTATTTTTAGTTTGTTTTTGTTTTTTTTATTTTTATTTATTTTAAATGAAATTTAAGTATTTAAGAAAAAATGTAAATAAAATAAAAAATAATAATTTATTATGCTTTTAAAATAATTTTAACAATTTGGATGATTTTAATTAAATTAAAATCAAGGAAAATTGCAATTAAAATTAAAATATAAAAATATAAATTTTATTTTATTATTATCATTATTATTTTAATAAATAGAAATAAAATAAAATAAAACAAAACAAAATAAAATAAAAAAAGAAAAAAAACTTTAGTTACTTACCCCGTAAAAATTTGTTCAATTTGTTTCTCGAAGGATAACGATTTGTAGTGATCTCCATAAATTAAATTTCCATTTTGAAATATTCTTAAATTATTTTGAGGACACTCGAAGAGTGCATCTAATGCGGCCAACATTTTACCAGGAGCACTAAAGTTTGGCGTTTAACCCATTGTGGCACATAAAACAAAAAAAAAAAAAATAAAACGGAAATGTATATGCAGCATTCAATGAGTAAAACGTAAGTTCAAAGCAAATACAAAATTAAACAGAAGTGAAGAAACTGCAAAAGATCAAATTGAATTTTGTGCACGAATGCATCTCAAAGATAAAAAACTGCAACACGGAAAAATTCAAACATATGCAATGGACAAAAGTTTATACTTTCTTTCCGAGAGACTTTACTTTCCATTTATTTATTTTTTATATGGTACGTACTTTTTATTATTATTTCTTTTTTAATTTTAGGAAAGCGATGGAGTAGAACGTTTCCGAGTTTCGGAAAATAAAATTTCATAGCACATGCAAGCAGAACAAATTGAAATTTATGAGTCGAAAATTAATACGAATAAATTTTTAATTTGTTTTAAATGCTCGAAACTCAACATTCAACTGAACTATAGACACTTTTTCATATATGTTATAACATATAACATTTAGTAATAATTTTATATTTATTTAAGAAATGTGAAATTATTTAGATATATATCATATATATAATATATATACATATATATATATAACATATATAGGACGTGTGCGAGTTAGGCTAATTTGATGCTAAACCAAATGGGAGATTTTTTGGGATTTTTTGCACTGCATACATTTAGCCATTTATCAACACGCCATTTATCACTACATTATCGGCACAACTTAGAATTTTCCTCATTTACATAGAACGCAACTTAGCCTAACTCGCACACGTCCATATATAGGTGCCAGTACCAAACAGTACTAAAAAGCGGCAACCCAGGCAAAAGTCTATAAGTGAAGAACTGTCAGTGTATCACGAGAAAAGTGAGAGTATGTTACGAAGAATGGTTGCAGCTAATTTTACGTGAAGAATTCTAGAGCCGACCAACTTTATTATTTTAATTTATACGCTTTATACTTTAAATCAAATAAACATTAACAATCTTATATATATATACATATACATGAATAAATATGTATGAATAAATAAATAATTTACACATACAAAATACAAGATGTATATAATATTCGTAGAACTCTATTAGAATCCGTAAAAGAATACAGCACCAAAGATCACAAATATCGCTAGAGTATATATGTAACATTTCACGTGTTATATATGTAAATAATAAGAAGAAATTGTTTATAGCTTCCAAAATCTTTATTTAAACTTCTCAATCTAATTTACCGTCTTCTGTATATATATATATATATATATATATATATACATCTAACATTTCACGTGTTAAATATATATAATAAGAAGAAATTATTTATAGCTTCGAAAATCTTTATGTACCCTTCTCAATCTATTTAATCGTCTTTAAAGTACTCCTCTATTAACTCTCCTATAATACAATTACGTCAAGTTTTATCGAATCCTGAAAGCAATTCTTAAAATTGATTTTCAGAACGATCTTAAGGATTAAGGCGCATAGCAATTAGATTTTAATTTCGTCTATCATTTCGAAATAGATTACCCGGAGTGATCTCTTGAACTTAAGGAAAAGTCAAAAGTTACACGGGGTATGATGGTTGTGGAATGAAACGAATGATCGCAAAGATCTGATGTAGTTCGAGATGGTCCGGGGTGCAAGAACCAATCTATTCAGATACAAAAAATCTCTTAGAATGGTATGAACTAATCGAAATAAAATACTAATAAATGTGCAAAGTTTTTAACTGTCAAATGATATTTTTTGAGCACCAAAACTTCGATTTCTTTAATGTTAAATTAACTGGGTGAATTTGTAAAATCGTCACTAAAATGTTATATATTGGGGCTAACTTACGAGTAGTTTACGGGATTTTTTTTTGCTTTAAGAAATGATAATAATTCTATTACTTTCTATCATTTGTGAGGAACCCTAAAAAAACTTAAAGGACCTAACATATTTAGTATATGATTGCTGGGATACAACATGTATTAATTACATATATTAATGGATGAAACTATAAAATTTCCAGGAATATTTTATAAAGATATTCTCATAAAAATTTATTTAAATTATATGTATTCTTTTTATTAAAGATAATAGATGAGCCCTAATAAACATGGCGAAGAGAGAAATCATCTTAAATTTAAAATGTGGCAGTGAAAGTTTTCCCGAGGTTAACGAAACATATTATAATTGTACAAAATTAAGACCTGTAAAAGTCTACATTATTACTAATTATCGCTTAAAAGAATACTTTGATGATGTTAAGGGCTATTTTTATTGCTAACGGCAATGTTATAATACCTCAATTACTTTATTCCCCACTTCTGTTAGAAAATTCATTTGAAAAGATGTCGTCAGGATCAGGATAAGAATAACCGTTCATAAAGCATCTTTACATAGATTATATTTCAAAACACGATTATAAAAATATTACTATAAGAGAAGATATGATGTACTTCGATCGTACTTATATTCTTAGTAAATGCTTATGTAAATGGTTAATAAACTGAATTTTTTTATGTATAGTTTAAGCGTCAAAACTTGGTCATGTATAACTACAGGGACCCTTTTATTCCAATTCATATTATGTTTTTGAATATTAACTACTCTAATCTGTTATTTTCATTAACAAAATATACATCTGTGTCATCATAACTTAAAGTAAATAACTTCTGAAATTCATAGTAAACAATCCAGAGTACTAATGAAATCAAACTATGGCGTCCAAAAGGAAAGAGGAAGCTCATATTGAGAATAATTGAAACTTACCCGGAGAAGAGTTCCATTGGGCAATAGGAGCTGCGTTCCGAAACTTTTTGTTGTTGTAGCTGAAAATGTAAATCAAATGTGAGTAAAGAAAGTGAAAAGAAGAAGAAGAAGAAAATGTGAAAATTGTATTTGCGGTATTATGGGTACTGGGTACTACCACGTATTTGCATAGAAAATAAATCGTCCTGCAATTATTCACTGAAGCACAACTTACAGAAGCGCAAGTAAATATTGTTGCACGTATGGCTGCGTACATATAGATCTATAAGGTATATATATGCATATATGTGTGTACATATCAAATGAAAAGTGCCGTGTGAGTGAACCCATAATAGCGTAAATCTCCGTATTACCTTTAAAAATTGCATCGCACAGTAGCGGCACCTGGTGTCGTTTGCGTTTGAGATTTTTGTTGTTTCACTTGTACTCTGCGATATTTCCGCTGCTCGAACTGAAGCTTTATGCGATGCGGTTATTGTTGCAGACACTTCAGCTTCTTTAGCTCTTTCACTACTTGCCACTTTCGTTTTAAATAAATTGTTGACATCACTCGGAAGCAACCAACCTTGTTTCGGTTTAATTTCAATGGCGTATGTGTCTCCAGTTAATGCTGCTCTTGGCTGCACGTTGAAGTTTTTGTTCGAAAATATGTAAAATTCCATGGAAATAAAAAAAAAGCAGGAAAATAATCACAATAACTATTTTGCATGAGCTTACGAAATTTAATAAATGTGAGGTAAAATGGATTTGGTAACAAACAATAAAGTGATATATGGTAAAGTATTTCGGTTCATTTGCATTCAAGCACCAAATTGGCCATTTGGCAGAAGTATTTCATAAAAATAAACTGGTGATATTAAGAAGAGAAGTTAACATAACTCCTCTCTCACTATTAATTTATTCACTTATAATTTTTGTTATTAACTTCAATTTAAAATAATTATAAATTAAAAATGAACAAATAAATGTGGCTATGATAACATATTAAAACAATTGTCTAATGTCTAATGTTGAGGCTTATCCGAGCTAGTGCATCTGGACACTTTTACTGTTTGATAGCCGGGGGGTTTCTGCAGAGTCCCATCCACCTCATTTTACTTAATTTTTAATAATCATTAAAAATAATAATAATAAAAATAATAAAACAATTATTATAATTTATTTATTCTATGTTTACATTGTAAGATGCACAGAATATTAACAATCAACAAGATTAAAGCAATCAACGAGATTAAAGCAATCATCGGGACTAGAGCAATCATTGCGATTAGAACAATCATCGAGATTAAAGCTTTAATCATGTTGTTAAATTGAAGATTTACGCAACTGAACTGGTTTTGTTTGGTCAAGATTAACTAAGTCAATCAATCACCAAGCTGTCAAAAGTTTTATTTTTTGGTACAAAATCTCACTCTTCTAACGCCATCTAGCGTAAACCGATCGGAGTAATGGATTTCTTTATACTAATATATAGTAACCGTAAAAGTCACAAATATAAATTTAATATATTTTTATTCAGTTAAGTGATATTTTTGTAAAAAACTTCAAGTTTTTTGGAGATTTTCTTGCTATAATATATAATAGAAGTATTCACGATCTCATGTAACAAGTCCAGTAACAGAGTTACACCTCAAATTGATAATTATAAAGTAAAGATCGAGTGCTTGTATTTCGCTGTTGTCACTTTTCCGCGAGATTACCGACATCGTTACACAAGATTATGAACCTAATATCAATCATCAAGGTGCACTATTATAATTATTTGCAAAAAGCTAACCATACGTCTGAAGAAGTCAAAACTTCTATAGCTGTCATTTAAAACTTGTCAGATATACAAAATATAATTGATTTTGTTCTGGCGTTGCCACATGTTGTGACGTCAGATAATTATCAATCCACCTAATATTTTATGAATATGTGGTGCTAACACTACCAACCAGTGCTTAAGAAATGCTGATCTAGAACAAATATAAGCAACAAGACTATATTTATTTTTTTATATATATGAAAATGCTGATCTACATAGATAAAACTCTAAAGTATAAACTACATATATTATTTTTTTATATAAAATATATTAATTATTGTTTTTAATAATTTATTGATGTAATGGCCAAAACTTTTTAATAATTAAATTGTTCTTAAAAAGGGCTGATTGGTCACTTTTTATTATAATAATACACTTTTTTAAAAAATGTCGTGTTTAAAAAATTCCTTATATAAACCAATATTTTGAAGTTCAAAAACTACCTCGATCACTTTTTTGTCAGCAAAGACCAAAAATTTTATGAGCGTGAATTATGCTACCTACCAGAAAGATGACAAAAGGTGTTGCAACAGAACGGCCAATATATAATAATAAAGTATTTAGTAACGTATTTAATATTATTATTATTATTGTTAGGGTATGTAGCACTGCGACCGTCGGGTCTATTGTGCCCCCTTCTGGGCTTAGAGTAGGTCTATAAGCCCTGTTGCGTCAATAAAAAGTAGTATAGAACCTACTTTACAGAGTTTTATTGCCTCTTCCGTAAGAATATACATTCCTAGGAGCCTATTTCGTATATGCATTAGCGCAGGGCATTCTAACAGCACATGTGCGGCCGACTTCTGATTCTCTTCACAGAATCTACAGTTTGCATCCGTAAGTATACCCAGTATTGTAAGGTGGTGTTTTAGAACGTATTTAATAAGTATTTAATAAAGTATTTGTTTATTATACGAAAACTGTCTTTCAAAAAAAAATTAGCATTACGTTCCTAGATTAGGTTCTATACATAAGAAAGAACAAATCATACAACAAATAATGACTCTACGAACAGAATAGTATTGAAATTTAACAATTGAAAATAAAATTATAATTAATTAATTAATTCAATTATTCTACAGCTGGTTTATTATTTCATTGTAAAATAAAACACAGCAAGTAAAATTATTAATAAAAACTTTCATAGTAATAGTAACAAAACTCTAGAAAAATATGCGAACAAAAAAGTCAAGTACGGCTTTGGATCAGTTGGTTAAGGTGCGCTGATTCTGAGCTTCACATTTGGCAGGACCCGAGTTCGATTCCTGGTACTTGCAGTCTCAAAAAATAATTATTTACGAATAATTAAATACAAGAATTATTTCCAAGACCACTGATGATGGGTATTTGGCAATACTCGAAACAGCTGTATGGTCAGCCAAAAATTCAATTAATTAAAATAATATAAAAAATAAATTTTTGTTGTTGTATTACACTACTGCTCGAAAGAACCTCTTTTAAAAAAAAAAATTATAAAAAATTCTCTAACTTGAAGTCTCCAGAAGTCGAAACTTTTCTTTGCAAAATTGGACTTCGAGTTATGGAAATTTGACTGTATTTTGTTAAATTAATTTAATTATGTAAAATTATTTTGTATCATTATATCATTTATAAAACATATTTTTTTAATATCTAAAAATAAAGTAAAAAAATTTAATTTGCAGAATTTATCTTTTTTTTTGTTCCTTTTTGTGTACTCGACTTATACATAACACAAATTGGTTAATTTACAATTTTTAATTAAGTCGTTCACATATTTTCATGAAACTGTAACTCTGCTTTTCCTACTGCCTTACATTCGGGTATGATTTATGCCCTGAACTAAATTTGTCTAAAGTGCAAATCCAAAATATTAGTTACAATTGAGCACAATAACACATTTTTTCCAAAGTGCAAAGCACATAATATCTCCAAATATTTATGATTTTCGTAGCTATATTTTTGCTCGGAGAACAATTTCATATAAATTGAATACAATGTATGTATACAAGTATTTTCGTTCACTTTAATTTAAACCAAAAAAATCAAAAAAGAAAAAAAAACCAAAAAAAAAAATCCTTTTGATTTATTACCTCTGAGCACAGAGAGTGACCATATGTTGGTAGTACAAGTACTGGATAAGTACGAATCTTGTAAAAAATGTCCTTGGAAATCACAAAAAATGCTATATATTTTGTATACAATATCAGAACATTACACATACACAACTATAGACAAACATATACACAAACAATAGAGTGAGCTCATATTTCTAAAAATGGATTTTTTAGTTAAACTCACCTGTAAATTGGAAACTAAAATGTCGAACGCTGCCGGTAACTGGGTAACATCTGGTAGCAGAAGTCCAAATTGCCCACAAAATTCTTTATCCAGTCGATGTGCTGCAAGCCATGTTAGAAAGTGGTAAGTCGGTATTGTGTACATATAGAAAAAATATAGTATAACATAACAGAAAAGAAAGGACGAAGGACGAAGAACGAAAGACTAAACAAATAAGAATAATTTACACTTAACTGAAATATTGCAATGTTGCTGTTGGTGGTGTATAGTTGCTGTTGCTGTTGCTATTGCTGTTGCTGTTGTTAGTGCATTTTTATATTCAATATTTGCTAACAATGCAACAGCATAAAAAAACAAAAAAAAAAAAAATAACAGTTAAAAAAGAGTAACAACACCATTGCCGGCAACTGCAAATTAAAGCAACACATGCCATAGGAAAAATGAGTTTCCATAACGCAGGCCATCTTGTTGAACTTATGGTCGTGCTAAGACTTCGAGCTCTGCCAGTGAAATGCTTAATAAGTCCCTAGAGAGACTGGGAAGTATAAAAAGTACGTAAAAGTAAGCTCAAAAAATAAATAAACAATGCTGTCAGCTTGAATGGCATGTGCCAAGCGGCAAGAAGCTTTAGCCTCAAAACGCATAAAATATTTTCAAGAAATTTTATGATCGATTTCATGTCATATAAAAAGAAGTATTATAAAAAAAAATATGGAATTTATTGGATGCTCGATGCTGTATTGTAAGAAGTACTTGAATTTATGTTTACAAAGAAAGCAGGATATAATTGGATTCATATGCGCTTGATGAAGAAAAAGAACCATTTTCCTCAACTAGAAGGAAGTGAAATAATTGGTGATGAGGCAGAAAAGAATGGGGAAGAAAAAACAATTACCAGTTTTCATTCCAGGATTGTAAGAGAGATTATCATATATGATTAGATTGATTTTTAACAACCATATTGACAAAAGAAACTTAATTCTTAATTTAAACTATTATTTTTATTTGAGAGGTGTTTTGAACAGTAATGAATTACAACAACAAAAATTTTCATTATTTTGAGTGGTACTAAATACTTATTATCAGTGGTGTTAGAGTTATTTTTTGTATTTAATTATTCGTAAATATCTTTTCAGGTGGCAAGTATCAAGAGTTGAAGCTCAGATTCAGCGTTCATTAGTCAGTTGATACAAAGCCGTACTTGACTTGTAAGTTCGACCTAGGAGTTTTGTTAATTTGCTTGGAAGAAAAGTTCATTAACAAATTCAGTGACTGTATTATATTAGAATGAAATCTTAAGCCAACAGCTGGTTTTTTAATTAATCATATTTTTATTTCTTAAATTTCAATACTATTTTTTTGTATATTCATAATTTATTGTATGATTTTATTACTCTTTCTTTGTATATAGAACCTAATCTAGAAACCTAATGCGGAGAAAGTCATGCTAAAGTTACTCCACGATTCGTTCAGAAAAGATTGAAAAGTTGAATGAGTATTTTTATTCATATTTTAACAGTAGTTCCAGAACAATTCTATATAAGATTGGTTTTTAACGTCCGTTTTATAAAAAACTTGATATGATTAATATCATATGACATTAATATGACTAGTTTATAAAATATATTTTAAAGATATATGAAAGAGATTATGGTTGTATAAAATTAAAAAAATTATAAAAATATAATTATAATCTAAGACACGGAGAGTCTTAGAGAATTAACACACATAATAAATAGTTTTTTATATGCGACGCTAAGCTATATAATATCGCTAAAAATCTCAAAACCTACTAACCACTAGTGCTAACTATTGAATTAAAAAAATCACTGAAAGATTAAAGTAGTGAATAGATTAAAACAATAAATCAGCTGCAACAGATTAACTGCTTCTCATATTGATAAAACTAATATAGGTATATATAAAAGTTATTTTGCATATATGTCAATGTCAATGTGGAGGTCGTGGTATTAGAAAAAGCAGCTATTCGTAAAAAACAGCGATCGAGGTGAGGCCCATTGACACCGCACCTTTCACTTCAGAATTATTGAAGTAAACGTCAAAAATGTCACAACAAAGATAAAGAAAACTGGATCGCCATAGATATATTCATTGCGATCATATTCAAACGGATTAAATATAGTCGCGAATAACCAACACTGGGACCCTACCTTGAAGTATTTAGGTACTACAGTTCATAAGCTCGTTCTAATTGAAGCACGTTAAGTGGTTTAGTTAGTGTTACTTAAAAAATTAAAAGTGACAAAAAACTTGGAACTTGATATTTGAAAGTTTGTGCAAACTTGACTACTTGTGGAAAAACACGATTAGTTATACTTTCTAATTTGACAGACATAAGTTCCAAGTCTGGCACTTACTGTCCAAACAAATTATATATAAACTATAAAAATCTAATTAAAAAATTCAAATATTTCTTAAGACCATTGATGATGAGTATTTGGCAACGCTCGAAACAGCGCTGTATGGTCAGCCGAATTTCAATAAATTAACTGAAATATTTGTTGTTGTCTTTTCGTTTCTATTCGAACCATTCTAACTTTTAAATAGTTTCTTTTCGTCATAAGATGCGTTATTTAGTATTTATTTATTTATTTACTATTTATATTTATATATACATATATATTAATTTTTACTTGTATATTAATGGTTAGCCATGATGATATTTTAACATTTTGTAGGGCAGTGGTGCTTGGAGGAAATTAACAAAAGATCTGAATTTTCATCTTGTAGTTTAACTATTTGCAAGAGGACTAACAACAACGATATGAGTAGTGATGTAGTATGGAATTGTATTATTCATCAATAAACTAAAAATTCCAACATAAATATAAACGTATAAAGAGAGATTTCATTTATAAATAGCTCGATTTTTTTTACTATGGTATCTGGTAATTTTACCGGAATATGATTTTCTAATTTTATTGAAAATCATATTTAACTACCGTAAATAAATTTTTCTGTACCTGCAAGTTAAATATGGAAAATATTTTATATTTGCCTACCTGGTCTGGCGGCACGTACATGTTCATTTATCCATTTTCTATCTGCTTCCTTTGGTATTTGTATAACTTCCGCTTCAAATATAAACTCATTACCCAATAGACGTCGAATTATCTCAATGAAATCCACAAATTCTTTCATTGTCAAGTTTTCAACTGAAATTACAAATGTTTTAGGAAAACAAAACCATTCAAAATAGTGAAATTGAAGAGCATAAATGTGAAAGCGAACAGCACAAACTGTAAAAATACCAAACAGCAACTAATAAATTATTGCAACAATCCGAAATAAATGAAATAAAATATATTTCAACATCATTTCGAGCCAAAGTTGCAACATTTGAATTGGCAAAACAGTTTCTGCTTCCCACTACCACCTCTGTGCCGTCCAACTGATTGCAGCAGCTCATAAGCCAATGGAACCGCATCGTTTCCCGCCACAATAACTAACCTTTTGTGTTTTGCTGCCTAACCAAGTCGGAAACACTTTCCAGAGTCTGTTGCTGCTGCCGTTTTTGTTGTAGAGATTTTTTAACATGGAATTGTTGTTGTGTTTGGCCGTTCATCGGCAACATTTTTGGCAAACGTAAAACTTTTTTGAACTGCGGCAATGCAAGCACCAAATTTGCATTACCCTCTGCGCGATAGTGCAACTCAATTTGGCACAATTCCATATGCTCTGATATAGCTAAGCATTCATTCAGTGTTCTAGGTGTGGATGAAGTTAGCAAATGGCCAGCAACCTTACTGTAGGTGCTGTCAGACGGCATGTCTAACTTGGATTCTTGGCTGCTGTCAGTTCTGCAAGTTGAGCCAGTGCTCGTTGGGCTACTGCTATCAGCCAAGTTTGTTTTGCTGCTCATGGTCGGTGTCACTGTTGATTTTGCTGAAGTTGCTCCAATATTTTTGTTGCTGATAATGCTCTGCATAAGCAGTTGATACATCAAAGCCGTAAGCTGTGTGCCTATGCCTGTGCCTGGTCCTGGTCCTTTGTGTCCAATGTTCTGAACCTAAACATAAAAATAATTGTATTGCATTTCGTTGTGTTCAAAAACTTTGGATTTTGTGGGCAGTCGAAGCAGAGTTTATCTTACAGATAAGCAGATTAGTCGGATACAGTGTGTAACAAATTTTGTTATGAATGTTTTACTAGATAATATGGAAAAGTTTTCTGCTTCAGCTGCAGTTGGAATTTTCCAAACAGTTATGAACAATTTCGATTTAGATTTATATAAACTTATTCGTACAATTAATTTGAAATATTTAAAGGATAAAATGATTTTTATATTTAGTTTATATTTAGTTAATAAAACCATAGAAGTTTAGATTGCAAGTTAGAAGCCATATTATTGTAAGCTTGCTTATAAAGTCAAGTAAAGTTTTTAACTTAAAAACAATTTTACAACGTATTAAAATATATACCATAATTGGTTTTAGACAATTAGAAGAAGTGTAGTATTAAAAGTAAATAAATATTTCAGTTCGACTAAAGACAAAATTGAAAACATAAAAAAATTATTTACAACAATATTTTCACTCAACAATAAAAATTTTGCTTACCTATATCTTTAAGTTAGATTGGAGTGGTGGCCTTATGCTCAAAAAATGGTCCCTTGTAGTACCACATGATTAGCGTTAGTACATAAGCAGACTAGCGGTCAATGTATGAGCAACGCAGAAAGCCGCGACTCCCCTATTAAGTAAAAATGAACTAACCTGACAATTCTATAAACGTGTATAAACTAATTCCCTAATTTTTCAGGATGACAGTTTGGCGTTAGTATATAAGCAGACTGGACATCAGCGAATGAACAACGCAAAATGTACGATTACGATTCCTCCATTAGGTAGAGATGAACCAATCTCATAAGTCTATACATATGTTTAAAACCCTAACTATGCAGGATCACAGTTCTGTCAGGTCGGTAAGAAAAGGAGCCATGTAGATTTAAAAACTTTTCGTAGCTAATGATGGACATTAAGAGTCATAAGGTGGAGTACAGTTTCCTTCTTATCTGCAGAGCCATAATCTCGACAAAAATTATTTTAGAGTAGACTCCGATTTAT
The DNA here is from genome assembly GCF_002237135.1 of Teleopsis dalmanni. NCBI lineage: Eukaryota > Metazoa > Arthropoda > Insecta > Diptera > Diopsidae > Teleopsis > Teleopsis dalmanni. Next base: position 72,039,552 of record NC_051847.1, on the reverse strand, counting down.
AGTATGTCTTGTTACGAATATTACGCAGTGGCCCGTCTGCAGGTTACATTTTATTTAATGCAGCTGACTGAAGTGATTTTGGTGCAGTATAGATTTGCATCTTTCTTTCATTATAGCATCGACAAGTATATATGAAGTAAATAGCAAACCATTACATTAAATCGAAAATCTAGTTTAAAATTTGAAAGTGTGCAAAATTGCCTACACCTAAATGCACCCATGCCCATTTAGTAGAATAAATGTGAATGATTGCTTTGCATTACTTCATATATTCAATTTTTATTAAATTGATTTTTTATTATTAAAATATTACTTCGAACACTATTTTAGATAAAGGGAATCACCGTCCAATAAACCCTCACTCCCGATGGCAATGTTGCTCGATCGTGCTACCAAAATCGAGGACCTTTCAGAGAGCAGTAACTTGGAGTTAATAGAAATGTTGTCTAATATTTGATATATAAATGAACATTAATTAATTTTATTTCAATATACATAAAGTTTTAAATATTTTGAGGTGCTCTCCACCGAAGCGATCATAGAGGATAGAGTCCACACAGGTAATACTAGCTTTTGTAGTCTTAAAAAATTCTTATGATCAAAATTTATATTTAAAAAGATCAATGGTAGACTAGGTAAGACTGTGAAAGGTAACATCCTACATTCAAGAGGCAGTTCTTCCGATAGATAACAGGGCACTTCAAGGGCAAGGTATTGTCAGAAGGCACTTTAATCATAATTTAGTTTGATTTAAGGATCCAGACATAGTGAAGCATTTTACATAAAAATTATGGCTAGGATGAAACATAATATAGCGATTAAGATCGGAGGGATTAAAAATGACTGCGCTAATGCAGGTACACAACACAAGAACGGTAGCAAAATATAAAGATAAATTTGATATAAATGAAAGATGTAAATCTGATACTACGTTTTTTTTTTTGTCAAAAACTAGCTACTGAATATTCGATAAAATAACCTAAAAAAAAAGATTCAGAAGTATTTTCACTATAAGTGATAAAAAACACTTTCCATATAACAATGTTTCAAAACAGAGAAAACACTCGTTGCATTTATGAAAGATATATGTTGTCTGAACATAGATAATATTTATAATAGTTTCTTTCAAGCCGCTGAAATTCAGGTACATTCATATTTGAAATGGTGCAAATGAGAAAGAGTTCAGTTCTACTTCACATACTGAAAAATACTGACGGAACCATGAACAGGTAAGAGTTCTTGAATCTGCTTTGCAGTTCTTAAAACATATATCAAAAATACATAGACAGAACCATGAAGAGAAAAGAGTACTTGAATCTGCTTTGCAGTTCTTAAAACATATATAAAAAATACATAGACAGAACCATGAACAGGAAAGACTACAGTGACAATATCAGCACCAGTAGTTATAATAATGCTCCGCTCTGAAGAAGAAGTCAAACAAATTTCGCAACATCGGCGATAGTTATATAGAATATTATATAGTAATAAAACTAAAAACTAATTTAAAGCTTTTATTTTATTTTTTTTTCAATATATTAATTATAAAAGAAAAATAATTTTAATCTTAAATTTAATATCTAATCTTAATCTTAATAATTTTAAGCCTAATAATCTTAAAGTCTTTTAGAATATATTTTGTTTTTAATATTCAGTTCAAATATTATTAAACTAAACTCATAAGCCATATGCTTCCATATATATCTCATACATTAATTTTAACACATTATTTTTAATACAGTGGCTATCGTTAGAGCCCTCCAGCATTTAAAAGTGAATAAATGTTTTGTGTCTCGTACCATCGCTCGTTACCATGATACTGGTAGCGTAGCCCGACGTCAAGGAAGTGGACGAAAAAAAACAGCAACATCGGCAGAAATGGTTCGAAAAGTGAAAAAGCGAATTGAACGAAATCCGCGTCGCAGTGGACGAAAAATGGCTCGTGAGCTGAACATATCGCAATATGCCATTCGGCAAATATTGAAAAATGAGCTTGGACTAAAGCCATTCAAGTTCCAAAAAGTGCAAGATCTTACTGATGCGCAAAAAAAAGTTAGACTCGAAAAAGCTAAAGAGTTGTTTCGCTTGGCCGAAAGTGGTGAACTGCCGAATTTGGTTTTCTCCGATGAGAAACCATTCGTTATCCAGCAGTTTGTAAACAAACAAAATGATCGTGTTTACTTGCCAGAGAGGTCAGCTGAAAATTTGCAACTTCGGTTGGCCATCACAACTCAAAAGCCGGCCATGGTGATGGTGTGGGCCGCCATAACAGCCGATGGTCGCTCGCCGCTCGTATTCATCGACCGTGGTGTCAAATTAAATGCGCAAATCTATCGCGAAAATATTTTGGAGGGAGTTCTGAAGCCCTGGGCACGCAAACATTTCGGCCGCAGACCTTGGACATTCCAACAGGACTCAGCACCATCGCACTCAGCACGCGCCATCCAAGAATGGTTAAGAAATGAGGTTCCTCGCTTCATTTCCACCGCACAATGGCCACCAAAATCTCCGGATGCCAATCCGTTGGACTATTGTGCCTGGGGTATTTTGGAAAGCAAGGTTGGAACTAAAAAATACCAAAGTGTCGATCATCTCAAGCAAGCGCTTCGCCGAGAATGGGACAAAATACCGCAGAGCCACTTTCGGGCAGCGTGTGATGGTTTCATTGGCCGTTTGAAGGCCATAGTTCGTGCCAAAGGTGGCCAATTCGAACAAATCTAAACCGATTCTCAAATTTGATGTTATTTCCGACATTTTTTGCTTTCATTCAATAAAATTTAAAAAAAATGAAAAAATTATGGCGTTTTACTTTGTTTGAGTTTTTTCATCTCACCTTGTAAATTATTAATACTGAAGATATGACAATAAATATTTCAATTTAAAAATAAATTTGTTTATTTGACTTCAAATGAAAGCTTATTTAAAAAGTACATTTTATAATTTTAAAATTAGGAACTAATACCGTTTCCGATTGGTAAATCTGGTAACTTTTTCAATCGAGATTTGTGAATCTCGAAATGTATATCCGTAACACTCGAGTTTATTTTTTAAAACACTCTAGATATTTTGTAAGAGTAGCAAGATTACCCTGAAATGAAAAGCTATGTTATATGACTTGACAGATAAAATGTGATTTAATGCGTTTACTAATAAAGCCAAAAAATGTTAGATTACTCTAAACAAGTGTGATTTTGTCACAAAATTTTGTCACAAATCGAGAGTAAATCTAGATTGAGTCCAGATTTACCAAAAGAAAACGCGATCAGACTAAACATGCACTTTCCCCTTGAAATACTCCACTAAAAAAGCAAGCCAACTAATTGAAATCCCAACACCGTAAATGATAAATGCAATCTTATAGTAACTTATTTTTAAAGGTTCTATTGGATAGCTGTCTATAATGACGCTTGCATATTTTCCACGTCGAGCAATAAGAAAGGCATCCCATTCCCATTTCTGCCAAAGTCCTGCTTCCTTAACTTTCAACGCAAATAGGTTCAATGAGTGAACAAAACTTGAGTTTAAGCTTACTGGATACGATTTGAAGCACACTCCAAAACACAATGGGGTCAGATGAAAATATGGCTTTTTTAAAGTCATTTGTTGCATATTCACAAATTTCCATTTATCCTGTAGAAGCACATAAGCCACGGAACGATTTAAATATTCCAATCTAATCTTAAAAACACGCCTTGTAAGAAGCTTAGCCAATGGTTGTAAATCTTTTTGATGCTTATAATCATCAACATCATTATTATATTCTGGTGGAAGTAAGATTTCTGTATTACTTTGAAGTAATTCCTCTACGGTATTAATTGGAGTTGTAAAAATGGGTTTCATATTATAAGCCGTGATATATGGAAAATAGTAAGCATTTAGTATAAAACCAAGCAAGAAAAGTAGCATGTAAAAAACGATAATCCTTACAGAGATATTTTTGATACGTTTACTCATATTCGAGGAATGCAATAATATTGCTAAACCACGCGGCAAGTTACGTGCAACATCATTAGTGACTGCAAGTCTCGGATACTCTATAAAACTCATCAGAGCAGCTATATAAAAAATGCTTAAGAAACAAACAAGCCAAATGTAACGATCAAAAGGCCATACTATATACCAAAATTTGGGAAGTTCATCTTCCAAAGGTACCATTATGCATCTCTTCGATATTTCAACCGGATAGCTGTATTGCACAATATTGCTTGGTCTTGTGTACGATACTCCATGCAAAGATAGATCATACTCTCCGATTTCAATTTTTGATAATATGCTTGATATATTAAAAATATCCTTGTTGATTAGTTCCAATTGATAATTATGATACCTGGCGAAATGTAGAATTGTCTGCAGATACGGTCCAAAATATTGAGTTTCTTCAGTTCTTGCGTCTTTGTAACTGAAGGCGCGTGGTAAATCTTCACCAAAAGGTGTACGTAAAATCCTTAAACTATTTTCCATTTCTTGTTCAATATATAAAGCAACTGCATTCTAACCTTGATGGAAAGGTTTTTCTATCTTAATGTCTTCGAATACAACACAAGACTGGCGGTTTATAACTTATAAGTTTTATATTAAAAGCATAAAAACCATTACAGGCATGACAAAAAGAGATTATTTCTATTGAAATTGAAGTGGTTTTTCGAAAGGTTTTATACATTCGAAAAGTTTTGGAGTGAATAATGTAAAATCAATGTTTTATTCCAGAGGCGGATGTGTTGAACCTTAAAAAAGGTTAACGTTTTATAAAATTTCATCAAATTACCAAAAGTTATGGGTTTTGCAAAATATTCCCCTTGTAAACTTTTTCCAATTTCGTCCCTGTAGTTTTGGAGGGTATTATTAACAAGCTCCGCTATTTGCTGATTACAGTGTGATATTTTTTATTGCATGCCATTTTACATTTGCTTTAGGTTAGTTATAAGTACAGTATAAATATTGTATATATTATATTTAAATAAAAACTAAATTGCAAATGGTTCTTTCAACATTAACACAATGTTGATAAAAAAATTCATAATGAGAGCAATTAACTATCAAAATATTTAAATAAATTGTACACACCACACATATCGCATTATCTAATAATGTAATACATGTGGTATAATAATAATTATTAACGTGAGTTTTTACCCAAGAACAGTCCGAACTGTAGGAACTGATTTTAATTACTGCGATTCCTACCTATTTGCAAGACTCAAGAAGTCACTCTGAGGAAAGCATTTTAGCAGCGAAAAGTATTCAATAAAAATAATGAAAGATGGATCGAATAGCTACACAAAAATCCGATAATCAAAATTGTTTCGACGATTGGATCAAGTGCTGGTATAAGTGCATTTCGATCGATGGAGAGTACTCTTAGGAGGACAATTTCTGTTATTAAGAATTAACTTGCATTTTCACGTATCTGAATTAATTCTTGAATCTTTTTAAATAAGATGTTATTCATGTAACTTGAATATATCCACAACTACTGGAATAGACTAGCTATATCTGACACCAACTATAGATGAAAGACTTCAGCTCTACATACAGATGTAATGTTGTTTTCGAAATCGTATCATTTTACCAATTCAATTTTCAAAAACCTTCATTTATCATTACTTAAGAAAAAGAACGACTGTCATGGTCAGCCAAGAGTTTTCTGTGGCAACTTCGATCAGTGAATTTATTTGTGCTTACAGCATAAAAATCCATATATTTCTGATATTTTTTTAAACCACATTATATCGTATATCTGTTCAATTGTTATAATTTATTCACAATTCCATATTGGAATGATTTGTGGTTATATTTTTCTATTTGGTGCTCCTTCTACATATTATCAGACCATCAAATATAAAAGAAATGTCCATTTAACACTAGTGAAAAGAAAAGATAATGGATTGTAGTGGAAAAATTTTTGTAAGTTGGTACGGATTAATCTCAATCCCTCACTATCATATCTACACTATGTCTTATAAACATTTTTTTTACTTGATAATAAACTCTTCCATTTATTTACATTCTAAACGATGGTAATCGTAGACCGCCTTTTGGTTATTTTTCAATAAATGTGGAGTAGGATATAAACGGGCTAAAGAAATAAAAAAATATCAATATTTATATAAAGAATATTATTTCTAAAGGTTCAAAATTTTAAATTAAAAAGTAAAATTAATTTAATTAAAAATTAAAAAAGTAAACAACAGGTGGCATATGAATGACTGATATAGGAGGATCTGAGAAACTCCTGCAGAAGATTAAATTTTGACAACTTTTTCAATCACTTGAGGCCATACCCAATGGCTAAAGCATAGACAAAAATGATATTAAATGATAACAAATTAAACGATTTTAATGATCAGTCAACAGGCAGTCATATTTTAAAAGATTACATTTTTACCAATATCTTTCTTTGATAAGTTGATAGAATAGCATGTGGTAACACGCTATATTGTAATTTTAGGGTATAAAAATAGTTCGACATGGATCGATATCGGATGCCATTGACAATTACACTTATATTTTCCTTATTTTTGAAGACATATAATCTGAATCACCAGCTCATAGAGCATAGTAACCAATGCATTTCCTATGCTGGGTCGCCATTTGATAAATAACTATTTAATTTTCCTTGCACTGAATATGGCCATTTTGTTTGTTGATGAAGTCACTGATGTTAAAGTTAACCGAAACTATAAAATTTTGAACCAGATTTAAAATTGGAATTAATATTTCACTTTAACTGAGTAAAGTTAGCTAGTGTATCTTTGATAATGATTTGTTGACGGATTTTATGTACTGATTTCCTATCAGCTTTCTTAATAAACGATGAGCTTTCTGAATTTAAAATAATAATAATAATAGTAATAAATAATAATAGTAATAGTAATAATAATACTGGTGCTACTATTCCAAAAAATATGGAGAGATGAAGAAATATCTAACGACTGGCAAAAGGCGATAATTGTAAAAAAACTAGAAAAAGGCGATGGAAGAAAGTGCGCAAATTGGCGCGGAATATCAATTTTTACAGCGATTTCAAAAATCTTTACTCAAATCCTTTTAAAGCGAATCTTTGCACAATTAAATAAATTCATACGACCAAATCAGGCTGGTTTTAGACCCGGTCACTCTTGCTGCGATAACATCAATATAGTAAGAGTCCTAATAGAGCAGTCAGTTGAGTATAACTCCCCCCTTTACGAGGCAAAAACATTTGATGTATTAAAGCGCGAGATTATTTGGTCTGCCCATTCCGCTAGAGGTATTCTTGATAAAACAACCAACATTATTAAAAATATGTTCGACGGAACATGTTGCTGAGTACTAAATTAATACCAATTAAGCGATCTTTTCTGATCGTATCAGGAGTCAAACAAGGAAGCGTACACTCTCCGTTGCTCTTTCTAATAAAATTGTTAGTCTTTGTGGCTTACAATAGATGCGCCATAAACTGAAAGCTGACCCGAAAATTAGGTGATCTTTTATATGATGATGTTGCTCAGTAATAAATATAATGAAATACAGGATAGGCTTTCAAGCTTAACAAACGACGCTCTACAACTTGGCCAATAAGTTAACACGAACAAGACCAAATCCATGCGAATTAACGTTAGCAACAATTTCATAAATACAAAAAAAAAGACAATCACAAACATTGTATTTAACTAGGTATTTATATTATTTCAAGATTCCGCGGTATATATTCATAATTAGTAAATATATTATATTATACTAAAATATTATAATTCTGTTAATGAACAAAATTTCTGGTTTACATACAAAAGAACCAAATATTTTATCTGCGAACATTTACTACATAACTATAACACCAGAATACCACAAATGTTCTTTCCACTTGAAGTACTCCACTAATAGAGCAAGGCAACTAATTGAGATCCCAATCGCGTACATGATGAAAGCAATCTTGTAATAACCTATCTTTAAAGGTTGTAAAGGATAGCTGTCCAAGACGATGCTTGCATATTTTGCACGTCGAGCAATAAGAAAGGCATCCCATTCCCATTTCTGCCAAAGTCCTGCTTCCTTTACTTTCAACACAAATCGGTTCAATGAGTGAAGAAAACTTGAATTTAAGCTTACTGGATACGATTTGAAGCACACTCCAAAACACAATGGAGTCAGATGAAAATATGGCTTCTTTAAAGTCACTTGTTGCATATCCACAAATTTCCATTTATCCTGTAGAAGCACATAAGCCACGGAACGATTTAAATATTCCAATCTAACCTTAAAAACACGCCTTGTAAAAAGTTCACCTAATGGTTTTAAATTTTTTTGGTACTTATAATCATCAACATCATTATGATATTCTGGTGGAAGTAAAATTTCTGTATTACTTTGAAGTAATTCCTCTACGGTATTAATTGGAGTTGTAAAAATGGGCTTCATATTATAAGCCGTGATATATGGAAAATAGTAAGCATTTAGTATAAAACCAAGTGAAAAGAGTAGCGTATAGAATGTGAAGACTCTTGCAGTGATATTTTTAATGCGTATATTCATATTAGAGCAGTACAATAGTATTGCTAAGCTATACGACAAGTTACGTGCAACATCATTAGTGACTGTTCTTACCGGATGTTCTATGAAACACATTAGCACAGCTATATAAAAAATACTGAAGAAACAAACAAGCCAAATATAACGATCAAAAGGCCACACAATATGCCAAAATTTGGGAAGTTCATCTTCCAAAGGTACCATTATACATTTTTTGGATATTTCAACCGGATAGCTATACTGCACAATAGTGTTTGGTCTAGTATAAGATACTCCATGCAAAGACAGATTATACTCTCCAGCTTCAATTTTCAACAATGTACGTGATATGTTGAAAATATCATTGTTGATGAGTTTCAACTGATAATTTCGGTAACTGGCGAAATGTAGAATCGTTTGCACATAAGGTCCACAATAATGAGTATCTTCACTGCTCGCTGTGCTGTAACTGAAGGCGCGCGGTAAATCCTCACCGAAAGGAGTACGCAAAATGTCAGTCGAGTTTTCCATTTTCAAATCCTTAGTTGAGTAGATTGTTTTCTACACTACTATAACTTAATTTCTTCAAAGCCTGCACAGCACTAATAATTTCTAACAAATGCGTATTGTTATAAGCATAAAAATAACTCCAAGTGTGACAAAAACAAAATTGTTGTCATTAAAACTAATGTATCTCTTCGAACGGGTTTCATAAAAAAGTTTAAGTTTCATAACGAAAAATCAATGGTTTTATCCAGAGGCGGATATAGGTTAGATTGAAAAGTGGACAGTACACCTCAAATTAGTAAATCAAAGCATACATGAACCATTTAGTGAAATAGCTGCTTTGCAAAATATATTTGATTTCGCTACTGCAATTATTCAAGTACTTATTACCTATTTTAGGTCTTTACTCATGAATGTGGAGTATAATTTATATCGCATGTCCTTTCATATTTGCTTAAGTACAATTAAAAAAACAATTGTATTTATGAATTGCAAATTATTTTTTTATTTTATTGCATTGCGAAAAACGATAATGACAATGGTTATCCTTGACATATTTTGTGTTATTTGAAAGGTTAAGCACGTGATTCGCACAGTTGGACTTGAATTTTTATTCTAAAAATTTTCACTTCTGTCAATAAGTGTACATGTACTAATATCAATAAGATGTTTATTAGACATTGAAGAAGATAACCGAAATTTTAAAAAGTATTAGTAATATTTTACTTAATAAATTCAGTTAGTTAAGTCGTTCCCACCATGTCCATCTACACGTGTACTTTTCCGGTATTTTTGTTTCGAAGTCATACATATGAATAAAATTTCTCACATTAACCATTTGAAGATCATTAAACATTCCTCATACGAGGGTCACTATTTATATTTTGAGCCGTGGCAACACTGATTGTTGTCAGGTGTCATCTGACACCACCGTTGGATCATTCTTCATCAAGACAATGAGAGTGCTCACATATCTCGTCTAGCAACCGATCAATATCACTATTTAAACATTCAAAAAATCGAATTGATAGGTCATTTGCCGTACAGTCCTAATAACAGATTTGGCTCCTAATGGCTTCTTCTTGTTCTCGAACGTCAAAAATAAATTACGTGGACCACGATTTTTGTCAACGGAAGAAGCCGTTGTTGCATTTAAAAACCATGTTTTAGATGTGTCTAAAGAAGATTGGAAAGACTGGAATGGAGATTGGAATGGTTCAAACGCTAGTAAAGTCTTATAATCATAAAGGAAAATACTTCAACAAACAATACAACAATTTTCAACGACAAGTTAGTATATTTTCATTATTATTCTCAAAATATAAATAGTATCTTTACCTTTTAAATAGTATCTTTATCTTATACCCCCGTATCTTTAAAAAAATTAGTGTCATTAACGGTTAAAATACAATATTTCACGCACTAGTGGACTAATAACTACTACTGGTCCGCGGAGCGACTGTTCAAAAACTTTGGAATAGGTAACGTGTCGCATGAACATGTCTAATCTTGCTTTAGTTTTTGTTGATTTTTTTACATTACTTATATTTTTATTATTATTAATTACTATGTTAATTAGAATAAATTCAATATAAAATTGCAGAAGTCACTGTTCTTAATAAACAGTGCGGAATACATGGACTAGAACCATTTCAAATAGAACCCAAATATTTTTTAGATTATATTAATATGTTTGTTATCTCTATTAAGTTGAATTAAACTCAAAATACTTTTGTAGATATTTTTAGTGATATTCGGATGAACTGGAGTGACGTCTTAGATATGTATATGTAGGTCACACATTTCTATTTTAATAGCCCACACGCGCCCTTTTTTTCATAGATCGAAATAAATATTACTTATTGTCATTTATACTTGATAGATTGTAATAAAAAAAATGGATTCAAACAAAAAAATCCGGATAAATTGGATGACTAATAATGACTAACTTTCGTAAGATAGTCTCCGAAACACACTATTAAATCAATACTATATTTAATAAACTTCTCAAACTTTTCTCCATTAATTCTTAACGCTTCTTACGTTTACCGCAATAGTCTTCTTCGTGAAACATTAATATTTATTAATAAATAAGATAGTATGCTTAGTATTGTTTTTTGCAGCCTATATGGCATTACTTTTAAAAATTACTTTTAGACAAGACAAGATATTAGATAAGACAATATTATGGATATGTAATATTGTACTAGTGTCAATTTTTAAAAATCAAATAACATCAAAATCTTTATTTTATATTTCAAACTTAAGTTATTTAACGAAAAATTAATTCGTTATTTAAATATTTTGGTAATTTCATTAGAGTTTTGTATTAATACTTAATACCGATTTTGATGTACCTACGACGTCTTTTGAACATCAACTTTTAAGTCAAATATCACGATAAATATTAAGTAGAACTGAAACTACTGTGCTTGTGGATCAATATAGCGAATTAACTTTAAAACCTCAGACGGATTGTATATATACTCACTATCTCACTTGAATTGACTATTTACTATTTTATATGTAACTTTATCTGTAATAAATTACAGATTGTGTATTAAAAAATAATAGACGATTTTAAAGGGAGTTTTAATTTAAAGTTCACAATCTTCTTAATTCTTATTATAATATAATTGATACATTATATTATAAAAAGTTTATAATTACGGTATAAATATGCTTATATATATTATTTTTATATTATATATTTATACTTTTTTATATTTACTATTTTTAATTAGTTTTATTAAGTTCTATGTCTCTCTTATTTAATTTATACAACTATCGTATCTATTTAAAACACAAAACATATATGTTATAATATCATGCACTTTTAATAATTTTTTAACCTTCATGTTTCATGAAAGACTCTTTATTACCTACTGTAGGGTATTTGTTTACATTCAACATTTGTTTCTGCAAAGTAATTTGTGTACAACTCTTGTTACTATAATATTAAGATATAATATGTTTTTAAGTAACATTCAAATTAATGTAAAATTAATTAGTTATACTGCAATTTGTTATCTTTTTGTTAAACTTTTTATTACCGGTTAAGTTATAAATACACAAATAAACCAAAACAAACGCCAGCCAAGCACACGGAACTCATACCAAAACATTAGAACAGCGCAGAAAAACAGCTGCGAACAGTTGTCAACATAAGCAATTCGCTTGAATTGAATTCGCCGTCGTGGTTGCCAACTTTTAGTTTTATGGCTTAATTCGACAAATCAATAATTGAACAGAAATTTGTTTTTACGTTAAACTAAATTTATTAATTTAAATTTAATATCAATTTCAAAGGATTTAAAAACAATTTTGATTATAATAGATATAATTTATTTTATTTAATTGTTTGTTTAAATTGTTTAATATATATGCGCCGATTGAAAATATATTATAAAATAATTATAACACTTCTAAAAAATAGTTTTAAAACTATTTTAATATATTTTATAGTATAAACTCACAAAATTTAAACAAAATTCCGATTTAAAAAATTATGTTTTGTCATTTTAATTTTTAAATATAAATTTATAAAAGATTTAAAAATTTATTTGTTTTATGAGTTGTACATCATAAAGAAAATTTTAAGATATTTCATAAAAACAAAAAATAAGCACATAATTATTAAATAAAAAAAATAAAATGATTAATTTAATAATTGTAGTAATTTATTTATTAATTCATTATTAACTTTATCATTATCATTTAAATAACAAGTAAAGAATAGGTTATTGCTATAACAGCATGGGCCTTAGGCATATTATAGTAATATTATTCATTCTTGTGGATAAACATGATTAGTCATCGCTTCTAATTTGACAGGCACGAGTTCTAAGCCTCTCACTTGCAGTCCAAACAAATTATATACGGACTATAAACTAATTAAATAAAAATTCGATTATTCCAAAGACCACTGATGAAGAGTACTTGGCAATACTCGAAACAGCGTTGTATGATCAGCCAAACTTCAATAAAATTAAAATAAATTTTTGTGTTTGTCCTTCATTTTTTTTTTCTTTACTATTCAAAACCCTTCTAATATTATTCATTACTATTATAGAATAAAATGTGACTGCAAACAATTCCGTCTCTCTGCCAAATGATGGTTGGAACTACTTTTACAGAGTCAACATAAAATTCGCTAGCATATCGAAAACTTGAATATACGAGTATATATATGTTTATTAAATTTTTTATGATCAATATGATTGAAATAGATTCTTAAAAATCCTGTTTTTTAGAAATTCGTTTGATATTTCTTTTTTGCCTTTTCCAATCTTTGTGTTGAGAGTAAATGAAGACTTTTTACAGAAATTCCCTTGTAAGACGAACTTTTACTGTTATTAAATAAATTATTAATTTATTTTTAACTTTTAATTTGTTAAAACTATTTTTCATGCAGAAACCTCTTAATTATGTGAACAAAGTACATAATTAATCAACGAGACGAATTGAATTTATAAGGCAATGTCCGTCTGTCTGCTTGTTCATATAAAAGAATCTAACTGTCTGTCTCTTAGGAGTTCAACTTATCTTTTGATTTTTGAATCTATGGAATGTAGCATCGCATAGTCACTTTTTATAGATACAAACAAATAAAATTTAGATTCTATGAAATTACAAAATACAAAAAAGTACCAGATAAATAATTATATTTTGTAGGGCTCATATAAAATAACTGGAGAAAAAAAATGTATATTTATTAATTTATGTGAATATTTTTTTAATTTATAACAAAACACAGATAATAAGTAATATAAATAGTAAATAATCCTTTGCATCACATATTTCTATATGTACGAAAGGTATTATATGGTATAAGCCTCCTCTTTGTTATAACTTATAAAAATGTTGAAAAGCAATGTTGTAGAAGCAAGTATATAAAGGCAACGTGCCTCATAGCATTTAACTAAATCAGACATGTAATTCTCGTCTTGCTCCATCCAAGTTGTCACACACCTTCCAAGTGGTATTTTTAGGGTAGTTACCTACACTCGCTAGAAGAAAAAATGATAGTTCAAACTACACAAAAAGCCAATTCTCAAGAATTTCAGTTTAACTTATCTACAGAGTTCAGTACTCGGCCCAAAAAATCGGCAGCAGAATGAATTCATGTCTGGAAAAGAACATAGTACGTTAAAGAATAAAGAATGGACTCCAATTTGGAAATATATAGCATGAATATTCGAAGTCTTAATGGATAAGGTGTCTCTACCCAACAAGCGGAAGCCATAAATGACTATGAAGTTACAAATGCCAAGCGTACGTGAGAATTTAGATGATTTAGTACTGACCACGTATTAAATGGTTCGCGAAGTTTACTGAAGAATTATTTTGACTTGATCGGTTACCATTTTATGTGGTATATTTATCATTATTATAGAATGATCACGACCTATCCAATCAATTTGTCTATTCATGCCTGTCATATAGACTTTTTAATGGCCAGTGAAGTAGCAGTGGAGTCCATTGTATTCAAATCATTTCTACATATAAACATTATTATAAGAGGCGTTTTATTGGATGTGGACTATTGATTATTTGAGACCTTTATATTCAATTATATTTATTTCCTTTTTTGCATAAATTGTAACTCAAATCAGTCCTTCCAGTAATGAACATTAAATTCAGTACTGTTTCACTGAACGTAGTCACATTGTAATTATGCCTCGTCCTTCACAGAATTTATTGAATGCCATTTATTAAAATTCGTTCATTTCATTTATATTAATTTTTTCACATTTTGGTATTGTTTCACGCTTCGTTAGGCTTAACAATTATTTTTAATATATATAAAACCGAAAAACAAAAACAAAAAAAAAAATAAAATACTCGACTCAAAAATGAAATGTTAAGTTTATCAACTCGGAGGATACCAGCTGCCCGGTATCCTTCCTTGCTTATTCTTATCCTTGCATACATTGTAATCCTTTGATTTTTACCAGAAATTCTTGCTTAAAACGTGTCTGCGCAGTTTTACTGTCCGGGCAAATTTTCCTCCATTAACAACATGTAAATGGTTGAGTATTCGGTGCTGATTCTTCCATTTGACGCGTACGCTTATCGTTATTCTTCCTCCGACGGAAAATTTCATACAATTTTTCTTATATCTTTTGGGGTTACGCAGTGAAGAATGGAATTTGTTTTGCGGGTATTGTGCCAAGCGCCATCTGCTTTTTGTTTAATCCTTTCACGTGCCTGATATGAGGCGAAATCAAAGAACATTGCAGAGTTTAAGTAAATTTATTTTCTTTATTTTATTATTTTTTTTGTACGTATATTTAAAGCATATCCTTGCTGTTTTCATTACTGCAATTCGTGGTTGCTTAACATACCAAAAATATTTTACCTTCTACTTTCGATTTGCATTGAAGACTCAATTAAATTCAGATTTGCAATCTACCTCTGGGCATTGCTTGTTGCTGATTGGATTGCTGAAATTAATTAAAATTGACTTCGTACAGAAAATGCGTACTTGCTTTAATTTAACTCAGATTAAAGTTTCCTTTTAAAAAAATATATCTTCATTTGAAATTTTTTGAAAATTGGATTGAAAATTTTCATTTTACATTTGTTTTTAAAGAAATCTGAATAATTTTAAAGCAAAAATATATTAAATGAAACATTGAAAATGGGTTCAATGTTCTTCAAGTTCAAATTGAATAAACAAAATTGTCAAAAATCTAAGTGAATTAAAAGAAAATTTAATAATAATATTATAATTAATATTATTTAATCTAAATGTGAATATATAAATATTAATATTTAGAGGATCAAGTTTTTAACAGCGAAGTATATTGACCTCATTGCGTTTAGTTTTGTGAAGTCACATAATTGGATTAGTCTTATCAGATAAATAGTTAATAAATCCATCTAGTGACAAAAACCTACAGTTACTTAACAATATCACTCAATATATATAAAAATAAATTTTTGTTAGACAATATATTATCCTTATTTAGGGCTCATTATTATCTCAACAATCCAGGGAGGATTAGTTCGACGGTTTTACATCACTAGATTATGACCCTCCGTATCTTGATATGTTACCTCTTTGAATATCCTTGTAAGTTGGCGTCTTTGATGGTTTATACAACTACAAGGAAACTCGGTAAAGGACATTTAAGTCCTTTACCATATCATAGTTCCATATGATGTATTGCTTTTATAGTTTTATTACAATAATTAATATTCTTACTGTGATAAAGACAAGTCGTCAGCAAATAAATTTTATTTACTAGTATTTCCAGAAATGGAAAACAAAAATCAATAATGAAAAAACAAAGGCTCTGTTTACAACGGGTAAGTCGAGACAGAATCCGTCGAGAGTGAGAGTGGGTGATATGGTGATAGACTGCGAGGATAGCGTTAAATAACTCGGTATCACGTTGGACAAACGATTCACATGGCTCAAACATGTTCAACTGAAAATAATTAGCTATGCCAAAATTCTTCATCACCTCCAACCGCTATTCAGAAATGAAAATCTCTATGCTAAGAACAGGAAATTGATATATAACCAAATAATTCGTTCGTCACTTCTATATGGATGTGTAGCGTTTAGCAAAGCTTTAAACACTATTATTCGCCAGCTAGAAATTGCACAAAGCCAGGCTCTGAGAAGACTTTTCAAAGTACCGTGGTACTTTAGGATGAATGACATCCTCAGGGATCTCAAGATTGATCCCATCAAAAATTACATAAGGGATAGAGCCCTGAAATTATTTGCGAAAACTGACAGATTTACCAACACCGCATTATCAAATCTCAGAATGGTTACAGACTCCTCGGGGAAGTATGCAGATCTGAGGTCAATTATTGCTTAGTCTGATGAAGTCATAAACAATAATCCAGTCAAGGCGTAAAGAAGGGTTTTGAAAATACCTCGAGTTAAGAAAGAGTAAGACTGCTCAAGTGCACAGGCTCAAAGAGCTTCAACATAATATATATATATTAAAGAAAAGTTCGTCCTCATATGGAAATTCGCAAATATCCGTTTCTTAAGGCGACTATGTGTAAAGTTTCATTCATCTATGTCTTCTCTCAAAACTAAATTAACTAGTTTGCATTAAAACAGTCAGGCAGATAGATAACGAAACAGAGAGAAATGCAATGCCAAATTGTCACATGATAATCCGATAATAAATGGACATACCTTATAGGAACTGCTTCATATTAATCAATTTTATGTTAAGGGATGAAACAATTTAGGGTTTTTTAAATTCGTATTAAAATTTATTTTATACTACTTTTTATTTCATTTAGAAGATATCTTAATTTAATAGATATTAATAATGAAATATCTTACTACGAGTATAGACAATGAATTTCTTGCTGAAGCCAAGCAATTTGCTACTGATTGTTTTTAGAGAATGTTCGATTTTCGTGACAAAAATATTTGTCTCTTATTTCATTTAAAATATAAGAAATTTTATATTTTGCAACATTTATTGTGAAACAAATTCACTGAACGTATTTCAGTTGAATGCTACCAATTTGGCAGTCTTTGAGGATGACTGCCAAAGGAAACAGTTTTCCGCTCAATTGCACTGAGCAAATAAAAGAAATTGCATTTCGATTCGAAGACGTTGTTATGTGTCCACAATGCGATTGCACAGTTTATGACGATTAACTTTGTGGCAAAGACGGAATAAATAAAATGGAAATAATGATGCGTCTCTGATATTATTGCATGCAACATCGACAAAAGCTAAAAGTGTGCAACGTAGCCAGCACTAAAATTGTTGCTGCAGATACAAATTTGCAAGGACACAAAACAGTGAGAAAGAAATTTCTCTACTGGAGTGCGTATCGTGTGAATGGAAGACATGCAGTTCAAGTTGAATCAGTGCTACATTTCTTTATTGATATTTTAGGTTCTGTTAGTTTATTGCATTATAAACTTGAAATGTGCAAAATCTGTTAGGTGTAATAAGAAATTCTACAACGTTATTATTCCAAAACTTTAAACGTAATACTTATTTCTCTATAGTTTATTAGAAAGAGTAATATACACAAACATATAAAGATTTTGATTGTTATCGAGTAAGTACCTCCTATAGTTTACAAAAGACCATCAGTTACTGAGTCAACTCACTTGTAGTAACTTCAGTCAACGAAGCTGTTAAAATTGGAAGATTATAAACGCTCAGTTAGATGGTAGGTAACGTAAGAAATTAATTCTAAACGAAATGCACAACTAATCAAACCTGCGTATTTGATAGGAACGAAATAAATAAAAACGGTGTACTTTGTTTATTTCGTTTCTATCAAACACACAAGTTTGGTTGGCTGCGCATTTCACTATAAATTAATTTCTTACGTTACCTACCGTCTAATTGAGCCTTAAATAGGTACCGCGCTCTTGATCTCTTACATACAAATGAAATAATTTTTTATAATGATCATATTAAATTAATATATCCTAATTTTAATAAAGCATAAAAGGTTGCAGTTCTAATTAAATTTACTTATCTAATTCATAAGATGGATTGTTAAGAAAAATAAAATAAAATAAAAGTAAATTATAAATCATTTCTAAAAAAAATCGTAATCTTGTGTAATTAGTAATAAAAGTTAGTAATGCTTAAATATTCATAAATATTTTAAAGTTGGTTAAAGCTTTTCATTGAACTAACCATATTTCTTATGAATACGTAAAATATTATTTTAAATAAATAGTTATTTTTTAAATAAATAAGGGGGCTTTGAGGGTCATAGGCTCTTTCCCCTGTAGTAATATTCATCATTTACCTACTTGAGAAGCTTGTGACCAATAAAAGCAGAGCTAATAAAGATATTGATGTTCGTATCAATAAAGTGAAAGCCGCGTTTGGTAAACTTAACTTATGGCGATACAGTGTACTCAGTAGGCAGATCAAACTGCGAATCTTTAACAAAAATGTGAAATCTATCTTAAAACATGGAAGCACTCCAGATATATAGAGAGAAGAGTTCCAACCGAGAAATCCGCAAACATCTATACAGAAACACCAAATAGAGTCAGATTTAGAAGAATTATTGAGGTCCCATGCACCACTAAAGGAAATGGATAACAGTGGTTGTATTTCCAAAATGAAAATCTTAAAAATCCTGTTATCAGTATTGATGTCATATCTTTAACAACTTCTATTACTAAACTATTACAGACATTTATAAAACTGGTTTCTGATAATAATACTATAAGTTGTATGTTCATAAGTTGTATGTCATTCACCCAAAAAGTAGCGTATAAAAGTTCAATATTGAACACCTAAAAGTATTCTACAAAATTGACTTCTCAAATTTGTTGCATTTAGATTCAAAATAAAATTCGTTTGCTTCAGAATATCGACTGCGAAATTTCAAACATTTTCTTAATAGTTGACAAGTAGCTGAACTAAATTGTATGAAAAATACTGGGTTTAGTATTGTTGACACACATCAGATTCTGATATACTTCAATTTTATGTAATTTCTTTTGAAACCACATTTTTGTTTTGCTTTTTTGTAGCATATTTTTGGTCGTTTGTAGCATTGAATCAATGCAATAAATGTCAGCTGATATGGAAAATAATGTATTCAAATAATGTTTCGGAAAGTAATTAATGGAATTTTTGAATGATCAGTGATAATTTCCAAACCATATGTTGTGATGTGTAAACTGAAATGCATGCTCAAGATTATCACATCAAAATGGTGCGGTAGTTTAACCAAAATTTGACTTGGATGATATGGAATGTATTTTAAAATCATGTTTTGGAAGTGTTCAGAAGTTGAAAAAAATGAAATTGATTTAAAATGATTTAAAAGAAGAAATGAAAAGAGTAGAGAAAAGAAGAGAAGAGAAGAGAAGAGAAGAGAAGAGAAGAGAAGAGAAGAGAAGAGAAGAGAAGAGAAGAGAAGAGAAGAGAAGACAAGAGAAGAGAAGAGAAGAGAAGAGAAGAGAAGAGAAGAGAAGAGAAGAGAAGAGAAGAGAAGAGAAGAGAAGAGAAGAGAAGAGGATAGAGAAAAAAATCTAGTATTAGGCGTTTTCTTTTGTAAGCATATCGCAAAAGAACAATATCAAATAGCATTACTTTTGATGGCAACACTGGAAGAACCGGAAATTTTGTTAGGCTTATTTATGCAAAACACGTAATAAAATTTAAAGTTAAAGTTTTGAAAATGAATAAGAATTTTTTGCAATTATTTTATTTTTTACATAATTGTAAATAAAATTTGTATTTTCAGGCTTTTTCATTAATTAAGTATAATTTTTTAATTTTAGTAAATTAAAAAGAATTGAGTATTATTTGTCAAATAGTTTACAGTTAACAGCAAATATTATGCGTACTTCCAAAAATCGTTCACAATAGACGAATTTTTAGTTTTGGCAACCATGTTTCATATGTTATTTTTAAAAGAAGCGGTTGTTCTTTTGTAATATGCTTACACAAAGAACAGGCCTAGTGTTGTTGTTTCATATGTAATTATTTTAAGCGGTGGTTGTACTTTTGTGATATGCTTACAAAAGAAATGATCTATTATAACTATTAACTAGAAAACTATAGTTGCTAATGAAAGAAATTGTAATTATACATTACTCGCACTTTTTTTGTTACTGAGAAGATGTATTCAATTGATGTTAATCAAGGAGAAGAGTGATATATCTCAAATTTTACAAATTTTAACTGATTTATAAAATTTTTACGGGTCAAGAACTAATTACACCCTTAGTCAGCCATGGTTACGCTACTTTATGTACTTACTACTAATAACTAAACATTATTTTTTAATTACTTCATAGATTATCGGTTTCGCCAATTCATCTGATATATGTTATGAAATGTGACGTACTTATATCAAAAAGACAAAATCATCTTAGGTAATACATAATATCGGGAAACGTTAAACCATGGCGACATTTATCACTTTCAATAACGACAAAAGAATTGTATAGAGTAGGATAGCTTAAATACCGGGAACTAGCTTCTTGCTGAGAGAAGCACTGCGACCTTATATGTTCTTTTATGTTGCGAGAAAGTACATATAATTTATACTAGTATATAGTAGCACAATATATTTTCGGGTGAAAAAATATTTTTATTTTATATTTATGTATAATTTATATACAATTCATTACAGCTATATTGTCTCAGTAACTTGATACTACGGAATTGTACATAGATACTAGTATTATTTCATGAATATATTCATAATTTGGAACAACATAAATTAACCAAAATTTTAAAATAATATTATTATTTTAAATAAATTAAGTAGTATGTAAAATTAAATTATTATTTGAAATTAATTATTGTACATTTAATAAATTTAATATATATAAAATATTTAATTTCAATATAATTGATAAACAAAAAGTAGAGTTAGTTTATACTAGTAGCTTATAGTTTACATATTTTGTGTTATTAAAATTAATATTTTAGATTGTATTTCAATATTTATATTAAACATGCATATATCAATTTCTACTATGTCAATATATCAATATAAATAACCCTATTAGGGGTTATGCCTTATGTTTCCACTTATTCATGTTAAATTTCACAAATACCACAACTTTCAACTTAATGAATTTTAATTGAATTTGACAATAATTTATTAAAATACAAATCTAAAATATTTTAGAAAATGGTTACAATGCATTATTGCCAATTTATATATGTAAGATTTAAAACACAACGCAAATAAGAGAATTAAATCCATTAAACTTAGTTCATACTGGTAGAAATAATCTAATGCCTTAAGCTAAGTGTAATTAAACTCATCTTTGCCTCAATCATCACATTAATAATTATATTATTATCACAGACATTAAGTGCTTGTCTTGGCTTGGTTTGGTCTGGTCTGGTTTGGTTTATATTATTGCATGTCATAAATGTCGAATGGTAATTGGAAATTCACTCAATTTACGTCAGACAAAGGTCATTTAAAGCACATTCATTCCAGATGCACAAAAGCATTGCGGCATTGATTTACATTACATGTGGTGCACGTAAAATGGAACAAGAGACTGTGCAGCATAAACGTTTCAATCACGAGAACCAATAACAGATTGCATTACATTGTCCAACTAAACTACAACTGCACCTGGTAGTCCTTACAGTAAAAGATAAGTGCAGCAAGTATCCTCTGTTGTCTGCCAGCTAACAAGGTTGTTTGTATGCTGGACAATCTGCTCTGCCAGGAGCTCTAATGAGTTTCTAATATGCAATACGAACGTAGCATAATTGAACCTGGCAATGACATCGCCATGAGACGTGATCATTGTACTCAATGTAATATTTTTCATTTTATTGTCATTCTGAAGTGAATTAAATTGATTAGGAAACTTAACGTAAATAGCTACAAGAAGAACATACAATAAGAGATAAATTATTTTACATTTAAAATATTAGAAACATAAAGCTTCCTAAGAGATACTGCATATATTTCATTTTTCAATAAAA
This sequence comes from Teleopsis dalmanni, assembly GCF_002237135.1. Classification (NCBI taxonomy): domain Eukaryota; kingdom Metazoa; phylum Arthropoda; class Insecta; order Diptera; family Diopsidae; genus Teleopsis; species Teleopsis dalmanni. The sequence continues at coordinate 72,017,116 of NC_051847.1, read as the reverse complement.
TCATTTTAGAAATATTTTTAGAAAATAATTTTATCTTGAAAATAACTTCAGAAATTAAGTTAGTTTATTTCCTCAGTGTAAATAGTTGCACTGCTGCTAATATGAAATGATAGTATCCTTTTTAAATATATAACTACTAGCTCTCTGCAGTAGTTCCACAAAATGGCAATAAACGCTACTATGGTTTCGTGTATGTATGTTCAACATATCTCCACTGCCATTTTCTTGTTTTTTCTCTTTGGGAGCTATGTAGGTCTCATGGCGCTAGAAAACCATCACTATAATGTGCTTGCTCCCAACGGGAACCACCTGTTATCGTATTACGCTTTTGGCCATACTGAAGCTTTGCAATATTTACCAAAATAACACAATGTAAGATACAATTGCATTGCAAGGCGCACAGCTCTTTATTGTCGAACATTATTTCCGGATACACTACAACCAGAAATAAGAGTTTGACTTTTATTTTAAAATAATATAAAAATTCTATTTTAACTCTACATTCGATATACATATATATGTTGAGCGGATGTATGTGAATTTATGTAGATTGGCTTGTAGAAGGTGGATATAACAAATAAGATTTTTTCGACATAATTCTTACAAAATATTATTTCATATAGCAATAGAAGTATCACTTTTAAGTATATATCATCACTAGAAGATATGTATCTTAAATGATTTAAAATATTTTAAAAAATAGCTGGATATATGTCATTAATGGTCGACTATAGAAACCAAACAATAAAAGATTTTTTGCTCTTGTTTGCACTCCATGAAGTACTGCAGCATGAAATAAATCTTTGGTTAACGTTGCGGAAAATGTAGCAAAACTTTGCTCCGTCCTTTGTCAGTTGGAGGTAAAAGTATCTCAACACCAGGATACGTAATGGCTACCACTGATATCTGTTAGTATGTTAAGTGTTTGTACGTGGAGTTTAATTAACTAAAAAGAGTATTGCTCCATTAAAAAAATTTATACCAGCATATATATTAATATCAATATTTTAAAGAATAAAATATGATTATAATATTGTATAAATATTACTTTTTATGGGCTAATTGGTCAATGTAATGAGGACAAAATGAAGTATGTATATATCAGCTAATGGGCGTACCTTGAGCACCGAGTTAGTGATTGGTGGCTATAATATCGAATATGTTAAAGATTTCATCAACCTTGGCACCGCCTTAACGAACAACAACAAAGACAGCCTGGACATTAAGCGAAGAATCACCGTTACCAATAAGTGTTATCCAGAGCTTAGTAGGTAGTTAGTATGTAGAGCTGTCTATCAACAAAAAAAATTTAGGCTTTATAACTTGCTTAACCTAGCTGTGCTTTTATACGGCGCAGAAGCATGGACGTTATTAAAGAATGGTGTAGTAGCACTGGCATTTTTTACCAGAAAAGTTCTTCGTAAGATCTTTGGTTCTCTACGCATTGGAAACGTTGGAGACCAACGCATCCGAATAAACCACGAGCTGTGCGAGTTTTATCAACACATTGTTATAATTTAGGGAATTAACATCCAGCGACTATGTAAGCTTGGTCATGCCATAAGAATGAATGAAGACGTTCCAACGAAAAGGTGTTTGAACCGGTAGTTGGAGAAAGAAAAAAGAAGGCGATGACGTAGACCTTGTCTCCGTTGAAGTGATTAAGTTGAGGGAGTACTAATCGGACTTGTACTAGACTGGACGGGACTGGAGAATATGCGTACGCAGCAAAAGCACTTGAAACGACATGCTGCGTCAGGCCGAAATCCGGTAATGGGGTGTTATAGTCAAATAGTGAGTAAGAAAGATTGGACAATTGCATTATTTTATAAACATTGACACTAATAAGTAGCCAAATTTTTTTATAAAACAGAAACAGAAAAGAATAATACTTTTATTTAATAAAAATTTTTTTTTTGTACAATATGTCAACTATACTCTTAACGTAGCTTTGGGAAACTTAAGAAGAATTGTTAAAATTGTTAATAAACAAATAAAAATAATTTCAATCAATGTCATTTACAATTCTATCTAACAAATTTTATTACAGTTTTTGGATTTTTTATTGGAATACAAGTGTCTCCAATGACAATAATACAAAACTCTTAATGGTTTGTAGACTTTATCATTTATATTTTGTATCTAAGTAATGACGTTCAATATACATACATATAACAAAAGTAGATAAATATGACTTTTACGTAGGAATTCGTTTATTTTAAGTCATGATATAATAATAATTTAAGAATATTGTATAATAATTTAATATTGTGTAGTAACTCTCCCCTTTCGACTACTTACTAACTATTCATGTATTACTTAAAACTTCAATTATACTATAGTCTAATACTACGCTTTTGTTTCAATGGTTTTTTTATACGTAAATCTACTCTCACATTATTCTATGGTAAAGACGTTACCATATTTCTGACGCAAGGCACACCTGTCGTGAGAGGCGTCTGAAGCCAATTAGGTATTGCCCGACACTCTTTGGAGTATGAAGGGTAGTGAGTGAGTTTAACTTCCGGTATCCGATCAAAGATGTGAATATAATATCATGGGATTGAGGGTCCACAACTTCAGCTGCCCTGACTAATTAGGTTTGATTCCTTTAATAGAAGTATCGTAGTGGTTGTAGTGAAAACCCAAATTGACTTCAGTAGAATGGCTGTATTCATTACTCTCCTTCAATGTGTGAGGGGCTCTTTAATAGAAATATCGTGGGGAATGTGCTTATAAAAATACGCAGATAGAATGACTATATTCACTACTTTAATTTTATGTAGAATTGCAATATATAACAAGATGCTGTGATCTGAAGAATTACAATGGAGATAGACCTTGTTCCCTCTCAAGGAGGAAACTGTATCCAAACGTACAGCCTTATATTTATTAGTTTAATTCGATGTAGAATTGCAATGTATAACCAGGTGCTGCGGGCTAAAGAATAGCAATGGTGTTAGATAGATCTCGCTCTCACTCAAGGAGGAAACCATATCCAAACGTACAGCCTTAACTAATACCCGCGGAGTTCCTTGGCATTCTAATGCCCCACAGTTATTTATAGTCGTATTATACTGATGCGTGTAAGCACCTTATTAGCAGGTAATCACACGTTAGAGAACTATTGACTATCACGTACTCTTAAGATGTTCAAAATAATTAAAAACTGTAAATGAGTTTCGAGAGAATATCATTTAAATTTGGTATTAAGCGAATAATTTAACACCCTTCACCGTAATAACTTTTGTTTGTTAATTATTAATTTACTCATCAAATTATTTTCATTTTCCTGGTCCTGCGAAACGCAAACCTCTCCAATTTTAGCAACTAAAATATCAGAAATTTTATGAAATTCAATTAGACTTGCATCAAAAAGTTTTGCAAATGACACTCCAATAAATGCGGACTACTTGGTGTATCCAATGCAACTTCATGATTGCACAGGAACTGCAGATGAGTTGACAATTCCGGAACAGCAGCAAAAATTGACTTAAGAGAATTGCAACAAATTGCTTATTTGCCGAACATTATGCAAATTTGGTAAGCGTGCGACAGAACTTCCCGGAGTTGCATTTTAAGATTAAATATTTGCAATATTTGGGGATGACCAGTAGGCGACTGGGGGATTCGCTTGATTATGGTTCCGAATAAAGAGAGAAATGTTTGAAATTTAATCATTCTTTGCTTTTGGTTGTTTGCATTGAGAAAATTGAAAAGAAATTTCATTTCAAAAGTTTTCGTGCATAGCTTTCCATGGGATGCATAAAATGAATAGGGAGTGGCTTGAAAACTAGTTAGGAAGAAAATTATGACAAGGATATAGGCGTTGGCATCAAAGACGATTGATAGTGAAGTTTGTGAAACATTTTTGAAGATTTATCAAAACAAAAATATACATAGTTTCTGAAAAATAATGTCTAAACTGTGACTCGAGGGTTATTAAATATTAAAAAACTTTTGAGTGCTTCAGTTATGAGTTTCAATAATTTTTTGTTCTACTTGATATCCATTTTCCAAAGATGAAACGGAAACTTTTAGTAAAATTATTTTTAGTTTATTTTAGGAAAAAACATGTTATAATATTTACATAAAATATAAAATGACTTGCGACCACAGTTTGGTTGAAAAGTTTTCTATATTAAATGAAAAAATATTTGTGTTGTGATAATATTAAAAAATTCAAAGAATAAAAGATTTAAAAGCAAATCAAAATCAATTGTTTACTTAAACTCAATATTTGTTATACTTTTCATTTTTTTTTGTAAATTCAAGATAAATAATTAAATATTTTACAACTCTACAGGATTTTGAACTTACTTTAATGATATATGCTGGGACTATAAGCAAGAATCGAAGAATTTAAAGCACTTGCTAGAAATTTGTTAGTCACTGTTGCACAAATCAAAGCAATGCGGCGATAGACATCTTCTCCTATCAGTAGAAGAAATAAAAATCGGTAAAGTAAGCTGAATACTACAATATATCTAGACAACACTTGAACTAATCTCTAATTTTAAGAAGAGATTCCAATAGAACTCTAGATCACAATGCAAAATTTATTATCTTAATAAATAAAAAAATTATGTACAGTCAATTAAATCAATAGATGTTTCCGAAGACCGTTTTTGGATGGATATTTGGTGATATTCGCTAAATGACTAGTATAAGTATTCACTCGATAAAAAATTATTTTTTTGAGTTTAAAAAAACACGATAGCCTTCAATGCTTTCCATATAAGGAAAGCACAATTTTCGTAATTTATTTATTTGTGTGGTAAGAGAGAATATCGAAAATATTTTCATATATAGTAGTATGATAAAAAAATATTAAATTTACAGAAAGTTTATATTCAGATTAATATTTAATTACTATACCCCACAGAAATATTGTCTATCAATAAAAGAAATTGAAAGAAATTATAATAAAATGAGTTGTATATTAATATTAATTACTATTTGAATAAAAATGTAGTAGTCTCGTAATATTCAGCACTTAAAATTAAATACATATTTCGATCACATATAAAAATTTGATGATAAGACCTATTTGCCATCTTACCACCTTTCCTCCCAATCAATAGGATGTAAGAAAAAAGTGCAGTAGGTATAAAATTCCATATATTTTTAATAAAATAAAGTTAGTTTCCTCAATTTTTATAAAAAGTTTAAAATATTTTTATTTATTTTTTTAGAATATTTTCCTCATATTCTGGCTAAGGTACAAATCAAACTTTAGTGCATTTTGTGACAAAAGTTTCGAATAATTTCAGAAATTGATGCAAAACGATATGTTGACGTTGGAAGGATTTGAGTAGATAAATGTACAGAAGTTTCTGATTGGAAAGTTCTTGTGCACATGGAAGAACTTCTAATTCAATTTGAAACTTTTCAGAATCCTTATTGGTAATTTAAAATTAATTTTAAAACTTTTATTCCGGAAAAATAATTTCGCTTATGATAAAATGCAAAATTTCAAGTTTTTAAAGCAAAAATATTTGTGTTTACTTTGGTGTCAACTAAATTTATATTAAGTTTATTCATTAAGAAATAGCTTTTTTCATAACCCCATAATAAATGGTCTTCTTAAGTGACTGCTTTGTTTATAAGAGCATTAATTTAAATCATTAACTTTTTAAGCAGTTTTATACAATAGCTAAAAAAGAGATGCAAACACGCTTCCAACAGTATCTCTCAGAAGTTAATAATAAATAAAGAAAGATGTTTAGTACACTCAAGGATTAAATAGAGTGATGTATGCTAACCCTCGCTTCACCCGTAATCAATTTCATGTTTTCAGTTGCTCTTTAGTTGTTCTTTAAAACATATCTGAAATATAGAAAAAGAATACCTGCGTAATAGAACAGTCACCGATACAGCGATTGAAAAAAGTGGCCTCACGAAGTAATTTGAAAATTAATCAGGAAAAAACTAACTATAGAGATAGCTCGTTCCTCTATAAGAAGAACATAAATTCCGCAAATATAAAATATTGATAATTGTAAATTTCAAGGTGTCAAAAGCCTTGGGTGGAATGATAATAATCCAAAAAGTGTAATAACAAGACACTTTTTTCCATATTCAACCCCCTCTCAAGTCACGACTAGTCTAAGGGCCTGAAATTGTTATTTTCTAAAATACAGCCCATTTGATATAAATCTAGGCCTCGAAAGATAACACAGAGAGGAACAGAGAAAGGATACTAAGATTTGATAGAAAGACTTACGAATAGTCCTTAGTTCAATGAGAGATAAAAAAGCAGAGAATATAATTCGGTGGAAAGACCGAATGTGAGTTTAATAGACAGTGAAATCAAAGTAGCCAACCACGTTCTGATATTTGAGAAAATGTATCTTGAGAGCCCTGATCCCCACAAAAAAATCTTGAGTCAAACACAATGGCAGACAGATTGACAAATGATTAGACAGGCATTGTCACCATCATGTTCATCATGTTCTGCTGGTCCAAAATCCATACAGTTTATATGGGTTTCTATAACTCTTTTGCAGCATTACAAGCATCTTGACAAATTTTTTATACCCTTTTCATAATATTTGTATGACGGACATTAAATAACATAATTGATATTATTCCAATAAATGCAATTGATGCAAAATAAATCTCTTCGTTTAACTCAAATTATTTGACCATTGTCAGCAGCTAAATAAATAAAATATGAAATAAAATGGAAGCTAAGATGGAGAAAACGGAATGGTGCTTCATGTACTAAATCTAATAAGAAATTAGAATTCAACAAGTATTATCAGCAAAAATCATTCAGAAACAAAACTTCGAACGTGAATTTTATTTTAAAAAATTTTTCTAGAAATTTTTTTTCCAGAGAAATAAAAGAAAATAAAATAGTTGAATCTGCATAAAAAGGAAAAGTAAAATTTAACGGCAACGCTTCATGCTTGGTAAGTGTCACGTACGGAGCATTTGTAGACCATTGGCTTTTCATGGCTTAGACCAAGTCCTTTTGATCCTGTATGCCAATGGTCCCATTTATATTTTTTAATACAAGCAGCAGTATTTTTTGAAATAATCTTTTTTTTGCAACTCTTATTTAACTTGCTGGATTCATCTATTGGCCAACAGAACGTTCAAACTACATATTTACATTTATAAAGAAGATGAAGAATTTTCTATTTAGTTTGAAAACGGAAATTTTTATCCTTGTTTGGTATATTTTTTAGATTCGAAGTAGTCCTCCTTATGGCGTGCATACAGCGTTTGCTGCGGGAAGTGTAAAATTGCACTTCTAGCAAGTGTCAGTAGCAAAAATGCTATTACTCAACTTAAAGCATATTTTATATCTATTTTAAATATTTATTAAGTTGAAAAAGAATTTTCTTTATTTAGATCTAAAAATGATGATATTTTTCACATTTGTGCTTTTAAATTAATTTTCATTTTATTTTATGATAATTCTCTTCAACAAACAATTTTTCTGCAATTTTATATTTTTCCATATTTATTTCAGTCATTCACTAATTAAGAGATTATTTAGCTTTGAGTGAAAACAATTTAATTTTAAATATATAAACTATATTTTAATTATAACGATACAGTTTATAATAGAAGAAGTAAAAAATTTGAACAATATTATATTGTCCTATCTTACAGATAGAAAAAGCATTCGGAGAAGATATGCGGATAAGTCTAGAGCAGTGGTTCCCAACCGGTGCTCCACGCATCATTTGAGATTGTTAAAAATGGTGCGTGCATCAAATTTAACAGGTATAGATACATGACTTGTAATTTGTCATCTGAGACCTCATTTATTAGAAAATAAGCATACAAAATATTCAAGTAATTATATATCTATTTTATAGCCTTTATAAGGTACGTATGCACTTATACAATTCATTGCACATTATACCAGAGATGCATAAAACATATTAAAATAATCATACAGTTTATTACTTTTAAACTTTTTTAACCCTACTAAAAACAAAAATATCATAGTGGTTCTAGGATGAAAAAAGGTTGGGAACCACGGGTCTATCGTTTAACTCTTTTTAAATGGCTAGACTCGTTTACTATCTCCAGTTCATGGTCTGTTATTTTAGCTGCACAAACATCTCAGAATATAATTCGCTCTGATCAGGCGTTATGGAAAGATGTCTCTGGGATCTCACGCATTAACTGAAGAGTTAACACTATAAGCGATAAACATCAGTACAAACAATGTCTTTTCGTCTAACCCGAACAAAACATTTCAATTTATTGCAGAATTTATTGCCTGATATTGCAGCTGGCTACATCTTTATTCTAAGTTTTATATCAATAACAGAACTTTACTTTGTATATCTCTGATATAATTGCCATATATGTAGAAGATGAGTTAATACTTCAAAATTGCATAACGTGTTACTGGTTGAAGAGCCATACAAACCAAGCTTATTAATCTGACTCTGAAATCTAACTTTCATATCAATAACAGAATTTTACTTCATAACAAATCTCTGATATGTTTGCATATATATTATGATCCGAATGATTAGACACTTTAAAATTTCATAATATGTCATTGATTCAAGAACCATACAAACTAAGTTCTTTAGCCTAACCCTTATAATAAATTTATATTAAGTATATTAAAATATTCTGTAATAGAACATTACTTATAAGTAAACAGCATAGAATTATTTTGTAAGTTGTATATTAGAATGCTATACTCTAATGTTGATATCTGAAAAACAACTAAATTGATAAGGATATCGAGTACGTTTCATATCTGAAGCAGAGTAATGGTTACAATAGCTCTGTGATAAGAGTAACAGATATGGTCGTAATCTGGAATATTCCAAATGTCCTACAATGTCTTTGGTGAGGGTATGTTATATAGTTTGCTATAATTTAAGTATAGATTCTTATGGCAAGCAATGATGGTTTAAAACGTTAGTTAATACTAACCTCAGTTAAGTATTATAAATTCTTTTTATTGTATGATAGGTGGTTCCAATAGAGACTAGCAGTTCTTATTTTATTTTAAAAACAAAAATAAGGGCTAATCTAAGTATAATAGATTACCTATTAATTTTGTAAAAATAAATGCAAGTAATATTATATAAAATTAATAAAAATATTTTTTATAAATATTTATATGTTAATTCAACCACCGGAGTCAAACAAGCCTACATTTTATTACTACTGTTTATTGTTGTACTCGATTGGGTGAATATTCGATTTGCAAAACCGCGGCATCAGTTGGAGGTTTAATGCTAGGTTGGAAGATCTTGAGCATGTGGCTGACATTGTACAAGACGAATCATCGAAGGTAGGCTTGAAGATGAACATCACTAAAACTGAAGAAATGCGTGTAAAAACCGAAAACTCAACTCGTTTTATAATGATTTTATAAGCTTTACTTACTTAGGGAGTAATTTATTGGTGGATGGGGGTGCGAAAATGGACATCAATAGGCGCATTCAAAAAGCGCGAGTATCATTTGCTAGGTTGCGCAACATATGACGGGCCCCCAATATACGTACCATCACCATGTACGCTATATGAATCGGAAACCTGGCTCGGTAATTCCAAAATCGAAAGAAGATTGCAATTACTTATCAATCGATGACTGTGCAGAGGCAGACTAGCAATGTCCTGGATAAGGACAGCAGGAGACGGGCAAATCGTTTAACAAGTTGAAAAAAGTAGCCCACAATAGAAACTTTTGTAGATTCTTTTTGCTTCTAATGGAGTATGGAAGTAATAATATGTTAATAATATGCTATTTACATTATTATATGATTCATATTATTATATTATTTTATATTATCATAGTTATAAAATTTTTTAAAATTTATTTATATTTAACGGCTACTTTTCCCCTGCTATGAAATTAACTCGTTGAAATATTTTTTATCTGCAGGAGCGCGTTAAAATATTTATAACCATCAGAATTTAGTGAACTGCACTTTAAAGTGCATTTATTTTTTCAATTAGCATTTTTACTTTTACTTTAAATACAAATCCTAATATCAACAGTCCTGCATATTTTGCATACAAATGAAGCAGTCACCTGAAAAAAAATGCTGGTCGAGTCATTTGACCATATGTGGCTCGTGCACGTGCTGGGTTAGGCGTGTGGCATTTATTAAGCCATATTCCCTGAACTTTATGCAACTGACAAACACAGTCAGGCACAACGCCTGACTATTTCAGGTGTTAACTGAATGCATGTGTTGCATCGAAATAGCGGCCGCAAAGTCAGCGTAACTGCAAATGCACACTTCAACGCCACAATGTGCAACTTCATGTGGCAGATATTTTTTTTATTATTCTGCTGGTCTTGTAATTGTTGTTGTTGTTGTTGTACGCGTGACACTTTCAAATGTTTGTGGCGAAAAAATATATCTCATGGATATGCTCAAATACACGCCCAATGCTCTGTTAACTTCATACCTGACAAAAATAAATGTTGTCGGCGGCTTACTATTTGGAAGAAAGTGAAAAGTCTAACTTTTGTTCTATGTTGACGTATGTAAATAGCCTTAAAATGCTGGGAAATTATTATATGGCAACAATAGATGACTATAAAGTGAACTGGATGAGCTTGTTATAAATAAATTAATATGAAAATATAATAATATAAAGAGGTTTTTCGAACAGTAGTGAAACTACAACAACAAAAATTTATTTTATATTATTTTAATTGATTGAATTTTTGGTTGACCATACAGCTGTTTCGAGTATTGCCCAAGACCATCATCAGTGGTTTTGGAAATAATTCTAGTATTTAATTATTCATAAACAATTTTTTGAAACTGCAAGTACCAGGAATCGAACTCGTGCCCTGCTAAATTTGAAGCTGAGAGTCAGCGCTCCTTAACCAACTAATGCAAGGCCGTACTTGACTTTTATGTTCGCACAATTTTCCTTATATAATTTTAACATAACTATTATTTGTAAAACAATATAAAGTTTTGAATGTTATACTGGATTCACATCAGAGTTTTGCTTGTAATTGCAGCTGTGTTTTCAACTTATTGATTTCGACAGCAAAACAAGTTCGAATCAGGAAGATTTGTTAAGGAATTTAGACAGTTGAAAACATAATTTAATCGTAATTTCTACAAAATCAAGTTAGTTGTAACTTGAACAGTTCACCGTAGTACAGTATTTAACACTACAAAATTGTGTTATTGTGAATGAAACAAAAGTCTTATATATCATTTGTGCAAAATAAATATTTGTAAAGAACTTTAGAGATGTAAACATACTATATGTTAAATCTGACAATCATATAAAGATGATTTGTCATATGAATCGATATTTGTGCTTCTTTGGTTTCAAGTGCTACGTGTAATGAATTTTGGTCTAGATATATGCTGAGTACTTATCCAGAGTCACTGATTATTGACTTTTATTGATTATTGAAAGAAGGTGAATTGAGTAGCCTTTTCCAGATATGGTAAAGTTACCCTAACTACAACTTAGTCGTTTGACCACGGTGCACAAACTTAAAATCGAAGAAACTAGAAGTAAATATACCTAATAGAATAGGTTATCATACGTACATCTCTTTATAGTTTCCTTAATGCATTCAAGAAAATCAACTAAAGGAATATCGTAGACGTTGTTCACACGAGTATTCGGAATATCATATTCCAATAATGTAAATCTAATTTTTACAAATCTATATAATAAAAGACAAACTCATATGTGATCATAATCCCGGAGGAGACTGGACTGACATGTCGCATCTGTAATAAGGTAAAGAAGAAATTTATTACAATTTTAGAATATCGCTTGCGCTTGGAATTAATCCTACTGCATATCGATCATATAAGCATATAATTTACGTATTGAACAAGACATCATTCTGTTGGAGTTTCTATTCCGGAATTTCGGCTTTATGGTTTATGATAGGTCACATAACAGTTATGACACTCTGTACCGATTTAAAATTAAGTTATTGTGGCTATTAAGTTAATGTATTGATAATGGTATATTTTTTTGGTAATAATGACATTCTAAATTTCGCAAAATTTGGTTGAGCGAAAATTTACCGCGTCCAGAAATAGTACTAATACTTGACTCAATATTTAAAGCCAAAATAATCCAAAGAATCTATTCGGATTAAGATTAAAAACACTGTTGAATTTCTTCTTGGCACCAAATAACTATTGATTTCTAACTGAACTCTTGCTTCTTACAACCTTTTAAAAAATGCTGACCTGTTCAAAATTTCTTGAAAATTCTTGAAGTCTGGCACATATATCCATCTTCTTTGTTCATATTCTACAATTTTAAGGACTTCAGTTTCCTCGAAATAATAAACTAGAGGATATTATATTATCAGCATATTGTTTTAATTTAATCTTAACTGAACCCTCTAAATTAAAGAGGGCTGGAAAATTTTTTAAAAAGAACTGTAAGGTTTTTCAAAAACCTGAATTTGACTGCGTTCTATATTGCTGACAATCATATCTGTGACTGTGTTAAATTGAAAATTTAAATGAATATTCGTGTTTTTAATATACCAGAGGGCATCGACTATTTGTCGAAAGATTTTCGATTGAGTGCTTTGAAGTTTTTCAGTATTTGATGAAGAAGCAGAGCCCCAGAGTTCAATTCCGTAAGATTTTACGGGTTCAAATATTATATTATATATTATTATATTATATATTATAGAGGAGTTTTTCGAATAGCAAAGAAAGAAATAAAGTACAAACACAAAAATTTATTTTTTTTAATTTTATTGAAGTTCGGCTGACCATACAACGCTGTTTCGAGTATTGCCAAGTACTCTTCATCAGTGGTCTTTGGAAATAATCGAATTTTATTTAATTAGTTTATAGTCCGTATATAATTTGTTTGGACTGCAAGTGCCAGGCTTAGAACTCGTGCCTGTCAAATTAGAAGCGATGACTAATCGTGTTTATCCACAAGAAGCCAAGGCTGCACAAACTTTCAATGCTTTGTCCCTATACAAAGTAAGTCTAGCTTAACAGCAATACTAATACTTTATTCAAATATTAGACTTGTGAAAAGTAAGAACAATAGGTTAAAATATAATATTGTTCAGCTTTTCCTAACCGCAATAAGCGGATTTGTAGAATAACATAGCATAGCTTCTTTGTAAAAAGCACCAGAATGGTCGCTTTACATATAGTAAGTAAAACAATATGCAGTACAATATGTCTCTACAAAAAGAGTAGCTTTGAAAAGAAATAAAGAATAAGGCAAACCCAAAAAGTTAAACTTTCAATTCGTTGAAACTTGTGTTTCCAAAATAAAGCTGTAGTTTATAAGCTCGTTCTAATTTAAAGCACGGCAAGTGCTTTGGTTGTTGTCACTAATTAAATAAAAACAAGTGACAATAAAACCTGGAACTTGAGCATTGAAAGTTTGTGCAGCCTTGGTTTCTTGTGGATAAACACGATTAGTCATCGCTTCTAATTTGACAGGCACGAGTTCTAAGCCTGGCACTTGCAGTCCAAACAAATTATATACGGACTATAAACTAATTAAATAAAATTCGATTATTTCCAAAGACCACTGATGAAGAGTACTTGGCAATACTCGAAACAGCGTTGTATGGTCAGCCGAACTTCAATAAAATTAAAAAAAATAAATTTTTGTGTTTGTACTTTATTTCTTTCTTTGCTATTCGAAAAACTCCTCTAAAATTTAATAAAGCTTCTTTGTCCCTATACAAAGTAAGTCTAGCTTAACAGCAATACTAATACTTTATTCAAATTATATATTATATATATTATATATTGCACTTTGTGAGATATTAAAAATTATTATTATGTTCATTATTAAAAAATTAAAAAAAAAAATTATTTGTCTTAAATTGATAATGGCCTTGTCCAATCTCTTTTAATGAAAAAGATATCAATTTCAATGAACAATCAAAAAAAAAAATTTATCCAAAGCATTTATTTAATTATCAATATATCATTCAAATGCGAAGTATTAAGGTTACAATATCTATATATAACCTTAAGTGTCATTGTCTGAGCTCTTTAATTAATTTCAAATGAATACTAAACTATGTGATGTATTACTTATTTCAGTTCGATCAGTTCGTAGTATCGAGTATCTTCATGTTGTTGGTCACATGGTTTTTCCAACGAAGAGGTAGGCGCCCTCTTAAGCATTTTCCACCCTCAGGTATCCAATCAAAAACCTTTCTAGCCTAAGCATTTTCGCCCATTCGCACGGCATGACAAAGTTAGCTGAAGAGACTAAATTTTTATACGTTTAACTATGTCAATGGCGTGTTATAACTTTTACAAATCATTGTTTCATTTAAGGAAAAATAGATCTTCCGAATAATTATGCTTTATAATGCTCCTAACACCTTCTCATCACTGTTGGTAACTGCTAACGCTTCTGCACCATATAGCAGTACCGGTATTGGATGAAATTTGTAGAACGGAACGTGATGATATATAATTTACAACAATTTTATTACTACATCTAATACTAATTATCAAAGTTGGTCTGGGAATATTTTCAACTGCTCAATACTCTAGCATCGAGGAACTATGTTACTCTTATATGGGTACCAGGATATGAAGGACATGTGAGCAGTGAAATAGAGACTCCCTAGTAAAAAAGGTGCATGTATTCCTTTAATGTTCAGAGCCCTTCTGCGAGGCAGCAAATAGCACAAATAACTTAATATGTAAACGAAATAAACGAAATTTACTTGAACACTGGAGAGCTCAAACAGGCATGCAAACAAACAGCAGTCAAGAAGATTCATTGTACCTGACACTATCCTTATTCTTAGCAGAAACGATATTAAATTCCACATTGCTTCTTACAGGACACTGTAGATTTAATTACGACATGAAAAATATAGGTCCGGTAGAAAGTGATTCCTGACGATTCTGCCATGAGCAGAAGTAAATATCAGATTATGTTCTATGCAACTGCCCAGCGGCGGTTAGATATAGTCTTAACTACTTTGGAAGCGGGATCTTGATACCAAATCAAATAGATTTATATTAACCCCACAGCAATTACGAGATTTATAAATATTCTAGATTTGTTTTAGTTGGGCTTTTAGGGTCACAATAGATCTTTAAGGTTGGGGTGCATTCATAGCCTATTATTTAATAATAATAACATAATACTAATTTAAACTATACAATTTTCTTCAGTTCAATGACTTTTAAAATGCATTTTTATATATTAAGTTGATGTGTAAAACTACAATTTAAGCATTTCACTTTAAATGTTTCTGATGCAAATTTAAACGAGCACTCATACTCTGTTTACAGCGCAAGGTAAGTACAAAAAAATTGATAAGCACTTTCTAAAGGCACTACAAAACCGGATAAAAGAGGCATTACATGAAAGCGCTCCACTAAATTCTGCTTATGTTTCACTTTCACCACGCAACACAACACATGAATGGGTACACCCAGTGCAGTGGAGAAGAGGCAACTCAATTCTATGCACAGACAAACGTTAAAGGATATTCCAAAGCCGATACTTAAGCGCGTATCCTGATGCAGCACTTGCATGTAGGCGAGAATTATGCACATGAATGAATGCACACATTAAAGGACTTTGCGCAAAGTTTATCAGTTTAACTGA
Source organism: Teleopsis dalmanni (assembly GCF_002237135.1). Taxonomy (NCBI): domain Eukaryota; kingdom Metazoa; phylum Arthropoda; class Insecta; order Diptera; family Diopsidae; genus Teleopsis; species Teleopsis dalmanni. Next base: position 72,001,549 of record NC_051847.1, on the reverse strand, counting down.
TTGTTTGCTTACTTGCTTGTATCGCAAATAGAAAGGAGAAGGCAAGCAGGATGTGAACTATGAAGTGAAGTTCTAAAAAAACTATAATCCCATGTTGCTTTGGTTACAATTCAATTTATTCTTCTGCCATTTAATAACTTTACTTGTCAGAATAGTACAATCTTTGGCATGTTGCATACATTGTGATTTGGAGAATATGCGAATTCATGAACTCTAGTATCCTTAAAAAAAATGGTAATTTAAGAGAGTTTTTGGTAGAAGTTTTTCAAATGAATGGAAACAGAGAACTTCTATTAAGTTTATTACTTTTTGTAGCTTTCAATTGTTTCACTGAGCGTTCGATATGGAAACCTGAATAGTTGATAGGAAAATGTTGCATATTTGACTATTTTCCAGCGAAAGGACTTCGATGTGAATGCATACTTGAATGAACGCAAGTTACTGCATAAACATTTATGCATAAACGATATGTGAACTTACAGGATTATATTCCTAGAGTTGGGTGCAGATATTGAAAAAAGAAACTGAACACAAAAACAAACAAACAAACGAACTAACAGAAAAGATAATGAATGGAGAAAATAAGACGGAAACGATAAAGGTTCATGTGTTCACAAAGAAAACAACTGACTTAGCAATTGGGTAGGACCGAAAATCTTATGCAAAAACAGTTTGAATTTTTAATCCATTCGCTGTAACGAGAACGGCTTAGCTTGAAATATGTCGTAAAGGATAATAAGATTGCTTAGTAGAATCTCCTGCATTGATTAAAATAAATTTTATTTACATTCTAGTTTTGCTCTCGGCTTGCAACATGTGCACGTGCCCAGGTATTTTGTTTGCCTTATGCCATTTTTCAACAGTATTTGCATTTGCATTTGCATTTGAATTTTAATTCTGCATTTTTTAATTATTCCTTTTTATTTGCATTTCTACTCAGAAAGGTTTAGCTTATGTATTATGTATAGCTTTGCCAGAATTACGGCCTACCAGCGCAGGTACCAATGATTCTATTGGACGCACGTTTAATAGTACATCCTTTGACCCATTTTAATATTCAACACAAACACTGCAACATTGTAGGTGTTTAAGAATGCAAATTAAAACCGCATTTCTTGGAATTTAATTGACATAAAATAAATTTTGTAAGCCCACTTTTTTGGTATCCGAAAGACACAAATTGCAGTTGATTTAGCTCACTGTTTAATAAGAAAAATAAGCTGATTGCAACTGGATTAAGTAAACTGTGAAACGTTTTGCCTAATTGTGTGAAAATTAACCAATTTTTGTTTCTAATTGTCTTTGAGGTGTTGACTTGGTTTTCGTTAATTCTTTTTGGAAATCAAATATCCAGTATTTTAATTCTGACTTAATCCGGTTTGGTTCACATACATTTATTGAGTGAATTTGGCACATTTATAATACTTGATTTCGAATATTATATATAATATATTAGTATACCCACGAAACCGTAAGCCAGGGAAGCAATATAAGTGCTATTCGCTACTCGCGGAGCACTCTAAGCTGGCTGACTTCACTAATTACTGGACATGGCAACTTCAAGTATCACCTCAAAAAGATAATTTTTGCTGAGGAAGACACTTGCAGACTATGTCTAGAAGAAAAGGAGACAGCGGTGCATATATTGTGCCAATGTCCAGCACTGGCAAGTAGGAGGAAGTCTGTCTTGGGACACCATTGGGTTGGAGATGACTTGGCAGGAAACCTCAAGATAAATGAGCTGCTTGCATTAACAAAAGATGTAGTTATGAGAACGGAAGCCACACGAGCTTTAACTTAATAACGACATCCGAGAATCGAAGGACGAAAAAGGACCCAAATAGTTTCGTGGTCTACTTCGACTAATCCTTCACTTCATTGGGTCCACTTGTTGGAAAGTGCGCTGTCCCAAAATCCCACTATATATATACCCACGAACATTCATAGTATCTTTTTTCAAATCTGATATATATTAAATGGGTATATATATGTACAGTTTTAGTACATGCGTACATTTTTATATACTACGTAGATTGATAAATTCCCGGCCTAAGTAATAAGAATACATTTTTTTTTGGAAAATTATATTTTATGCTTCAGCTACAAGAACATATCTGACAAATATATGGTACCAAAAAAGAAATTAACGCGACAAACTGCAATAGGCGGGATAAGACCAATTCAAATACATAAACAAATGACAAATGAATTTTGAAGCACAGATTTAATACTACAGTTTATTGAGGAAATTGAGTTGGAAAAATAAATTAAGGCCATGAAGGAAGTATCACATATCTCTAGATAACAATAAGAATTTCCCAAACATATTAACTATAACTGCAAAGCTGCAAATATTTATTATTAAATAATAGGCTATGAATACACCTGACTTAAAAGATCAATTGTACACCTGCAAATAATAATAACATATTATTACAAAACCTTATTGTAAACTTAATCCATTTTGATTAAAATGACGGACAAAATATTTGAAACCATATATTATTTGTATTATTGATTGGAACAGCTTAGTCCCTCTCGGTAGAGTATCCCTTTATATAAACAAACATTGACTGATAATGAATGTTCAGCCAAACACAGTTTTCACTGTAAGATAAAAATATCTTCAAACAGCTGAAGAGATATTAATGCAACATAATTTTATATATAAATATATATACCTCAGTTATATGGTAGGATGACTAAGCATTTTGATATATATTGGACAATACATAATGAGATTTATAAAATTCAATAAAATAATAGTTTTATTACTGCTAAATATCATACAAAAACTAAATCATATTAAGAGAAAAAAGCTTTCGAACTTTCTAGTGAGCGGACGTGTTTTTAAGCCGGTCTCGGAAAAATTTAAATTTCAGTATAAAAACAAGTAAATAACAATCACTTTTAAAAGAATAACTTTTGTTATTAATACAAAAATAAAAAACAGAAAATTCTCGGACAAAAAAACAATTCCTAAAAGTTAAAAGTGCATAAAATATTAATTTGAAAATAGCGCGCGCTTTTTCGATTTTTGTTGATTTTTGCACAACTTTAATATTAAAAAAAACTCAAATAGCTGACAGAGACAGCAAATTATTTTCTAAAGCTCAAAATAAAAAAAGTGAGCAAGCATTCAAACAAAATATCAGTGCGGTTTTGTGAATATATAAACAAAACAAAAAAGTGCTGATAGAGACAGCTAGTATTATTACAAACGTGTTCCACAAAAGCTGTAATTGGAAGCCCGCAATTCATCACAACACAACACAACATCAAAACCAACATACGTGCTAACATTGGATTTTGGAATTTAAAGATATTAATTTTATTAATTATTATTATTTTTTTATTATTATTATTATTATTATTATTATTCTTAGTATAATTATTATTCTTTTTTCTCTCTTTTTGTTTTTATTTATATGTTTAATTATTAGAATATAAAGTATAATATTTTACACATTTTCATTTTATTTTTACATCTTCATTTTTATTTTTATTATTTTCTTCTTTATATTAATTTAATTTTATTTTACTTATATTTATATAGTTAATTTAATTTAATATCAATTAATATTAATAGTAGTTAAATTAAGTAAATCTTATAGCACACCTGCTATTTGCATATATAACCACGTATGCAAATGAGCAATCAAAATCTAGTAAGAAGACATACGATAAGCATTCCAAGTAAACGTAATGCTTATTTGGTAATAGACGCATCGAATACGTTGCCTCTGAAAACTACACAAACTGACAAAAGCTTGTCAAACATTGCACCTTCAGCAACTTCGCTTGCATTTTCCGACTTAGCGAGTCCAAAAAATAAAATAAAGGTCCAAACAGGCATGGAACGCTATGTAAATATGGAACGCAAACTTAGTCCTCAAAAAAGCAATTCAAAAGGTGCTAAAATAACTAAAACCATCAAAGATAGTGCAACTACAAACATTCTTTCTGGCAATAGATTTGCTGAATTAGCTGAAACTACAGATGAAGCTAATCAGCCTATTAACAAAAATTTTAAACCGCCTCCAATCTACTTGCGTGAACGCAGCTCAAATAAGCTAGTTACAATCCTTGCAAGTCTGATTGGAAATAATACTTTTCATATTGTTCCTATAACTAGGGGCAATATACACGAAACCAAAATCCAAATCGACACTGAAAACATTTTTAGAGTCATAACTAAATATTTCGAAGACAGCAAAAAAAATTACTACACATACCAACTAAAGAGTAGTAAGGGCCTTGTTGTCGTAATTAAAGGTATCGAATCAGATGTAGAACCCATTGAGATAACAAATGCCCTAAGCGAAAAAGGCTTTAGCGCTAGAGCAGTAATAAATATTGTTAACAAAGATAAAATCCCACAACCTATGTTCAAAGTTGAACTTCACCCGGAAGCTTCTAAGCTTAAAAAAATGAGAGCCATCCCATCTACAACCTACAGTATTTACTTCACCGCAGAATTAGCGTTGAGGAGCCCCACAAAAGGAATGGTCCGGTGCAATGCACAAACTGCCAAGAGTATGGCCATACTAAGTCATATTGCACTCTTCGTACAGTGTGCGTAGCTTGTGGCGAGCTTCACCATAGTTCCGAATGCGATAAAAAAGCATTAAAGGATACCCACTCCAAAAAATGTAGCAACTGCAGTGGAAATCACACTGCAAAGTACAGAGGCTGTCCTATTTATAAAGAACTAAAGCACAGGTTAGCTCTGCAGAAAGAAGCGTTGCGTAATCCTACAAGAAGCAACACCATTAAATTAGTTGAATTACCTCAACCTTTAACTTCTAAGCCTGTTACACCAGGTGTTTCATATGCTAATGTCGTTAAATCTGACAAGCAACAAGCCCCTCCAGTTCAAAGTAATAGTTTGGAAATAATGATCTCCACTCTCACTCAGAGCTTAACTCAGTTCATGTCAGTCATGCAAACTACTCTTAACGAGATAGTTAAAATGCAAAGCCAATTAA
>NC_051847.1:71972658-71996461 GCF_002237135.1 Teleopsis dalmanni | reverse complement strand
AAGTGGCTCTGCGGTATTTTGTCCCATTCTCGGCGAAGCGCTTGCTTGAGATGATCGACACTTTGGTATTTTTTAGTTCCAACCTTGCTTTCCAAAATACCCCAGGCACAATAGTCCAACGGATTGGCATCCGGAGATTTTGGTGGCCATTGTGCGGTGGAAATGAAGCGAGGAACCTCATTTCTTAACCATTCTTGGATGGCGCGTGCTGAGTGCGATGGTGCTGAGTCCTGTTGGAATGTCCAAGGTCTGCGGCCGAAATGTTTGCGTGCCCAGGGCTTCAGAACTCCCTCCAAAATATTTTCGCGATAGATTTGCGCATTTAATTTGACACCACGGTCGATGAATACGAGCGGCGAGCGACCATCGGCTGTTATGGCGGCCCACACCATCACCATGGCCGGCTTTTGAGTTGTGATGGCCAACCGAAGTTGCAAATTTTCAGCTGACCTCTCTGGCAAGTAAACACGATCATTTTGTTTGTTTACAAACTGCTGGATAACGAATGGTTTCTCATCGGAGAAAACCAAATTCGGCAGTTCACCACTTTCGGCCAAGCGAAACAACTCTTTAGCTTTTTCGAGTCTAACTTTTTTTTGCGCATCAGTAAGATCTTGCACTTTTTGGAACTTGAATGGCTTTAGTCCAAGCTCATTTTTCAATATTTGCCGAATGGCATATTGCGATATGTTCAGCTCACGAGCCATTTTTCGTCCACTGCGACGCGGATTTCGTTCAATTCGCTTTTTCACTTTTCGAACCATTTCTGCCGATGTTGCTGTTTTTTTTCGTCCACTTCCTTGACGTCGGGCTACGCTACCAGTATCATGGTAACGAGCGATGGTACGAGACACAAAACATTTATTCACTTCTAAATGCTGGAGGGCTCTAACGATAGCCACTTGTGGTTTTCCAGCCAAATGCAAAGCAATCACACTATCACGCTTGAATTCCATCACAAATAACTTTTTTTTTGAAAAATTCCCACCAAAATGCTTTTGTGCGCTTGTAAACAATATAATGAGCTGTCACTAGAATAAATCTGACAGCTGTGGGACGAGCGGTTTAGAAATGACAGCAGTCTGAAGTTGGTTGCAGTTTTTTCATCTCACCTTGTATATAGCCTGTGCGATTGTACTAGCAGAAAAATACATTACGTTATTGGGGCTTTTAGTTTGCTTGGCTCTTTCTGTACAGATTTCTTTTAACACTTCACATCAAATAACATGTAGGAAAGTTTGAGTATAAGTCGGTAACACACAATCCCAGATGTGGACTGGAGGGTTATTATAATAAACTTTTAACACAAACTATTGATAAATCAATCGGATACAGTTATGGTAGCTGTTCCAACTTGAAAGATAACACTCATTCATATGAAGTCGTTATTAAAGTGAATAATTTAGACCGATATTAAGTTTCTCTACAGGAAGCATTTAAGTAGGACATATGTTGTTATTATATAAATTAAATTTTAAATGTATTGAATATTTTAGTTATTTATTTAATTTTCAAACGCTAGTGTAGAGTATTCAATGAAAAAGGGGAATCATACAAAAATCCCAGTAAGGAGGACTTATGATAGTTTATATGTCTACTATATACCTGCAACTTTTGTTGGAAAATAATATAATATAATAATAAATGACAGAGGAGTATATGAGTAAGCAGCAAATGAAATTTTTCAAAACAGTTGCCGAATAACTTCCAGAACTATTCGAATAACTTCTTTGTGTGTCTAGTAAACCCAACTGATAACAATTAATATCTGGATAAGACCAATCGGAATCATCTAGATATCATATCACAATTGGTACCATTATAACTATAGTTATACAGGCTCGAACTGTACGTAATACTGCGTCCATTGTTGGATTTACGTGTAGACTTAGTCTTTTCTAGATCGGTGTCTAATCACTTCGATATATAGATCAATTTTATTTAGAATGATCTTAATCCATAATGTATAAAAACTACGCGCTCCATAATGACATGTAGAAATGTTTCTGTCTTTAATATATGATCTAGTTTCTGATTGTATATATTGTACTTTATAATTGTTTGTAAAGTAAAGACCAATCATCTTTTCAATCATGGGTTTAACATTGTATTAACTAAGACTTTAAGTACCACTAGAACTGATAGAAGCTTTGAACATTATGATACTGAACGGTGCTTGATTTGAGCATTTATGGCGTTTTTGATTAGTAAATCTGAATGCAATCTAGATATACTATCCATCTGTCAAATTTTGTTGTCCAATCGAATATTTTTAAAGTAATCTAACATTTTTTTTGGTCCTGTTAGTAGACGACTATATTTAATATTTTTCATATATTAAATCAAATCACAGTTTATCTGTCAAATCATATAAGACAGCTGTCAATTTTATTAATTAATCTCAAGTGTTATACATTTTGTCCCAGATTCACCAATCCAAAATGAAAATTGCACTAAAAGTCCTCTAAAAGAGCTTTTGGATTGAATTTTGGATAGTTTAAATGCTGCGAGCTTTACGACAATGTTCCAACATTATATGGGTTTCCAGTGTTTTCTCTTATATATAGTTTCACAAACTAAAGTAAAATAAAATACAATTTATAGATTTATATTATAGATCAGCTAATAAAGGCTCTCGAATTTCTTTATTTTTGTTGAAATGGATGTAAATGTTAAAGCTCGGGCATCCTTGATTTATTCGAACTTTGTAATGCTTGGACTCTTTAAAGTACTACTATAAACTAAATATGGAAAAATTTTGATATAGAATAAAATACTTTAATTAATTAAGAAGTTTAATAAGTTTATTTCTTGCTTAAAATTTACTTTGAGTTTGGTAAAAAATATAAATTTATATCCATTTCATTGCTCCGATTTTTGGTAGTCGGTTTCAATTTAAACTAACATATAGTATGTTCAAAAAAATCTTTTTGATGGTAATATATAAATCCGTTCATTATAAAATATAGTTGATAATGATGATAATAATGATGATTTACACTTAAATGTAACATTTGGAATATGCAAATTAGCCATTATAACTTTGAGTTGCTCCTTATAATCGAATATTTTACACTTCCTTAAAGCTAAGTAAATTTAACATAAACACCGGAAACCGAGGGAAAACGAAGGAAAAATAAAGGAAAATAAGCAAATCAAGGAGAAAAGCAACAAATGGATGAATGAATGAACAGGCAGTTCACAGAAAGTGAAAAAGGGACACGAATGCGAATAATATTGTTAATGATGTCTCATCGAATTTGAATGACAAATCAACAGGCATAAATATAATAATCTTATTCTCACAGTAAGGTCTGTATTTGAAGGACATACCAGGTTCATTTTCTCCGTTTCTTTTTATTTAAAATAAGTTAGCTTATGGAGCAGATACAAATAAAAGCAATGCAGGCGAATTTGACTTTTTAAATCAAACACGTAGGGATTTTATTGTACTCTATAAAGAATATAGTATATATCTATATATATATATATATCTATAGATATATATAACGTCATCCTTAATGTTATTCGTTTTGCATTTGTGTTAGGTATGAGTTATCTACAGTAATACGCATTTGATGAACTTTAAATTGGCTTAGAAACTGTCAAATGCAAATAGAGTAGCTAATTTCTGACAAAATTGATTTTATATTTATTTTCGTATCTCATTACCAATGATTTGCTTTAAATTTCTAAATTTCTTTATAAAAAAAGTTTATTTACTCCTATTAAATTAATGTAAAATATTAAAATGGGATTATTTTTTATATATATTAATTATTGTGTTTTTCATTCATAAATTCCTAATTTACTATTTGCTAATATATTATCGTAATTCCAATAAATATTAACATCAATTAATGACATTTATTGCTTCTCGATAGTACATAATAATTAAGTCACACAATATGGACGCATATCAGTTCAAAGCTAATGTGTTAATTTAATAATTTGTTAACTTCTATGAGCAATTTATTTATGGGTAATTAAACAAATTATTTAAATTGAATAAGACAGTATAAACTTAATAGTAATATTTTTTAATGGAAGCAAATGAATATGAGATTTAGTGGTATATTAGCAATAATAATAGTAATATGAATATAATATAGTGTTGCTTTTTTTTCTGACAGCGAGACAGCAATCAAAGCCCTCAAATTCTTCACAACAAAATCAAAAATAATTAAAGAATATAGAAAAGCATCGGTTGGTTGACTTCACCCTCAGATGGGTTTCTGGACATAAGAGAACCAGAAAGCTGACAGTTTAGTTTAGCCTGAATGTCCCAGTTTATATTACCATAGAGACCATTAAGAGAAGTACCTACTTCTACTTTTTTCAACTTATTATTAATAGATGGAAAACACTTAAGTCATGTGCAACTTTCAAGTTAACATAGCGCACCTATAATAAAATTAGATCCATCGAAGTCAACAAAAGAGACCGCGTGAACACTGCAAGAGTTCCTTCTGGTCATTGGTACATAGGAACCCACACAGAGAAACTGCGTATTATTGAAACCCACAGGAAAAAGAAACCATGATTATTTTCTCTTTGAATCACCGGCTTTTGCGTCCGAAAGAAATAGGCTTTTACGAAGATACTTTTTTTGACAGTTTATCAGACTGTTCATCAAAGATGAGAGACCTATTAAATTATATAAGCTCGACAGGACGGATTTAGTCTCCAGTCTTTTATATTAAAGGTTCTTGCGAGAAATGTGTATGAAAATTATCTAATATCTTGCCACTGCAACAAATTAACCAAACAAGAGCAATATTAGTAGTAGATGTAGTAGTTGTATACTTATGTATACTTATATATATGATAATTCAATTAAAGTTTATATATAGTTTAATTATAAACTAATAGTAATGCAAACTCCTTGAAGCTTGGTATAATTTCTCTTAATATGATTTAGTTTTTGTATGATATTTAGCAGTAATAAAACTATTATTTTATTGAATTTTATAAATCTCATTATGTATTGTCCAATATATATCAATTTGCTTAGTCATCCTACCATATAACTGAGGTATATATATTTATATATAAAAATATGTTGCATTAAAATCTCTTCAGCTGTTTGAAGATATTTTTATCTTACACTGAAAACTGTGTTTGGCTGAACATTCATTATCAGCCAATGTTTGTTTATATAATAGGGATAGTCTACCGATAGGGACTAAGCTGTTCCAATCAATAATACAAACAATATATGGTTTCAGTTATTTTGTCCACGCAAAATAAGTTTCCGTCATTATAATTATACCGGATTAAATTTGCAATAAGGTTTTGCAATAATATGTCATTATTATTTGCAGTTTGCAGATGTACAATTGATCTTTTAGGACGGGTGTATTCATAGTCTATTATTTAATAATAAATATTTGCAGTTATTATTAATATGTTTGGGAAATTCTTATTGCTATTTAGGGATCTGTAATATTTCCTTCATGGCCTTAATATATTTTTCCAACTCAATTTCCTCAATAAATTGTAATATTAAATCTGTATTTCAAAATTTTATTACTTAACCCAAAATTAGTTGGCCGTCAGGGACTTCATTTGTTTATGTATCTTTTTGGTCTTATACCCGCCTATTATAGTTTATCGCGTTAATTTCTTTTTTGGTACCATATATTTGTCAGACATGTACTTGTAGATGAAGCATCAAATATAATTTTCCAAAAAAAAATGTATTCTTATTACTTAGGCCGGGAATTTATCAATCTACGTAGTATATAAAAATGTACGCATGTACTAAAACTGTACATATATATACCCATTTAATATATATCAGATTTGAAAAATGATACTATGAATGTTCGTGGGTATATATATGATGGAATTTTGGGACAGCCCACTTTCCAACAAGTGGCCCCACTGAAGTGAAGGATTAGCCGAAGTAGACCACGAAACTACTTGGGTCCTTTTTCGTTTTTCGATTCTCGGATGTCGTTATTGAGTTAAAGCTTCCGTTCGCATAACCACATCTTTTGTTAATGCAAGCAGCTCATTTAGCTTGAGGTTTGCTGCCAAGTCATCTCCAACCCAATGGTGTCCCAAGACAGTCTTCCTCCTACTTGCCAGTGCTGGACATTGGCACAATATATGCACCGCTGTTTCCTTTTCTTCTAGGCATAGTCTGCAAGTCTTATCTTTTTGAGGTGATACTTGAAGTTGCCATGTCCAGTAATTAGTGAGGTCAGCCAGCTTAGAGTGAATACCGCGAATACCGAATAGCACTAATATCGCTTGCCGGCTCACGTTTTCGTAGGTATACTAATATATTATATATAATATTCGAAATCAAGTACTATAAATCTGCCAAATCCATTCAATAAATGTATGTGAACCAAACCGGATTAAATCAGAATTAAAATACTGGATATTTGATTTTCAAAAAGAATTTGCGAAAACGAAGTCAACATCTCAAAGACAATTAGAAACAAAAATTGGTTAATTTTCACACAATTAGGCAAAACGTTTCACAGTTTACTTAATCCAGTTGCAATCAGCTTATTTTTCTTATTAAACAGTGAGCTAAATCAACTGCAATTTGTGTCTTTCGGTTACCAAAAAAGTGGGCTTACGAAATTTATTTTATGTCAATTAAATTCCAAGAAATGCGGTTTTAATTTGCATTCTTAAACACCTACAATGTTGCAGTGTTTGTGTTGAATATTAAAATGGGTCAAAGGATGTACTATTAAACGTGCGTCCAATAGAATCATTGGTACCTGCGCAGGCAGGCCGTAATTCTGGCAAAGCTATACATAATACATAAGCTAAACCTTTCTGAGTAGAAATGCAAATAAAAAGGAATAATTAAAAAATGCAGAAGTAAAATTCAAATGCAAATGCAAATGCAAATACTGTTGAAAAATGGCATAAGGCAAACAAAATACCTGGGCACGTGCACATGTTGCAAGCCGAGAGCAAAACTAGAATGTAAATAAAATTTATTTTAATCAATGCAGGAGATTCTACTAAGCAATCTTATTATCCTTTACGACATATTTCAAGCTAAGCCGTTCTCGTTACAGCGAATGGATTAAAAATTCAAACTGTTTTTGCATAAGATTTTCGGTCCTACCCAATTGCTAAGTCAGTTGTTTTCTTTGTGAATACATGAACCTTTATCGTTTCCGTCTTATTTTCTCCATTCATTATCTTTTCTGTTAGTGTGTTCGTTTGTTTGTTTTTGTGTTCTGTTTCTTTTTTCAATATCTGCACCCAACTCTAGGAATATAATCCTGTAAGTTCACATATCGTTTATGCATAAATGTTTATGCAGTAACTTGCGTTCATTCAAGTATGCGTTCACATCGAAGTCCTTTCGCTGGAAAATAGTCAAATATGCAACTTTTTCCTATCAACTATTCAGGTTTCCATATCGAACGCTCAGTGAAACAATTGAACGCTACAAAAAGTAATAAACTTGATAGAAGTTCTCTGTTTCCATTCATTTGAAAAACTTCTACCAAAAACTCACTTAAATTACTATTTTTTTAAGGATACTAGAGTTCATGAATTCGCATATTCTCCAAATCACAATGTATCCAAACATGCCAAAGATTTTACTACTCTGACAAGTAAAGTTATTAAATGGCAGAAGAATAAATTGAATTGTAACCAAAGCAACATGGGATTATACTTTTTTTAGAACTTCACTTCATAGTTCACATCCTGCTTGCCTTCTCCTTTCTATTTGCGATACAAGCAAGTAAGCAAACAATCAGTTAAACTGATAAACTTTGCGCAAAGTCCTTTAATGTGTGCATTCATTCATGTGCATAATTCTCGCCTACATGCAAGTGCTGCATCAGGATACGCGCTTAAGTATCGGCTTTGGAATATCCTTTTACGTTTGTCTGTGCATAGAATTGAGTTGCCTCTTCTCCACTGCACTGGGTGTATCCATTCATGTGTTGTGTTGCGTAGTGAAAGTGAAACATAAGCAGAATTTAGTGGAGCGCTTTCATGTAATGCCTCTTTTATCCGGTTTTGTAGTGCCTTTAGAAAGTGCTTATCAATTTTTTTTTACTTACCTTGCGCTGTAAACAGAGTATGAGTGGTCGTTTAAATTTGCATCAGAAACATTTAAAGTGAAATGCTTAAATTGTAGTTTTACACATCAACTTAGTATATAAAAATGCATTTTAAAAGTCATTGAACTGAAGAAAATTGTATAGTTCAAATTGGTATTATGTTATTATTATTAAATAATAGGCTATGAATGCACCCCAACCTTAAAGATCTATTGTGACCCTAAAACAAATCTAGAATATTTATAAATCTCGTAATTGCTGTGGGGTTAATATAAATCTATTTGATTTGGTATCAAGATCCCGCTTTCAAAGTAGTTAAGACTATATATCTATATATCTGATATTTACTTCTGCTCATGACAGATTCGCCAGGAATCACTTTCTATCATATCTATATTTTTCATGTAGTAATTAAGTCTACAGTGTCCTGCAAGAAGAAATAGGTTCAGAGTTTAATATCGTTTCTGCTAAGAATAAGGATAGCGTCAACTTTAATGTGTTCAGGTACAATGAATCTTCTTGACTGCTGCATGCCTGTTTGAGCTCTCCAGTGTTCAAGTAAATTTCGTTTATTTCGTTTACATATTAAGTTATTTGTGCTATTTGCTGCCTCGCAGAAGGGCTCTGAACGTTAAAGGAGTACATGCACCTTTTCTTACTAGGTAGTCTCTATTTCACTGCCCACATGTCCTTCATATCCTGGTACCCATATAAGAGTAACATAGTTCCTCGATGCTAGAGTATTGAGCAATTGAAAGTATTCCCAGACCAACTTTGATAATTAGTATTGGATATAGTAAAAAAATTGTTGTAAATTATATATCATCACGTTCCGTTCTACAAATTTCATCCAATACCTATACTGCTATTTGGTGCAGAAGCGTTAGCAGTTACCAACAGTGATGAGAAGGTGTTAGAAGCATTCTAGAGCATAATTATTCGGAAGATCTATTTTTCCTTACGTGTTGACAACGAGTATCGAATTAAATGAAACAATGACTTGTACAAGCTATAACACGCCATTGACATAGTTAAACATATAAAAATTTAGTCTCTTCAGCTAACTTTGTCATGCCGTGCGAATGGAAGAAAATGCTTAGGCTAGAAAGGTTTTTAATTGGATACCTGAGGGTGGAAAATGCTTAAGAGGACAACTACCTCTACAAACACTGAAAAACTTCAAAGAGCTCAATCGAAAATCTTTCGACAAATAGTCGGTGCCCTCTGGTATATTAAAAACACGAATATTCATTTAAATTTTCGATTTAACACAGTCACATATGTATGTAATTGTCAGCAATATAAAACGCAGTCAAATTCAGGTTTTTGAAAAACCTTACAGTTCTATTTAAAAAATTTTCCAGCCCTCTTTAATTTAGAGGGTTCAGTTAAAATTAAATTAAAACAATATGTAGTTAGTGCATTCAAAAAAAGCTGATAATAAACATTACATATATCCTCTAGTTTATTATTTCAAGGAAACTGAAGTCCTTGAAATTGTAGAATATGATATTATTATTGGAATATGATATTCCGAATACTCGTGTGAACAACGTCTACGATATTCCTTTAGTTGATTTTCTTGAATGCATTAAGGAAACTATAAAGAGATGTACGTAACATATGATAAGCTATTCTATTAGTTATATTTACTTCTAGTTTCTTCGATTTTAAGTTTGTGCACCGTGGTCAAACGACTAAGTTGTAGTTAGGGTAACTTTACCATATCTGGAAAAGGCTACTCAATTCACATTTCAATAATCAATAATCAATATAAGTCAATAATCAGTGACTCTGGATAAGTACCCAGCATATACCTGGACCAAAGTTCATTACATGTAGCACTTGAAACCAAAAAGCACAAATATCGATTCATATGACAAATCATCTTAATATGATTGTCAGATTTAACATATAGTATGTTCACACCTTTAAAGTTCTTTACAAATATTTATTTTGCGCAAATTTTTTTTTTTATTTTTTTTTTTTTTTTTTTGTTTTATTGCTACAACTATTTACATTATAAATAACGAGTAGCTTGAATCTGATAAATACTATACATACATAAATAAGCAATTTATTTTCTACACAAATTACTTTACATTCTAATTCAATGCCATATCAGCGACATTTCGCCGTTTTAATCGTCTCTGTTGTCCATACGAAGTTATGATGTTAACAGCTTCTATGTTGACATGTTGCTGCAACCTCAGTTTGTGTCTTGTTGCTTTCTGTTTTATTTCTTCAGCGACTGTGGACAATTTTAGATCGCGATGTATATCGCTGTTCCTAATGTACCATGGCGCTTTTAAAATGTTCCGTAGAACCTTGTTCTGGAAACGTTGGATTATTTCGACGTTACTTTGGCTAGCGCTCCCCCATAGTTTAGCGCCATATGACCATACAAGTTTTAAAATTTGATTATATAGCAGAATCTTGTTTTGCATAGATACTGTGGATTTGCGGCCAATCAGCCATTCCATTTTTCGCAACTTCATGTCAAGCTCGTCCCGTTTCTTTTTTATGTGTTCTTTCCACCGAAGTTTTGCGTCCAACGTTTTGCGCAAATGATATATAAGACTTTTGTTTCATTCACAATAACACAATTTTGTAGTGTTAAATACTGTACTACGGTGAACTGTTCAAGTTGAAACTAACTTGATTTTGTAGAAATTACGATTAAATTATGTTTTCAACTGTCTAAATTCCTTAACAAATCTTCCTGATTCGAACTTGTTTTGCTGTCGAAATCAAGAATAAGTTGAAATGACAGCTGCAATTACAAGCAAAACTCTGATGTGAATCCAGTATAACATTCAAAAGTTTTTATTGTTTTATAAATAATAGTTATATATAGTTATCCATAAAAGTCAAGTACGGCTTTGCGTCAGTTGGTTAAGGAGCGCTGTCTTTGAGCTTTATATTTGGTAGGGCACAAGTTCGATTCCTGGTACTTGCAGTTTCAAAAAATTGCTTACGAAGAATTAAATACAAGAATTATTTCCAAAACCACTGATGATGGTCTTGGGCAAATCTCAAAACAGCTGTATGGTCAACCAAAAATATAATTAATTAAAATAATATAAAATAAATTTTTGTTGTTGTAATTTCACTAATGTGCGAAAAACCTCTTTATATTATTATATTTTCATATTAATTTATTTATAACAAGCTCATCCAGTTCATTTTATAGTCGTCTATTGTTGCCATATAATAATTTCCCAGCATTTTAAGGCTATTTACATACGTCAACTTAGAACAAAAGTTAGACTTTTCACTTTCTTCCAAATAGTAAGCCACCGACAACATTTATTTTTGTCAGGTATGAAGTTAACAGAGCATTGGGCGTGTATTTGGGCATATCCATGAGATATATTTTTTCGCCACAAACATTTGAAAGTGTCACGCGTACAACAACAACAAGAACAAATACAAGACCAGCAGAATAATAAAAAAAATATCTGCCACATGAAGTTGCACATTGTGGCGTTGAAGTGTGCATTTGCAGTTACGCTGACTTTGCGGCCGCTATTTCGATGCAACACATGCATTCAGTTAACACCTGAAATAGTCAGGCGTTGTGCCTGACTGTGTTTGTCAGTTGCATAAAGTTCAGGGAATACATTGTGACCGAAAAGTTTCCGGAAATAAATAAATAAAACGCAAAATTCTTAATCTTCATCAATATTTATTTTATCTAATATGCTCCATTAAAGCGATACACAAATGCCAACGTTCTTCCAATCATCAAAACATTTTAATATAGGCGCTTTCCGGTATGGCTTTGAGTTCCCTCTGCGAATTCTGTTTTACGTCTTCTATGGATTCAAAACGCGTTCCTCTGAGTGGTAATTTGAGGTTGGGAAACAGGAAAAAGTCACACGGTGCAAGATCAGGTGAATACGGTGGCTGTTCGATGGTATTTATTGAATGTTTGGCCTTAAAATCGTTGATAATGTTGAACAAATTGAGGTGAATCGGAACAAGCCGGGCGTTGACACGTCGCATACACAAATTGTCCACCAAAATCAAACGAGCCATCTCACGACCGATGCCTAGCTCTCGTGCTATCTCTCTAACACTCACATGAGGATTTTTGAACACGATTTCCTTTGCCTTTTCAATGTTTTCGTCGGTGGTAGAGGTCGAAGGTCGTCCAGAACGCGGCATGTCTTCGACGGTCGTACGACAGTCCTGAAAGGCTTTGTACCACTCATAAACTTGAGTTTTCGATAAAACTGATTCCCCATAAGCCTTTTGTAGCATTCGCAACGATTCTGCACACGAAATTTCGTTCGAAAAACAAAATTTGATGCAAACTCTTTGTTCAATATTTTTTTCCATTGTTTTTTTCGCAACGCACTACTGAGGTGAACTGGTTTCAACAGCTGCCGTAAACGAACTGTCCGACAGATCGCGCTCATTTTTGGCATAGTAATTAAGGACAGTGCTGCCAAACTACATAAACTTAAAATATCGAAAAATATACAGCGCGCGAATTTTAAATGAGAATTTCCGAAAGCTTTTCGGTCACAATGTATGGCTTAATAAATGCCACACGCCTAACCCAGCACGTGCACGAGCCACATATGGTCAAATGACTCGACCAGCATTTTTTTTCAGGTGACTGCTTCATTTGTATGCAAAATATGCAGGACTGTTGATATTAGGATTTGTATTTAAACTAAAAGTAAAAATGCTAATTGAAAAAATAAATGCACTTTAAAGTGCAGTTCACTAAATTCTGATGGTTATAAATATTTTAACGCGCTCCTGTAGTTAAAAAATATTTCAACGAGTTAATTACATAGCAGGGGAAAAGTAGCCGTTAAATATAAATAAATTTTAAAAAATTTTTATAACTATGATAATGTTATAAAATTATATAAATCATATAATAATGTAAATAATATATTAATATTAAAAAAAAAAATTTTTTTTATTAATTTTATATAATATTACTTGTCATGTATTTTTACTAAATTAATTCATCTAAGTATTATACTTAGATGAGCTCATATTTCTTCTTAAAATAAAATAAGAATTGCTAGTCTCTATCAGATCCATCTATCACATAATAAAAACAATTTATAATACTTAGCTTAAATTGTATATAAATTTTATTTGACAAATCTGAAACCTAAAATATCTTCACCTTCCTTAGAGACAAACCATTTATCAAAACATTTATCGTTTACTCCTTGACCTCCTTGACTTGTCATTTTATTGTATCTTTTGTTTATTCACAAATATCAACAACTATAAACTATAACAATAGTTTAATATATAGTATGGACTAATATAGTCGCCAAATAACTAATGGTTCACATATACGTTCTTATAGTGAACAACCTACTTAACTGAAAAAGATCAGGACAGTTATATCATTGCATATACTAATGAGAACACACTACGATATTTTCCAATTTCAATACTGACTGAGGTTTTGAACTATCATGGCTTGCCATAAGAATTCATACTTAAATCATAGCAAACTATATACCATACCCTCACCAAAAACATTGTAGGACATTTGGAATATTCCAGATTACAACCATATATGTTACTCTTATCACAGAGCTATTGTAACCATTACTCTGCTTCAGATATGAAACGTACTCAATATCCTTATCAATTCAGTTGTTTTTCAGATATCAACATTAGAGTATAGCATTCTAATATAAAACTTACAAAATAATTCTATGTGTATGTTGTAAGTAATGTTCTATTACAAAATATTTTAATATACTTTAATATATTTTATATAATAATATAAATTTATTATAAGGGTTAGGCTAAAGAACTTAGTTTGTATGGTTCTTGAATCAATGACATATTATGAAATTTTAAAGTGTCTAATCATTCGGATCATAATATATATGCAAACATATCAGAGATTTGTTATGAAGTAAAATTCTGTTATTGATATGAAAGTTAGATTTCAGAGTCAGATTAATAAGCTTTGTTTGTATGGCACTTCAACCAGTAACACGTTATGCAATTTTGAAGTATTAACTCATCTTCTACATATATGGCAATTATATCAGAGATATACAAAGTAAAGTTCTGTTATTGATATAAAACTTAGAATAAAGATGTAGCCAGTTGCAATATCAGGCAATAAATTCTGCAATAAATTGAAATGTTTTGTTCGGGTTAGACGAAAAGACATTGTTTGTACTGATGTTTATCGCTTATAGTGTCAACTCTTCAGTTAATGCGTGAGATCCCAGAGACATCTTTCCATAACGCCTGATCAGAGCGAATTATATTCTGAGATGTTTGTGCAGCTAAAATAACAGACCATGAACTGGAGATAGTAAAAGAGTGTAGTCATTTAAAAAGAGTTAAACGATAGACCCGTAGTTCCCAACCTTTTTTCATCCAAGAAAAACTATAGTACTTTTGTTTTTAGTAAGGATCACAACATTTAAGAGTAATAAACTGTATCATTATTTTAATAAACTTTATGCATCTCTGGCATAATGTGTAATGAATTGTATAAGTGCATAGGTACCTTATAAAGGCTATAAAATAGATATACCATATAATTACTTGAATATTTTGTATGCTAATATTCTAATAAATGAGGTCTCTGATGACAAATCACAAGCTATATATCTATACCCGTTAAATTAGATTCACGGATCATTTTTAACTATCTCAAATGATCCGTGGACCACCGGTTGGGAACCACTGCTCTAGACTTATCCGCATATCTTATCCAAATGCTTTTTCTATATGTAAGATAGGACAATATTATATTGTTCAAATTTTTTACTTCTTCTATTATAAACTGTATCGTTATAATTAAAATATAGTTTATATATTTAAAATTAAAATGTTTTCACTCAAATCTAAATAATCTCTTAATTAGTGAATGACTGAAGTAAAGATGGAAAAATATAAAATTGCAGAAAAATTGTTTGTTGAAGAGAATTATCATAAAATAAAATGAAAATTAATTTGAAAGCACAAATGTGAAAAATATCATAATTTTTAAATTTAAATAAAGAAAATTCTTTTTCAACTTAATAAATATTTAAAATAGATATAAAATATGCTTTAAGTTAAGTAATAGCATTTTTGCTACTGACACTTGCTAGAAGTGCAATTTTACACTTCCCGCAGCAAACGCTGTATGCACGCCATAAGGAGGACTACTTCGAATCTAAAAAATATACCAAACAAGGATAAAATTTTCCGTTTTCAAACTAAATAGAAAATTCTTCATCTTCTTTATAAATGTAAATATGTAGTTTGAACGTTCGGTTGCCCAATAGATGAATCCAGCAAGTTAAATAAGAGTTGCAAAAAAAAGATTATTTCAAAAAATACTGCTGCTTGTATTAAAAAATATAAATGGGACCATTGGCATACAGGATCAAAAGGACTTGGTCTAAGCCATGAAAAGCCAATGGTCTACAAATGCTCCGTACGTGACACTTACCGAGCATGAAGCGTTGCCGTTAAATTTTACTTTTCCTTTTTATGCAGATTCAACTATTTTATTTTCTTTTATTTCTCTGGAAAAAAAATTTCTAGAAAAATTTTTTAAAATAAAATTCACGTTCGAAGTTTTGTTTCTGAATGATTTTTGCTGATAATACTTGTTGAATTCTAATTTCTTATTAGATTTAGTACATGGAGCACCATTCCGTTTTCTCCATCTTAGCTTCCATTTTATTTCATATTTTATTTATTTAGCTGCTGACAATGGTCAAATAATTTGAGTTAAACGAAGAGATTTATTTTGCATCAATTGCATTTATTGGAATAATATCAATTTATTGATATAAAAAATTGGTATAAAAAATTTGTCAAGATGTTTGTAATGCTGCAAAAGAGTTATAGAAACCCATATAGACTGTATGCATTTTGGACCAGCAGAACATGATGAACATGATGGTGACAATGTCTGTCTAATCATTTGTCTATCTGTCTGCCATTGTGTTTGACTCAAGATTTTTTTGTGGGGATCAGGGCTCTCAAGATACATTTTCTCAAATATCAGAAAGTGGTTGGCTACTTTGATTTCACTGTCTATCAAACTCACATTCGGTCTTTCCACCGAATTATATTCTCTGCTTTTTTATCTCTCATTGAACTAAGGACTATTCGTAAGTCTTTCTATCAAATCTTAGTATCCTCTCTCTGTTCCTCTCTGTGTTATCTTTCGAGGCCTAGATTTATATCAAATGGGCTATATTTTAGAAAATAACAATTTCAGCCCCTTAGACTAGTCGTGACTTGAAAGGGTTTGAATATGGAAAAAAGTGTCTTGTTATTACACTTTTTGGATTATTATCATTCCACCCAAGGCTTTTGACACCTTGAAATTTACAATTATCAATATTTTATATTTGCGGAATTTATGTTCTTCTTATAGAGGAACGAGCTAATCTCTATAGTTTTTTACTGATTAATTTTCAAATTACTTCGTAAGGCTACTTTTTTCAATCGTTGTATCGGTGACTGATCTATTAAGCAGGCATTCTTTATTCATATTTCGAATATGTTCTAAAGAGCAACTGAAAACATGAAATTTATAACAGGTGAAGCGAGGGTTAGCATAAATCACTCTATTTATTAACTTCTGAGAGATACTGTTGGAAGCGTGTTTGCATTTCTTTTTTAACTAATTATGAGATTATGCTAAATTATATTGTATAAAACTGCTTAAAAAGTTAATGATTTAAATTATTGTTCTTATAAACAAAGCAGTCACTTAAGAACCCCATTTATTATGGGGTTATGAAAAAAGCTATTTCTTAATGAATGAACTTAATATAAATTTAGTTGACACTAAAGTAAACACAAATATTTTTGCTTCAAAATCTTGAAATTTTGCATTTTATCATAAGCGAAATTATTTTTCCGGAATAAAAGTTTTAAAATTAATTTTAAATTACCAATAAGGATTCTGAAAAGTTTCAAATTGAATTAGAAGTTCTTCCATGTGCACAAGAACTTTCCAATCAGAAACTTCTGTACATTTATCTACTCAAATCCTTCCAACGTCAACATATCGTTTTGCATCAATTTCTGAAATTATTCGAAACTTTTGTCACAAAATGCACTAAAGTTTGATTTATACCTTAGCCAGAATATGAGTCTTCCTCATTCTAAAAAAATAAATAAAAATATTTTAAACTTTTTATAAAAATTGAGGAAACTAACTTTATTTTATTAAAAATATATGGAATTTTATACCTATTGCACTTTTTTCTTACATCCTATTGATTGGGAGAAAAGGTGGTAAGATGGCAAATAGGTCTTATCATCAAATTTTTATATGTTATAGATATATGCATTAAATTTTAACTTCCGAATAGTGTGAGTCAATTATGTTTTTATTTAAATAATAATTAATATCTCGATTAAATAGAAATGTCATATTAATATAGGTATAATACATTTAATTCTATTTATTTTTATTTTATTTTAGTTTTGAGTGAACATTAGAATATATAAATTAATTAATAAAATTAAAATTTTAGGTTAACTAGGGCCCTTCGCCTTGACATTTTACTACAATTTCTTTCAATTGTATTGATAAACAATATTTCTGTGGGGTATAGTAATTAAATATTAATCTGAATATAAACTTTCTGTAAATTTAATATTTTTTTATCATACTACTATATATGAAAATATTTTCGATATTCTCTCTTACCACACAAATAAATAAATTACGAAAATTGTGCTTTCCTTATATGGAAAGCATTGAAGGCTATCGTGTTTTTTTAAACTCAAAAAAATAATTTTTTATCGAGTGAATACTTATACTAGTCATTTAGCGAATATCACCAAATATCCATCCAAAAACGGTCTTCGGAAACATCTATTGATTTAATTGACTGTACATAATTTTTTTATTTATTAAGATAATAAATTTTGCATTGTGATCTAGAGTTCTATTGGAATCTCTTCTTAAAATTAGAGATTAGTTCAAGTGTTGTCTAGATATATTGTAGTATTCAGCTTACTTTACCGATTTTTATTTCTTCTACTGATAGGAGAAGATGTCTATCGCCGCATTGCTTTGATTTGTGCAACAGTGACTAACAAATTTCTAGCAAGTGCTTTAAATTCTTCGATTCTTGCTTATAGTCCCAGCATATATCATTAAAGAAAGTTCAAAATCCTGTAGAGTTGTAAAATATTTAATTATTTATCTTGAATTTACAAAAAAAAATGAAAAGTATAACAAATATTGAGTTTAAGTAAACAATTGATTTTGATTTGCTTTTAAATCTTTTATTCTTTGAATTTTTTAATATTATCACAACACAAATATTTTTTCATTTAATATAGAAAACTTTTCAACCAAACTGTGGTCGCAAGTCATTTTATATTTTATGTAAATATTATAACATGTTTTTTCCTAAAATAAACTAAAAATAATTTTACTAAAAGTTTCCGTTTCATCTTTGGAAAATGGATATCAAGTAGAACAAAAAATTATTGAAACTCATAACTGAAGCACTCAAAAGTTTTTTAATATTTAATAACCCTCGAGTCACAGTTTAGACATTATTTTTCTGAAACTATGTATATTTTTGTTTTGATAAATCTTCAAAAATGTTTCACAAACTTCACTATCAATCGTCTTTGATGCCAACGCCTATATCCTTGTCATAATTTTCTTCCTAACTAGTTTTCAAGCCACTCCCTATTCATTTTATGCATCCCATGGAAAGCTATGCACGAAAACTTTTGAAATGAAATTTCTTTTCAATTTTCTCAATGCAAACAACCAAAAGCAAAGAATGATTAAATTTCAAACATTTCTCTCTTTATTCGGAACCATAATCAAGCGAATCCCCTAGTCGCCTACTGGTCATCCCCAAATATTGCAAATATTTAATCTTAAAATGCAACTCCGGGAAGTTCTGTCGCACGCTTACCAAATTTGCATAATGTTCGGCAAATAAGCAATTTGTTGCAATTCTCTTAAGTCAATTTTTGCTGCTGTTCCGGAATTGTCAACTCATCTGCAGTTCCTGTGCAATCATGAAGTTGCATTGGATACACCAAGTAGTCCGCATTTATTGGAGTGTCATTTGCAAAACTTTTTGATGCAAGTCTAATTGAATTTCATAAAATTTCTGATATTTTAGTTGCTAAAATTGGAGAGGTTTGCGATTCGCAGGACCAGGAAAATGAAAATAATTTGATGAGTAAATTAATAATTAACAAACAAAAGTTATTACGGTGAAGGGTGTTAAATTATTCGCTTAATTCCAAATTTAAATGATATTCTCTAGAAATTCATTCACAGTTTTTGATTATTTTGAATTTCTAAAGTTATAAATTTCTTATAGAAAGTACTTAAAAGTACGTGAGAGTCAATAGTTCTCTAACGTGTAATTACCTTCTACATAGGTTTAATACCACACGGTGCTCACACGCATCAGTATAATACGACTATAAATAACAGTGGGGCATTAGAATGCCAAGGAATTCCGCGGGTATTAATTAAGGCTGTACGTTTGGATACGGTTTCCTCCTTGAGTGGGAGCGAGATCTATCTAGCACCATTGCTATTCTTTAGACCTCAGCACCCGGTTATACATTGCAATTCCATATCGAATTAAAGTAATAAATATAAGGCTGTACGTTTGAATACAGTTTCCTCCTTGAGACGGAACAAGGTCTATCTAACGCCATTGTAATTCTTTAGATCACAGCACCCGGTTATACATTGCAATTCCACATCGAATTAAAGTAATGATTATAGTCATTCTTTTTGCGTATTTTTGGGTTATGAGCACATTCACCACAATACTTCCATTAAAGAGACCTCTCACATTGAATGAGAGTAATGAATACAGTCATTCTATTGAACTCAATTTGGGTTTTCGATACTTCTATTAAAGAACCTAAATCTAAGTAGTCAGTGCAGCTGAAATTGTGGACCTTGAGCCCCATGATACCAAAATGACACTTTTGAATGGATACCGCAAGTTAAACTCACTCAGTACACTTCATACTCTAAAGAGTATAACGTCCATGCTTCTGCACCATATAGAAGCACAGGTAGGTTGAGCAAGTTATAGAGCCTAAATTTTTTTTGTTGATAGACAGCTCTACATACCAACTACCTACTAAGCTCTGAATAGCACTTATTGGTAACGGTGATTCTTCGCTTAATCTCCAGGCTGTCTTTGTTGTTATTCGTTACGGCGATGATAGCATAGCCACCAATCACTAGCTCGGTGCTCAAGGTACGCCCATTAGCTGATATATACCTCGTTTTGTTCGTATTACATTGACCAATTAGCCCATAAAAAGTAAAATTTATACAATATTATAATCATATTTTATTCTTTAAAATATTGATATTAATATATATGCTGTTATAAATTTTTTATTGGAGCAATACTCTTTTTAGTTAATTAAACTCTACGTACAAACACTTAACATACTAACAGATACCAGTGGTAGCCATTACGTATCCTGGTGTTGAGATACTTTTACCTCCAACTGACAAAGCAGGGAGCAAAGTTTTGCTACATTTTCCGCAACGTTAACCAAAGATTTATTTCATGCTGCAGTACTTCATGGAGTGCAAACAAGAGCAAAATAATCTTTTATTGTTTGGTTTCTATAGTCGACCATTAATGACATATATGCAGTTATTTTTTAAAATATTTTAAATCATTTAAGATACATATCTTCTAGTGATGATATATACTTAAAAGTGATACTTCTATTGCTATATGAAATAATATTTTGTAAGAATTATGTCGAAAAAATCTTATTTGTTATATCCACCTTCTACAAGCCAATCTACATAAATTCACATACATCCGCTCAACATATATATGTATATCGAATGTAGAGTTAAAATAGAATTTTTATATTATTTTAAAATAAAAGTCAAACTCTTATTTCTGGTTGTAGTGTATCCGGAAATAATGTTCGACAATAAAGAGCTGTGCGCCTTGCAATGCAATTGTATCTTACATTGTGTTATTTTGGTAAATATTGCAAAGCTTCAGTATGGCCAAAAGCGTAATACGATAACAGGTGGTTCCCGTTGGGAGCAAGCACATTATAGTGATGGTTTTCTAGCGCCATGAGACCTACATAGCTCCCAAAGAGAAAAAACAAGAAAATGGCAGTGGAGATATGTTGAACATACATACACGAAACCATAGTAGCGTTTATTGCCATTTTGTGGAACTACTGCAGAGAGCTAGTAGTTATATATTTAAAAAGGATACTATCATTTCATATTAGCAGCAGTGCAACTATTTATACTGAGGAAATAAACTAAATTTCTGAAGTAATTTTAAAATGATGTTATTGAAATATGAAATATATGCAGTATCTCTTATAAAGCTTGATGTTTCTAATATTTTAAATGCAAAAAATTTATCTCTTATTGTATGTTCTCCTTGTTGCTATTTACGTTAAGTTTCCTAATCAATTTAATTCACTTCAGAATGACAATAAAATGAAAAATATTACATTGAGTACAATGATCACGTCTCATGGCGATGTCATTGCCAGGTTCAATTATGCTACGTTCGTATTGCATATTAGAAACTCATTAGAGCTCCTGGCAGAGCAGATTGTCCAGCATACAAACAACCTTGTTAGCTGGCAGACAACAGAGGATACTTGCTGCACTTATCTTTTACTGTAAGGACTACCAGGTGTAGTTGTAGTTTAGTTGGACAATGTAATGCAATCTGTTATTGGTTCTCGTGATTGAAACGTTTATGCTGCACAGTCTCTTGTTCCATTTTACGTGCACCACATGTAATGTAAATCAATGCCGCAATGCTTTTGTGCATCTGGAATGAATGTGCTTTAAATGACCTTTGTCTGACGTAAATTGAGTGAATTTCCAATTATCATTCGACATTTATGACATGCAATAATATAAACCAAACCAAACCAGACCAAACCAAGCCAAGACGAGCACTTAATGTCTGTGATAATAATATAATTATTAATGTGATGATTGAGGCAAAGATGAGTTTAATTACACTTAGCTTAAGGCATTAGATTACTTCTACCAGTATGAACTAAGTTTAATGGATTTAATTCTCTTATTTGCGTTGTGCTTTAAATCTTATATAAATGGGCAATAATGCATTGTAACCATTTTCTAAAATATTTCAGATTTGTATTTTAATAAATTATTGTCAAATTCAATTAAAATTCATTAAATTGAAAGTTGTGGTATTTGTGAAATTTAACATGAATAAGTGGAAACATAAGGCATATACCCTAATAGGTTTATTTATATTGATATATTGACATAGTAGAAATTGATATATGCATGTTTAATATAAATATTGAAATACAATCTAAAATATTAATTTTAATAACGCAAAATATGTAAACTATAAGCTACTAGTATAAACTAACACTACTTTTTGTTTATCAATTATAATGATATTAACTATTTTATAAATATTAAATTTATTAAATGTACAATAATTAATTTCAAATAATAATTTAATTTTACATACTACTTAATTTATTTAAAATAATAATATTATTTTAAAATTTTGGTTAATTTATGTTGTTCCAAATTATGAATATATTCATGAAATAATACTAATATCTACAATTCCGTAGTAACAAGTTACTGAGGCAATATAGCTGTAATGAATTGTATATAAATTATATATGAATAAAAAATAAAATGGTTACACCCAAAAATATATTGTGCTACTATATACTAGTATAAATCATATGTACTTTCTCGCAACACAAAAGAACATATAAGGTCGCAGTGCTTCTCTCAGCAAGAAGCTAGTTCCCGGTATTTAAGCTATGCTACTCTATCCAATTCTGTTGTCATTATTGAAAGTGATAAATGTCGCCATGGTTTAACGTTTCCCGATATTATGTATTACCTAAGATGTTTTTGTCTTTTCAATATAAGTACGTCACATTTCATAACATATATCAGATGAATTGGCAAAACCGATAATCAATGAAGATATAAAAAAATTAATATGTAGTTATTAATAGTAAGTACATAAAGTAACGTAACCATTACTAAAGGTGTAATTAATTCTTGACCCGTAAAAATTTTATAAATCAATTAAAATTTGAAAAATTTGAGATATATCACTCTCCTCTTTGATTAACATCAATTGAATATATCTTCTCAGAAAGAAAAAAAGTGCGAGTAATGTATAATTACAATTTCTTTCATTAGCAACTTTAGTTTTCTAGTTAATTGTTATAATAGATCATTTCTTTTGTAAGCATATCACAAAAGTACAACCGCTTCTTTTAAAAATAACATATGAAACATGGTTGCCAAGACTAAAAATTCGTCTATTGTGAACGATTTTTGGAAGTACGCATAATATTTGCTGTTAACTGTAAACAAATATTTGGCAAACAGTTCTCAACTCCTTTTTATTTACTAAAATTAAAAAATTATACTTAATTAATGAAAAAGCCTGAAAATACAAATTTTATTTACAATTATGTAAAAAATAAAATATTCTTACCTATAATTACAAAAAATTCTTAATCATTTTCAAAACTTTAACTTTAAATTTTATTACGTGTTTTGCATAAATAAGCCAAACAAAATTTTCGGTTCTTCCAGTGTTGTCATCAAAAGTAATGCTATTTGATATTGTTCTTTTGCGATATGCTTACAAAAGAAAACGCCTAATACTAGATTCTTTTCTCTATCCTCTTCTCTTCTCTTCTCTTCTCTTCTCTTCTCTTCTCTTCTCTTCTCTTCTCTTCTCTTCTCTTCT
>NC_051847.1:71964406-71972558 GCF_002237135.1 Teleopsis dalmanni | reverse complement strand
GGTTACAATTTGGTCCTTCATTTGGAGAATATGACAGCCCACCAACTAATTCCACTCTGTTCATATTTTCCAAATTAGTGGTAGTGATTTAAACTTATGATCATCGATTTCTTGATTTCTTTCACAGATGCGATAAAGGTTTATTCACTTCTCACACCCAGTTTTACATTTGACGAGAACAAATAAACTTAATCATTGATTGTGTAATAGGACGATTGAGTGTGGCGACTGATTGGTTACAATTTGGTCCTTCATTT
The DNA here is from genome assembly GCF_002237135.1 of Teleopsis dalmanni. Taxonomy (NCBI): domain Eukaryota; kingdom Metazoa; phylum Arthropoda; class Insecta; order Diptera; family Diopsidae; genus Teleopsis; species Teleopsis dalmanni. The sequence goes on along the minus strand of NC_051847.1, from coordinate 71,972,301 downwards.
GGAGAATATGACAGCCCACCAACTAATTCCACTCTGTTCATATTTTCCAAATTAGTGGTAGTGATTCAAACTTATGATCAACGTTTTCTTTTACTGATGCGGTTATAATTTACTTCACTCCTCAAATCCAGTTTTACATTTTACGGGAACAAATATACTTAATCAATGATTGTGTATAGGATTTTCAGTTGTTAATTCAATATCCACTTAAGCCAGCGATCGCGAAATTTAAATTCAAAACCCTCAGGATAATGAAGTTAGAAAAGAGTTACCATAATTAAGGATTAAAATAATTTCGCTTTTACACTTACAAGCTTTAACTTTCCTGAACCGGAATTGTGGACTCCTGGATTTTATTTTCTAATGTCACTCACTTTTTCAGAAATTAATGTAAGTTATAGCATTTGATAGGCTTTGTTGTAATGAAGCTGACTTCTATGTTAAAGCAGCTCCTATCAAGAACGTGAAATGCTTAAGTCCTTAATAATTAATACCTTGTTGTGCTTCTGCCGTCCATTATGTACTACAAGTGCCATTGGAAAAGTGCCATTGGATCTAGGAATTGTTCCATAAGTTGTAATTATTTTCGCAATATATTCGAAAACATTCATTCGAAACATATAGTCGAGTTAAGCTTTCTTTGCAAAATATTTCTGTACTATATTTCATATTCAAAGATTTTTACAATGGAAAAGGGATCAAGTTAAAGTAGAAAGTAGTAGAAAATAGTAGTATGTAGTAGAAAATGAATGTAGAAAAGTAGAAAGTAGAAAATGACAGATAAATTTTTTTTTTTTTAATTTTTAAATTTGTACTTTGGACTTTCTTTAATAATTGAATTTACCTAGAGGAGTCTTCTGTGTGGATCAGTTTTTTACAAATATAGATTTTGTTTAGTAAAAGAGTAAACATACTAAGAATAGGATATTATGAACCAATCTTACCTATTTAGCTAATCCTTCTTAATACTTGTAAATATCAAAATTGGAGGGCAAAAGATTTCATACCAATCCGATAGTTTTATTATGTATAGTTTCCAAACGATGTCCTTTGTATATATATATATATATCTATATATATAACTATATAATATATTTTATATTTATATACTTCTAAAAGGTGGGACAATCTTACCGATTTTATTTAAATTCCTTTGTCATTGATTTTTTTTTTGTTTAATAGATGGATGTTAACGTTATTCTAAAAAAGAGATAATGTGTCCAATAATCAATGAAACCGAAGTTCTAAATTAGTACTTACTATATTTATTTTACTTGAATATGCCTTATTTTGAATCTAATTATATGTGCATACATATGTTTAGAAGTCATATGCAATATTGTATGTACGTTTGGTTTTTTATTGTATAGAGCCATTTTTTTTTGTGTATTATATTTTCCCTACAATTTAATTTTGAATAACAATGGGCCAAAAAATATATGAATAACAAACAAAATATATTAGGGGTATCAAATTTTTTTCAATTCCAAAGCCTACTTTTATAGATGTAGTTTTTGTTTTAAAAAAGGACAGTTTTTTGACATTTGTGTTTTAAATAAAGTTTTCAAAATATTCTCCCGATGATGATGTCAAGGACTTTTATAAAGGATTTACCAGTGTATTAAGTAGTTAGACGTAATATACAATCTGCCTTCAAACATTTCTGTTCATCTAGTCAATCTAATAATAACTAACAGTAATAATTCCTCTTTTCTTGGGTTTCATCTTCTACGTTCCGAATTTTTCGTAGATCGAGTAATTATGTCAAACTCCATCAGTTGGTTCAGCTTATCATCGTAATGACTTCAGTATTTTTTTTTATCTCCTTGTTCGAAGGACTTCGCTATCAAATATTGCTTACCAATCTTCTTTTCTTCCATATGCCATATCTCATTTCCCTGTGCAGTCATAAGTAGCATTACTTTTTGCATATACTTAGCTTACAAGTTTTAGATTTAGCAGTTATTTTATTGGAAAGTCTACAGTAAAAGACATTGGTCGTCTGTTATTGTATACTTAATTTATGTGGTTGTATTTTATTCGAACTAGATACATATTTCCACAATTCAACCCTTTTCTGCTTTAAAATCCACATTATAACATTTATATAATATCACTTTTACCAATTGCTACAAATTATATTCCCATAACTTCACCGTAGCACCATTAAATTTTTGATCGTTCTCCTATAAAACCTGTTAAATTTGTTAAATACTACACTTTTGCAGAGACAAATAATATATGTATATATAATTACTAATATAATTAGTAAATAGTTTGTATTTATAATTTGACTGACTGGAGGTAAAGTTTTAAGCTAACTTTTTCATTATTTTTTACTTATTTTTAAACCAATATTTTTTTTATTTCAACTGATATATTTTTTATTCCAGACATTATTTAAAGAACTGCTGTTATGCAATACAAAGGATGTCTATCTACTTTCTCTCTCCCCTGATTACTGGAATGAAGTTCCCACATTGCTGTGGGAATCTTCTCCATTCATTCCTAAGAGGTAGTTTTAGTGGGTTCAAGTCTCACACTGTGGCTTTCGATGCTTTCCACCTACTGCAAAAAAAAAAAAAAAAAAAAAAAAAAAAAAATACAAAGGATATACCATATTTCATGTCAAGCAGTAATCTATCTTAAACAACAATCACTTAGTTTTGTCATCACTTAATTTTATCACTTGCGGTTCAATCGAAGTCATATATGCTAATTCGTTATCCATTATATATGAAGATATGTTCAACTGTTTCATATGTATGCTTTCTCTATTTTGTCATTATAATCGACTATTACTTCAGTACACTTACAAAGTATTGTATCTTATTGAAAGGACCACTTGGTTTACTTACAAAATATTTTAACTTTTTTTGCATTGAAAAATAACAAGACTATATACGTTCATAAAAGAAATTAGATTCATATCCTATTTATTCTCTTCGAATGTTTCTGAACGCTTCTGAAATCGTTTCTCCCAGTCCCTTCACATACGTTTATGTGCTTTTCTACTGACAATGCCTTTCGGAAATAGTTTAACCTGAACTTAGAGAGCCTTGTATTGGTATCCACACGTTGCGTACTTTTTCAGTAACTGTTTCCAAATGTACCATAACTCAATTCCAATATGAAGCAAATGACTACCATGTAAATATGTATCTTCTGATAAAAGTGTAATATATATCATTCACTGGACACGACCAAGGACGATTCCCGTCTGCAGCGGCTAACTAAACAAGTAAGAATATATGATCAACATATAGAACATAGCATGCAGTAACTACTTCAATTTTTTTTTAAACAACAAGGTTTCGAATAGTAGTAAATTAGAACAACAAAAATTGTGTTTATTACATTATTTTAATTATTATTACTTGTATTTATTACTTGTATTTAATTATTCGTAAATAATGTTTTTGAGACTGCAAGTCCCAAAGGTTGTACTCGCACCCTGCCAAATTTGAAACTCAGAGTCAGCGTTTATTAGTCAACTGACCCAAAGCCGTACTTGAAAAGTTTTTTCACTTGAAAAAACTTGCAGCTGAGAATTACATCCTCTAATGAATTCTGTTCCGATCTCTTATCCTTACTTTATGAGAAGTAATAAAACGTTTTTCAATACTTAATTCTATATATATTTATAATTTACAGAGATATCAATTTTATAAGACTTCTTGTTCATCAAGAACGTATATAGTAATTAAAGAGACATATCTCTGGTATATATATCTCTATATATCGCTGGTAAGATATCTATTATTTCAAAAATATAAATACCATTTTTTCACTTTATGTTTAGTATTATTAGCATTAGACTCCTGTTTTTCTAATCCATTATATCATATGCTTTTCATTAAAAACACTGTTTCTAGCGCACAATGGACGCACTCTTAACTTGATTCTACATCTGTTATATATATTACTTTGATATTGTATATTCCTTAGTTTGACATTATTTGCAATTGTTAAATAAATAAATTTTAATTTTGAAATAAAATTGTTTTTATTTATGTATGAATAAATTCGAAGGTATGTGCTTTTAAAGAAATGCTTACTTAATACTTTTTATGTGTAAAAGAAGAATGAAGCTCCGTGTGAGTTAAATAATTTTAGTTTTTTGTGTTTTTTTTTTTACTTAAACGATCACAGCAATTTTTCTATAAAAATTGTTAATAATATTGTTAACTTAGTTCACTTGGTTGTTCAAATTTGTAAATAATGTACACTAAACATATAAAACGAGGTACATTTGCTATAATTTCTGTTCCGCCAATCGAAAAATGTTTAAGTATACATCTAGTTTCATGGACACTCGCTTTTCAAGCACCGTACTAGTTCCTCTTTCAGTTTCTTGTATTCCCCAAGTCTTGTCTCAGCATATTCCTGTAATATGAAGTTAATAAGCCCATCACTTATGTGTTAAAATAATTGTAGTTAATTTTATACATACCCAGTAACCAAATTCTATATTTGAAGTAACATTTACAACTGACCATAAAATCCAGAACAAATGTGAAAATAAAGTGAAAAGGCGCACTTCATCCTGTACATCCTTAACTTCATTAGCTGTTGGGATGTAGGCTAAGTCACTTTCGTTTAGTTTTTTAAGGTAAGTTATGATGAAATTGTTTCGCTGTTCTTCATTCGGATATTGATGTATATGATGAAAGTAAAAAGGAAATGCAGGATTACTATAGTCAAATGTCCATTCAAGGAAATGATTTGCCAAATCGAATCCACGATAATTGTATGCGCAATATTCAAAATCTATTATTATAAGATCTAAATCATCCTCAGAGGTACAATTTAACAAAGAATCGGAAGATGATATAGAAGAATTGCTAAAAGAATCAAAGACATAAAAGTGACATGTAAAATATATTCAACAAATAAACAATCTAAAGAAAAAATATATTGCTATTTATGAGAGATTAATAGTAATTGACTTAACAGATACAAAATACGAAGAAAAATCATCAAAGCACTATAATTAATACTGAGTTCCACAAAGTAATAGCTATGTTACTACAACTGATATAGTTAGTTGATTTAAAAACGATTTAAGTGAACTTTAACATATAAATACAATAGTTATAAAATAGTAAAAAAATACTCAAAAACTTAAATGAAAATCATTTTTAAAGCTAAACACATTTATCGAAATTTAGTCTAAAAATTTTTATAATTTTATAAATAACTTGAAATATGTGTTCCAATTCTAATAAATAACTTTAATACTAACTAATTATAAATTATAAAACTGATTCAATTTTGAAACGATTAATAAATAACAAATCGTTTTATACTTATAACAATATATAGCTAAACATCCTTAAATAAAGTTTAAATGAAGAAAATTGGCAAAGAGAACCCCAATCATGTGAAAAGAATCGACATTTATATATAAAACTAATTGGAACAACGGTTTCTATGGATTAAAAAACATATAATTTTCTTAATGAAGCTTTGATCTTTGGCTCGAGCTGATAGAACGTTTCTTCACCTCGATCCAGTTTTAATAAAATCCCACCCACTTCTCATTTATTCGTTATTCTAAATAACTCTTCTTATCACTTATTCTCTATCTAATCCATGTCCTAATATATATAATATATATGCGTACGTCGTAGTTTCTTTCATGTTTTCTGCAATATGTAGTCCCCAGATTACATAAATAAAATAGTTAGGATAACTATGCATAATCACGCAGAATAACAAGTTCAATGAACACGTGATTCTACGAATGCTTGGATCTGCATCTCGTTGTCATTTGTCCTTCCATACGAGCAAGACCCACGCTATTCTCTTAACAACTATTAAACCAGCATTCTACTTTGGGCTACTAGAACAATAACATACAGTGGTTAGGATCAATTTTGTGAAATTGTTAGTATAATTGATGGAAGTATTGTATTGAAATATAAAATGAGGTAAAAATGGATGATATACGAGAATGAGTCATGAGTCGATTAGTAACTTCACAAACTATAATGTTTAGAAAGTAAAAGATTTCTCAATGATTTTTATCTAGAACCTTATGTTGTTACAGGACTATAATACGATAACTAGGTATATATATATATTTATATATTTTTATACTTACTTACAATTATTAAAATTTAGAATATAAAAAAAATATTTAATAACTAATATATATACATAATTATTCAATAAATATACTCTAAAGAAAATGTTATAGAATTACACTTACTGTAAAAATTTTGCACTATCTTCAATGTTGGCATTGATTGTATCACTTAGATTTAAGGAAGAACTATCAGGTCTGCAAATAGTATATAATGAATCAAAAACTATAGTTGCCAAAAATATAATAGTAAGTATTGAAGTTTACCGCGTTTCATTAAGGGAACTTCTTGGTGTTGGATTCGAGGTTACATCAGTTTCACGAAACAGTATATTCCCTTCTTGCAAGTCGTTATGACAGAAAAATACTTTATAATTTCCTTTATCAATCATAGACTTAAGCCACTGTGACTCTGCATTGAAGTCGAATTCTCGTACACATTGAGCTTGTTTTTCATTATTTTTCCTAAAAAATAAAAACATACATTATATATTGAAATCGTTTTTTTTATATACATATTTTTTTTTTTTGTCAAAATAAAAAAGTTAACTCACCAATTATTTTGTTTTAATATAATAGCTACACTCTTCAACCAGCGATTCATACAATTCCATAGCCAATTCGGCTCTTTGGACATTGGTATATCTAAACTATGAATTTCGCCCATTTTTTCAGCTATTTTCATAGATATTTTAGGATGAGATAATTCTAAAGTTAGTAAAGGCCGTGCCTAAAATGAATATAAAAAATGTTTAGCTTATATTCCTAACAAAATCTTAATTTATTTTCTATAATTTACATTATATACAAATATTATTAATAATATTATTTATTATTAATTATTATTACTGAAAAACATAAATTAAATTTAATTAAGGTATAGCATATTCCTTTAACACATATTTTTTTAATATAGAATTATAAATCTTGTTTAAAGTATATAAAAAATTACAAATAAGTTTTAAATAAAAGAAAAACTTATATACATGTATTCTGTAATAATTATTTAAAATAGTTAAATAGTTCAAATAATGTTTTAATAAAAAATACTTAAATGCTATATATATATATATATATATAGAACTGTATCATAAATGAAAATATTATACATTGATATGAATAGTAACAACATTGAATAAAAAATAAGACCATTCCACATTTTATTTATAAACATATTTCAGAAGAAAAACACAATTATAAAATATATATTTAAAGAACCACATTTAATCATACGATACCGTACGACCAAGGCCGTACGACACCACACTATACAATATCATACTGTACTCCCATACAATGCCTCACTATATAATAGCGTGAAGTACGTTACTACATCTATGAGTAACCACCGTTTACGACGTCATAAAATTAAAAGCTTCTTAAATTACGTAAATCTAATTGTCATTACGTCTCACATCTCAATAACATTAAACATAAATAAGTCACTACAGACTACCGACCACAGTCACTAGAAATACAGATAGATAACCAAGTCAGAGCTAACTTTTGCTGATATAATTATTTTAGAAAATATAAAAACAAAATTTATTGTCCTTAAACGTTAGCAAACTATAAGCGCAATTGTTAATTGTCCATATGATATTATCATACGCAATTTCTTGATTTAAACCTACAGATTTCTTGATATATTATTTAACAAAATAAATTTTCTCAATTTTTCGTCCCGGAAGCAAAAGTCTACTATTGCCAAATGTAGCTCGCTACTCGCTACATGAGCTGCAACAAAAACAAAAACAATAGAAGATTTAGTAAAAAGCCAATGAGAATATCTATGAATTACAAATAA
>NC_051847.1:71956320-71964306 GCF_002237135.1 Teleopsis dalmanni | reverse complement strand
TAACAAACTTCAATAAAATAGTCTTTAAAAGATTTTATAAAAATAGATAATTCCATTTCATTAAATAGATACTACTACATGTTTTAATAGATTCTTGGATGTACATTTTTTCTATTGAGATATATCAATATTTATATGATGAGAATGAATACTTAGTTATATCCAAAAGGACTTCAGAAAGAAATATAAATAGCATTTACATTATAATTATTGGCAATTATTTGTCTAAAAACTTTTACCCACAAAGTAATATAACTAAAAACGAATCCTTCTGGACGTTGTAATGTTTTCCAAGCTTAAGCTAGATCAACCATGAAGCAGCTAACAATGTTAAAGAAACCTCTGTACTAGTTATAAACAAGTGGTCATGCTGCAAACGATATAACAAACAAGTTAAAACCGCTTGGAATATATCTTGAGCAATTGACAGTGCTAAATACGATGGATCTAACAAGTTGTATATGAATATATAAGAAGATGAGAGAAATGTTCTTTAATTTACTTGTATAAAATATAATGTATGTATATTTGCGGAACCTAGTGCTTATTATGTGTAGAATATATACATATATGTAAGTAACATAATTATATTAAAATTAATATATTTTTTTTACCAATTCCCTTCACACAGCTGCGCTATGTACCTTTTTTTGTTACTCATACGCCATGAAACTTAAATTGCATGCTTTGAAAAGTTTCCATCAAAATGAATCAAGTTAAATGAACTTGCAAATTCATATATATTAAAAAACTTTTTAATAGTTAAGTAATTATGATCATTAAATTTACCATAAAATATTACGCGATGTGAAACTTTTTGAAAAATTTCTTAATAACTTAAGTTTATGAATAGTTTCAATATATATTCCAAATAAAATTGCGAACATAAAATTTCCTTCATAAATCTTTTTCGAGGGTAAAAATGATTTTTATTTTTTTTGGGTTTTGTTGGTTTTTAAACTTAAATTGTTTTATTCTTTATATCTTTTATACGCACAATTTAATATGGATTTTTTTTTAATTGTACAAATGCATTCACTTCATTTGGTACCAACACTTATCGCCTTTTACCAGAGTCACAAGCAAATCCCTTCCGGTATTAACTATTTTAATGCTTTATTAATTTTTTCGTAGAGTGTAGTATATATATTTTTTATGAAATAAACTGTGCATTCCTTTTTATCTTTTTTTTTGTTATTAAACGTTTTATACTTTATGCTATTTTATACTTTAGTTTTTCCGCAGCGCAATTGCCATTAAGCGCATAAAATTTTTGAGTGCAGCAACCGCAATGGCTCGGTTTTTGTTTCTTCTCTCCTTGCATTCTACTTTAATACAATAAATAAAGTCGTTTTAATGGCAGTTGATGTGTCATCAGGTGCTTTGTTATCTGCATTTTCAGCATATCCTGGAAAGTGCAGTTGATTGCTATTGCTGCTAAGTTTTAAACCTAAAAGTATGCATTAAATTATGCCACAAATTATGGCAGAAATTATTTCAAGTCAGCAATTTAAATGAAAAGAATTTTTCACTTATTTCTAAATAATTAAATACTCTAAAATTTTCTCTAATTAAAAATAACTTCCTTGCATTTTTTTTAATTGAACGTCAAATTAATATGTGCCGCTGTTTTAAGCAAAGAAGTGTGATGGGGGAAAAATATTTATTCAAGTTTTTATGACCTTCTCAAGCACATTAACATCGTATTTCTGGCGAATTCTACTAATTAATATTGAAATTAATGCTTTGCTTCGATTTTTCATTCCCTTTTACTTTCATTTTTACGGTTAATTGATTGACTTTTGTTGCTTTTCATACCACTTTTATGTTTATCTTTCTGTGCATTATAATTTTTATGCTTTTGCTTTAAGGATTTGGATATGAATACTGATTACGGTTGATACTGATAATTGCCTTGATTAAGAAGGACGTTTAATGGGAACTTTTCTGCTTTTCCCTTTTATTTATTATTGTAATTTTATCCACGAAAATTGCATACTAATGTATTTTCAGGGTATTTACGTGTATAATAAGAAATTCATTGAGACTCTTGGTTTTTGTGGGAAAGTCATTATCTTTTTTTGGTTTTGGAATAAAAAAGTATATTATCAGTTTATTGTTATAGACAGGAAGTTGTCGATACTATTTTAACTTATGACAGAGCATTTTATCGAAGTTTGATTATATTGTTATGACGTAAACAACTAATTGAAATTATCATAAATAGAAAATGAGGCAAAATAAATTTTGGGATAAGCCATTTTTCGTTACCGAAATATATAATTAAAAGCAAATATCAAATAATTAAATTTTTAAAATATTATACTTTATTTTTTAAAATCAGTAATGAAATTAGGTTAGTTGATTAGTTAGTTTAAGCCGAGATTTAATCCATTAGTTCAATTAGAGTTTTTACAAAGTCTAAAGTTATGAATCTATGCAAAAAATCATTATACCACAACCATTTTAACGACATCTGGAAACGTTTAAGCGATTGTGCTTTTGATCCAAGATCAGAGTTCTTTTTCATGCTTAAATCTTCACGTAAACTAACGAAACACACCACTGCAAGGTCTCTAATTTGAAGTCATTTTTTAACCGTTTCGTCAATGGTGTCACATTTTAGAAGTTTAGACTTAGTCTTCACCAGATGCATTGCCAAGATTGTTCCACTGGATGGATGAAGAATTATTATTTTGGCAGAATTTTTACAAACTATTATCTATAGATTATGTGACTAAAGAGATACCAATTCCTTTATTCCCTCCCGGATGCGCAACTAATAATCACTAACTAAGCAGATTTGATAGTGCTTAAAGTCAGTCACACTCATTTCTTCATATTGCAATGATACAGGGTGTATGTACTAGAAGATATTATTTTGGAGATTATTGTACAATCTATTATTTGTAGATTATGTGGCTAAAAGCTGAGCTTTCCCTTAATTTATATTTGATTAAAATTAAATTTGCAATAGCTATTATGTTGTTAATAAATTAAAAATAACCACAGAAAATTGCCTGTTTTTTAAAAAGGCAAAAGTCGGTCAATGAAAAATAGTTATTAAAAATAATTTTTAATTTTTTTATAAAAACACCTACTAAACCATCCATTATAAAACAAAAAAATATGCATAATGTGTTATAAAATCCAACCAATTTCTGTTGTTGCAATTTAAATTAATTAAAATCCGAAATTAAAATATTTTCAACATTTTAAATAACTATATCATTTTAGAAAGGGGTGGTATAATAAAAACACCAATTAAAATTATAAAAATTTACAACACTACAAACTAATAACTGAAAGTAAATTCCGGATGAAGACAAAAATTTATATATAAAAAACTCGGAAGCCTTTTAGTGAAAAGCTTAAAGCTGAAGAAACCATCAAAGCGTAGCACTTCAACTTTAAAGGCTATTAGTTTAATTAGCAAATTTTAGTGTTCTCAAAATTGAAGATGGAGAATTAAATAAAATAAGGGAGAGTAGGAGATTGTAAGTTCCCCTTCTACACTTGAGATTTATGTATTTTGCCCAATACGAGTATATATTTTGGTTGATAAAGTAATTTTCTTAATTTATGACGCAAACATAAATTTGCAGTAGTTTAGTGGAAAGGTGCGGGAAAGGACAAGACCCTAAATTTGCTTTGCATAAAAAGGTCATAAAGACTTAATAAATTTACACAAAATTAAAGAATTTTAATTTTCTTCGTATTTTGTATATTGCGTCAATGCAAAATTATAAGAGCATTGCGTGTACTGTACTGATAAGGAAAGTAACTTGAAAAAAGCAACAACAATAACAAGTGATAAAGAAACAAATAATATGCCAAGCAACACTGACCTAAAAATCTTTAAAAATTCATTATCTGTAAATCGTCTAACACAAGTAAATTTAAATTTCATTCAATTTTGCTTTAGTATTCATGGCTAATTTTGTTACTTGAACTGACACCCACGCACGGACTCCTCACACAAGGCAAAGGAAAACATCTTTCACAGTATCTGAGCAGTATTTGTTGTTGCTTATGTCCTTGCAGCTATTGTTAGCGGTTGAACTTTTTGTATATTTTTTATTTATTTAATTTTTTTTTTTATTTTTTATTTCAATTGTTATTGCTCCTACTGCTGATGTTATTAACCGCATTTAATTTATTCAAAAAAAATAAAATATAATAACAATATGCCACAGCTACGTTGTGGGTGTGGAGCGGTTGTTATTGATTTTAGTCCCAAATTGACCAAATATTTTTTATGCACAAATTTCATATTGTATATCTTGTAGGATTCATTGAATTCATTCATACTATGATTTTTTCCATCTCATATTGAAGGCGTTGGAAATTATTGCGTGCGAAAATCTTGATAAGCGTTAGAGCAATCAGGCGTATGATAATTATGATATTACAGAGGACCAAATGGGAAAATTATACGAAAAACAGTAGCATTAAAGGATTTTCTTTAGTTATTTTTATTTCTTTTGATATTCAGCAACAGCATGTGTCCGCATAATTAAATGAAAAATGGTATGGAAATGAAAAAATTCCATTAAAATACACTTAAGTATAATACTCGATAATGTATTATTGATAAAATTATGAATATTGTAAGAGTGGCAGCTGTTACTTACATAAAATTTTAATTTTTTAAAAATAATTGAACAAAAACGATCCACATTATTTAAATATCATATGCAAGCATAAAAAAAATTGACGTTTAAAAGATGATTTTTCAAAAATAGTAAGAATTTTTTATATTTAATAGAGCTATCTACTGATAATAACTTTATAATACTTTACTAAAGTATTATCAAAATGTCATAACATTTTGGACCGCAGTTATTATATGTAATGTCTTACTAGGTGAGATCCAAACTGGTATGGGAATGCATTAACAAGCTGAACATACTTAAGTGGAACAATCAGGTGCACTTAATATGGATTCCGAGGCATGCTAGTATCGAAGACAATGAAATGCCAATAATAGGCCTAGAACCTTTTTGCGGTCTAGGCGAAGAAATTCTATCCCTTTTCATGAAGGGGCAGAGGAAAGGAAAGAACTCTATTGGGAAGGACTACCAAGACTCTCACAATCTAAAGTGCTTTTAGGGACTTACACCCTAACAAACATAGAACAAACAAAGAATAACCTAAAAATAACTACGGGATTACTAACCGGTCACCTAATAAAGTAAAGAATCCAATTCAATTCAAACTGTAAATGCTGTAAAGAATAGAGAGAAACCGCATACTATGTATTAGCGGAGTGGCCGACAATGATGTACAAGCGGAAGAAACACCTAAAAGGATATTTCATGGAACATAGAAATTCAGGACTAGGAATGATAGCCTCTATACTATGTTTTATTAAAGAAATCGAACTTGAAGAAACACTCTAATCCGACTAAGGGGCACAATAGATCTTTTTTAGGTCGCATTGTACTATCTCATTTTCATAATAATAATATTACATCTAATGGTATGAGTCAGAAATAATCATCGAACCAAGAAAATAAGTACAGCCGCATTGTGAGAAGTGCTTGTTAGTTCTGAAGAATTTTACTGCGAGCAAAAATCGCATGGAACATCAATAAGCTGATCAAACAAACTTCCATCATAGCGTGGGGTTTTCAATATAATCTAGAAACCAGATGAGTGAAAATCGAAAATTATGACATATGAAGAGTATATTTCATAGAGCCAAACCGTTAGTTATACGAATTGGGCAGTTTCGGTTTTTATGCTCTGTTTGAAATTGAACTTGAATTTTTCGTGTTTATCATATTGTATTTGTTAATATTGCTGATTTTGTTAAGGCCATTATAATAGTAATAATTGATTATTTAATGACAAGAAAAACACTAACGACAAATATTAAAGAAAAACTCAGAACTTCATAAATATCTTAAACATCAATGAGCGGTAATTATCGCATCAATTTAAGCACTTAGAAGAATATATTTGCGTAAAACCTCAGTCATAACTCAATGCACTTAAATGCTATATTGCATTTAAAGTTCAACATTACATTTTTAATTGTCTGTCATTACAACTGCTGTATAATTATGAGCCTAAAAACAATGCTGTAGCTGTGACGAACAAAAGGACTCACACAAATATCGAAAATTGTTTTACTGAAATTTGTGAAGGATATAAACGATTGAAGTAATATTGCTTACAAAAACAAATCTAAGTGGTTTATGGGGCATAGTAATTGGTACGGTAAAAGAATAATAAAAAAAACACAAAATCTTACAGGACAATGAGCCTAAAACGTTTTATTGTATTTTATTTTATGATGCTTTTATTGAGGTTAAGGTGAAAGCATATTATTGAGTGCTGCTGAGTAACAAAATAGTAACAAAAGGCTTAATATCTTTTTTGTTTTATTCTATTTTGTTTTACTTTTCCACTGTCAAGCCAAGCCATGTCTGGTGTGTTTCTATTCCTTGCTTGAATTTAAGCAACACTTACCTAAAAGCATGCAATGCGGTTTTATTGTTATAACAACACACAATAGTCCTAGTGCTCCTTCTGAAAGCATTTCTGCAGGAGCATAGAAACGGCTTCGCTTGTTACTTTGTCAAATGACTACTACACATAACGCATTTGTTAAAAAAATATAAAAAAACCAAATGTACCCAGTGTTTTGAATTTGTTCTTTCTTTGTAGTTTTAGTGAACTGTTTTTTTTTTCGTTGTTTTTCTGGTACTTACTAGCTTTTCGCTGTGAAACATCATTTATATCCGCCTTTTTTCCCACTATTGTTAAATGCTTTGCCAATAAAAGCTTTTTAATTCCTCTTCGCTATTTGACAAAGCGTTGGACACTCGTAATGGCATACGTCTCTCACTGAGTTCAATTTAAGTAGTTGCCAACCCTTTCTATTGTATTCGATTTTATTTTTTCTTTTTTTTTTAATTTCTTCAAATAAAATTCTTGCTTTTAATGAAGTACCAGATCCAGATGAAGGCGAAGAGTAGCTCTACAATGGACTGCGCATTTTTAATCAATGAAGGTTCATTGTTTTACTGAGAAAAATTTTGTGTTCATCTTCTGAAGTACTGATTCAATTTGATTTAAGAAAGTAATTAAAAAGGATAAAGGTTGCGTACTTATTTACAGAGGATTGCATTGATTTTTACTTATTTGATCATTATTTTCCGTTTCCCGTTCCCTTTTATAATTTTTTGTTTTTGCTTAAATCTTTTCTCTCGCATTCAGTTTATTGTCAGCCACAGCAGCAAGTCAAAAGCATTTGTAAAACAATTTTCAATTTAATTAAAATCTGTTATTTGACAAATAAATACTTTCAACTTAATATTAAAATCTTTTTTATCCGTTTTATTTATTTTTTGTTTAAAAAAGTTTTCGTACGACTGAATATGAAGCATCCTCTCAGAACTACTATCAAAATACAATATACAGTTTCACTAAATAAATATTTAAATCGTTGATACAATTTTGTAGTTTTTAACAATACCAACTGGTAAATTAAATGTTTTTAACAAGTTAACTTAAACAAAAAAAAAAGAAAAACTTTTGCTTTAAAAAAAAATTTTTCCTTTCGGTTTGAAGTCACGTTTCAATTGTCTTCCCATAAAATTGCAAGTGGGAATGCATGCATGCAGTTTCTAGTTTTTCAATTTCACATATTCACATTTGTTACTTTACGTGCTTATTTGTTATAGTTTCATCCAGTTTTCTATAGCAATTTTTCCAATTTAAGTTTTTCTTTAAAGTCAACATCGATTTACGCTACGTTTGATTCCTTTGAGTAAATCGTAAGTCGGCAGGCACATCCGCTAAGGAAATAGAAAAACTTTTTTTATATATGGAATATATTATATCAACGTACTGTATATTTATGAAGTAACTGAAGTAATACTGAAGTTTTAAAATAAAGAAAAAGTTTTTTCTGAATACAAAAATATATATAAATAAATTTCATTGTCGTTTCAGTGGCATTTTTTATTAGAGTTA
>NC_051847.1:71936886-71956220 GCF_002237135.1 Teleopsis dalmanni | reverse complement strand
GCCATATCAGAAATAAATTTATTATATTTATATATTTATATTATATATATAGATTTATATTATATATTTATGATTGTTAATGATTAATACTGATACCAATGATTTAAACTGGTATGATTGTTAATTAACAAAGTATATTCTATCATAAAAGATCATTTATGATATTTTAATGAAGATGAGAAACAACAACAATATGGTGAACTAGAAATTACGTTTGTCGAGATTCTGGTTCAATATGGATTATATGTCTATAATAAAAATAAAACACAAATAATGAAAGATTTGGTTGGCATCAGAGGTTTTATATGATCATATCATAATTCATGTGATTTCATTTCTAATCCATACCGTTTGAGAAAAAAAGAGATACAGATTTTTCTTGCTGAAATGCACTTAATACCATACTCTTGTCATTACAGTTTTTGAGGGATTACCGTTTCATAACTAATGTGTTCCATATCTCTTGAACTAATATGAATGCTCTCTAATTTTTTGTTTTTGTTTTTGTGGTGAGGAAGTGAAATGCTTTATACACCGCCAGACCGACCATCACCAAAATGATATGTCCGACTTTCTAACATTAATATCTAGTTTACGAACTAAAACATCCCCTCATCTGCTAGATTTATTTCCCCGCAGAACCGCCATCGCATTATTTCAAGAAAACCTCTCTAATTATTATAAATGAATTATAAATGAAGTCTTTGACAGGACCAAAAGCATATGTTTAATATG
This sequence comes from Teleopsis dalmanni, assembly GCF_002237135.1. Classification (NCBI taxonomy): domain Eukaryota; kingdom Metazoa; phylum Arthropoda; class Insecta; order Diptera; family Diopsidae; genus Teleopsis; species Teleopsis dalmanni. The sequence continues at coordinate 71,955,485 of NC_051847.1, read as the reverse complement.
TTCTTCACATTATAAATTTAACGTTTTTTATGGAGAGGGTCTAAAATTTGAATTCACATTCTATACTTCCTCTCTGGACTCTTATTCAAAGTAGAAGCTATTTAAAATTTTTAAATTACCAAAGAAGTTTTGTTTCATATACAAGAATACAATATATGATAAGGAACATAATATTTATCTTATTGTGTTTTGTTTAGAAACATTAAATAATCTAAATATGTAATGTCCTAGTATTTCACTTCTTTGGAAGTCCAGTACCATATCAATTACTATTTCTGTGGTTATATTCGATTGAATTATTTTTCCAACTATACCTAATATAATCTGTATACTATCATTTAATCATATTAAGACCTGTTAAATACTTAAATTATTATAGTAACTAATATAAAAAATCATTTCAGAGAAACTATTTAAGTGTCTTATTGCTACAATAAAAAAGATATGAAGAACATGTATTATATTTCATATTATATAAATATATCTCAGCTGAGCTACTGGTTAAGGCTTCGCCTTTCCAACTGTATTAATAATATAAGAAAATATGCAATCATCAGAAAATAAGCTTTTAAGACTTCTATGGAAATAAATTCTTAAACCTAAAACTTTAGTGCAAACAATTAGTTTCACTTAAGCAATGGAAACAGCAATGGATCATAATAATGCAACAATGGCAGCAAAATGGATTTTTCAATGAGAATAATGGAATTCAATCATAACGATTAGGGTACGCAACACACGGCATCCTCGTAGCACATGAACGAGTATGTATGGAAGTCATCCAACATAAGAAGGAATCCTTATACAGTGAAGTTTATGCATTAAGTAAACTGTAGCAAGGATATTTGAAGTGTATGAAGTACATATATTCAAAATTTCGTAAAATAAGAAAAATGGTTGATATTTTTTAAAAACATAAAACATATAAAATCAGCAATGTGATATATGATTTATATATTAATACTTATTAGATTTGTATGTATATATGATTTGTATATATGTTGTTGTTATATTCATAATTTAAAGAAATAAAAGCGCATAAATAAATACTATTTCTATATTTGTAGAAATTCATGAAATATTATAAGCAATTTAAAAAACAAGAATGTGAATTTACTTCAAATTATATATTTAAAATATAAAATATAAAAAATGAAAATTTAAAATAAAATAAATAAAATATTCAAAAATTCAGAAATATATAAACATTTTAAAATATATATAATAAATAGAATAAACAAATAAATTACAAACAAATAAAATGAATAAATAAATAAAATATATACGGAAGAGATGGTCTACAAAGTACACCGAAATATCTGTAATATAAATAATTTTGATAAAAATTAATATATAACTAAATATTTAACACAGTTTAAAAAGTGTATTTTTTTTATTTTATTTAAAAAAACATTTTTATAAAGAGGTTTTCGAACAGAAGTGAAACAACAACAAAAATTTTTATTTTTTAAATTATTTTAATTAATTGAATTTTTGGCTGACCATACGCTGTCGAGTATTGCCAAATACCTTCATCAGTGGTCTTGGAAATAATTCTTATATTTAATTATTCGTAAATAATTATTTTTGAGACTGCAAGTACCACAAGTAAACATTTTTATAAATTTATGTGTTAAATAAACGACCTAATCCCAGTAACAAATATAAAAACTAATTGAACATTAGTCGTAATAACAATTTATTAATAAATAAAATATTATAAATAAAATATTTAACAAAAAATTAAAAAAACATATAATGAATTCATAAATAACCAATAAAAAAATGGAAAATATTTCCATTTGATTCGATTCAATTCGATTTTCCCACAATCTTTAGTTCTTAGCGAATTTATAAACTTTTTAAGCGTTATAAAAACATTATTTTCCACAGTCTTCACCTGTTTACACAATTCCAAAAACTTTCTTTAACACATTCCGGTATTTTATAAATACTGATCTTGGACTATAAAATAATAGCTGTGGACGCGCTTGTGTACTCAAAATGAAATGTGGGCCAAGATGGTGCTGAATCTTGATAAATCGTCTAAACTTTCTTATTGATATATTTAATAGCAGATAGACTTCATGCAAATCCTCAAATTATTTTGCGGAAGTTATGGGTATTAGTCTTGGCTCTTCCATTATAAATGCCAGCGAATAGCCGCCATCGATCACAATCGGGGATACAAAACTTTTTGTGCTCTTTTGCATGTCTTACCATGATTTTCGTATAATCTTTATATGGAGCGAATAACCGCCATCGATTACATACGGAGATACTTGACTTTTTGTGCTCATTTACATTTCTTAACTTTCGTATAATCTTTATATGGAGTAAATTCCATCTTTGTCAACCTTTGTCTTTGTATTATTTGTTTACAAATTGATCAATTCAGAAGTTGTGGGGTTATTATAGATATTTGAACAATCATAAAAAGTCCTTTACTCTATTAAGTATTGTTTTCTTATTTCTTAGCAGTGCTGAAATTTGGTCGTTCCATTTCACTCGATACTTCTTACTTCTTACGCTTAAGAAACCATAGATCTTCCTCTGGAATGCTCATTAACTTAGAATCTTAACTAGAAGTGTATTTTGAGACTTATTTAAGATGAGAATTTTTTTCAAAATAAATCAAAATTCAAATAATTTTAAAATTTATTAATTTTAACTTTTGTAAGTTAAGAGTAAAGTAAAGTGCTTTAATTCAAATATTCAAGAGTAATATTTAATTCAAATACCTAAAATAAATCTTGTGTAAATATCTAAAAATATTTCAAGATGCGTGGACCCTATAACCTGTCCTTGTATACGCCACTCATCTATCTTAAACGTAATGGATTAAAATCCAGAGACAATAGGTACTATTTAAAAATAATTCAAAAAAATTTTATTAAAAAATATATACAAAAATTTTAATGTTTTTGGACCCTAAAATCTCTCCTTATACACGCCACTCTCCTATCTTAAACGTAATGGATTAAAATCTTGGAGGTGGAAGGTACTTTCCAAAAATAATTCAAAGTTCTTGTAAAAATTTTTTTTTTTAAATAATTTCTGAAAATATGTCAAGGTGTTTGGACCCTAAAATCTCTCCTTGTACACGCCACTCTTCTATCTTAAATGTAATGGATTAAAATCTCGGAGGTGGAAGGTACTTTTTAAAAATAATTCAAAGTTTTTGTAAAAAAAAAATTTTATAAAAATATCTAAAAATATTTCAAGGTGTTTGGAACCTAAAACCTGTCCTTATATATGCCACTCTTCTAACTTAAACGTGATGGATTAAAATCTCAGAGACACTCTTTCTTTTAATATTTATCTAAGTGTGGATTAGTGACGCATACAAGGAGGGATGTTGGAGATTCCAAAGCCTTATAAGTGGTATAAAAAACCATATTTTATTTAAATATATTTAATATATTAATTTTAATTTTAATTAATTTTAATTTTAATTTTATTTAATATATTTTATTTACTTTAAAATTTAAATACACTGGAAACAATATAGTATTAATAATCTTCTATTTAAAAATTAATTACGAACCAAGCTCTTTATCGGGTTTCATTTTGAAAAGAAAAGTCCATCATATTTCATAAATATTCTTTCAATAAAATGCCAATTAAGCAAAAATACTGCCAACATTTTTTTTTATTTTTTTATTTTTTTTTAAGGAATTTTTTTTCTCTTTAGCATTTTCCAATTGTAGGAAATTTTAATAAAAATATAAATTTCTTTATATCATTCCTCCATAAACAAATAAATCAAATACCAATAAAAGTGAATGTTTTTCAAATTAATTCTATACCAATGTCATTTCACCATTTCCTCTTCTATTAATGTCTATTTGATTCTCTTTCCTTTGAATGTACTTGATTTCAAAGTAATTTATTGGCAAAATAAAATGGAAGGAACGGGAGGAAAATAATCGAGAAGAAATAAAATAAATCAAAATAAAATCCTGCAACCATTTTATTTAGTCTGTGACGAATACTAATCAAGTAAAATCCAAAAAATCAACAAACAAATGAAAAGAAAATTTAATAAAGTAAAAACACACAAAACGAAGAAGAAAAAAGAAGCAAGCAAAAGAAAATAAAACAAAAAATAAAAAAAAAAATAAAAAAAAAAATAAAAAAAGGAAATCAAATACGACCGAGAAAAGCTCACCAAAACTAATTACATCACTCATCGCAGTTAAGTGGGCGTGACCACACTCATACACACACACACATAGCGCACAAGGTCTAACCTGATGGAACCGGCTTAACTGGCAAAAGTTAAATTGCTTGCACTTCGCACTTTTCTTTTTATTTGCGTGAATTTTGTGGCAGCGGAATTAATTGCGAATTCAGTACAAGTAACTCAACAATACTTACAAAAAACAAAAAAAAAAAAAAACAAAAAAAAAATACAAAAAAAAATATTTACGTCCTTAACACCAGTTCAGAAGAACTATGAAGCTGTGAAGCTGTGAAGCTGTTGTTCCCAAGTTTCTGTGCTGCTCTTCCCACTGTGTCAACATTTAACTCGAAACTCGAATAAAATTAATTATTTTGTCAGTCAAATGTCGCTAACCGGAATTGGGGGATTACTTTTTTTGCGCTTCGCCTTTTTCCGCTTTCCATTTTATTTTGTCTTATTTTATCAATATTATATTCGTTTTTGTCATTTTTTTTTTGCCTCTCCGTGTTTGCTTATGGGGAACACGACAGCAACGACGCCACAAGGATTACACAATTGCACACGAAAATAACGTATTCGGTAGTTTGGCTCACACAAAGCGAGGCAATGCTGTGTGGAGCCAGTACCGCAAACACCCACAAGGTCACCTGCTCAATTGCCATTTTGTGTAAACACAGACGCACTGACTGTTGCCCTCCACTCCGCTTGCTTTAGTCCCTGTTCTATAGACAAACTCGCATATTTTTCTTTTTGTTTTTTTTTTTTATTTATTGCTTGCCGAGAGCTAAGTTATTTTTTGCAATTTAAACGTCATTTGTCCTCCTCGGCGGAAAAAGAGAAGAACGAAAAATGGTAAACAATGTCACAATTTTATTTTAATTTTGGGTTAAATTTTTTGGGGTCTATGTTGAAATTTCAATCATTTGACAGTCAACATTAGATTTTTATTGAAGAAGAAGCACTGTTCCTTACAGTATGACAAGCATTTAAACAGCTTTCACTTTTATTGTCTTATGAAGTGGATCAATTCAAACTTAAGAACTATTAGGGAACTTATGTTATTATAGATAAATAATATCTAAGGATAAGTCTTTCTCTACTAATACTAATATAGACCTAAACAATTTAGCCAAGATAATTTGTGAAAGATAAGCTTAAATTAATATTAATAATTTAAATGACTTTATTAAGATTAACAATAAATAGAATAGAAATTAGAGAATTAAATATACACAACGTAATCACGGCCGTAACTCTTTGACTACCGACTACTGACTGCAACTTAATCACTGCCACCACTACTGCTTAACTACTTAACTGCTTGACCGATTTCTACTTGACTGCTTAACTTAACTACTGCTACTGCTTGACCGGCTTACATATTATTGAAATCATACAAACTGGTACTGAGTTCTTCCTGTACCGAACGTTTAAACAAAACATGGTATGTACGCACCTCTAAGCAATTTGGCCACGTTCCACCACTAAATAAAATCGAACTCTCTTATTGAGATGCCCCGTAGAGATATCAGTTTAGTAGTAGGTTTACTTAAAGCTCATTATATTTTAAGTAATCCTGCTAAAAGACTAAATCTCCCAATTGTGAAGAGTACGATAAAAATGCCTTTCATCTGCTTTATTTCTGTCCAGCACATATGCGACGCCGCCTTATCACTTTAGGACCTTTCTTTTTTGAGAATCTTGGCGAACTACAAAACCTCCCTCTGAATGGCATTCTAAGCTTTGCCAAAGATTCTAAGTGGTTCTAACTCTTTAGTTTTTAATTATATGGTAACATAATGAACCTATAGGCCTATGTGGATCCGTTGAAATTCCCGATACAACCTAAACTAATACTAATATATCTAGGGATATATACATATATATATACCCTTACAAGTGGCACAATTTGCGTTACCACCTCTTATATGTCTAGGGAAGAATCTGTGTTATAATCACAGAAGTTCAAGTGGATAGATTCCTCCTTAACAATGAAATGTAAAAATAATATAAACTCTACAATTCTAATAAATTTTAGTTCTTATTATTGAGTGGTTATTGTTTGCAGTGGCAAGTCCGTAAGTATCTTTCCGCCTCCATCAATAAGCGATTTTTCGCCGTTTTACTACCGCATTCTTTGCAACAAACCTTAAAATATATACAAATATATAATAAATCCATCCAATTGAATTTAGATAATATGATTTTAGATAATAGATCTTTTGTGCTTACCGATCAACCATTTGACAGACTATCAAAAAAGTACTTCCCTAAAAATCTATTTCTTTTGAAGGCCAATGCTGAGTTTTCACAAAGTTTAAACTACTTTTGCAATAAATATTAAAGGGAATGTACAGTTTCAGTAAACCTTGCACTATTCACGCGGACCTTTTCAATAAATGCCCAAGATCCGGTCTTTTTTTATGAGTGCCATGTTAACCGGAAAGTATCTTCTATTTTCTATTGGTAAACCGAAGAAAGTAAATATAAGTTATTCTCTTACCGATCTCCATGAGAACATAAATCGGTACCCCTAAGAATACATCTAAAGTAGTACCAAGAAGGGCCACGCCGTCTACTTTTTCATTCTCTTCCATGTTTCTATGCCCAAAAACTCAGATGAAAGTAATGTCAGTTATCTGCTTTAGCTCGTGAATTGCCTTACTACATTCTTTAACTTGCTTTAATTTTATGATGAAATATGGAATAACTTGAACTTAACTTTCTATAAAAATAGCAACTTCAGCCTAAAAAACCGTGGCTTCATTAGATAGCTTAAGGGAGTGGTTTAAGTCTGCAAAAGACTAAATAAGGCCTTAGATAATTATATTAATTATATTTTTATTAAATATTAAAATATTTTCTGTGAACTTTCAGTGAAAGGGACTTTTAGAAATTTATTAAGAAAACTATAAATAAACAACAAAAATAGATTAATCTAATGTAATCTGATTGCAAATCCTAAATTTAAGTGACATAAATAAATTGTACGTCAGCTTTGTGTCTTACATATAAGTCCATTGTGCAAATTTGCTAGGAGCCATGGTAAAAGATTTTGACAGTTCACCAGTAAAGCATCTTTTCTAAGGCATATAATTATATAATTGCTAATAGAAAATCTCACTACAAACATCTATTTTTAGAAAGTTCTCTTCATCCTGAAAAACGTACCCTTTGTAAGCAAGTTTTTGATAAGCGATGGAGGTTCTTCTATAAATCTCATTTTTGAGTTTATAGCCACGGTTGCCACTTATGGTACTTTAGTACCAAAATTGGTACTTTTTTTTCCGTTTGGTACTCTGGTACTCATGTTCAAAAAATGGTACATTTTCGGCGACCCAACTTTATTGTGGATATTGTATTGTTTTATACTTTTTGTAACATTTTATATAAATTGTATTTTCTTTATAAAAGACAATAGAAAAATTTTGGACCTTTTTTTACAGAAATGGTACCTTTTTAAACCAATTTTGGTACAGAAAAAAATTTTCAAGTGGCAACCGTGTTTATAGCTTAACTGGATATCAAAATCTTAAACAATCCAAATAAAATTTAAAATAAAAGCTCTTTATTTTTATACTTATTGAATAGTAGTTTAATACTAATTAATAATACGAAATCGTTACCGAAAAAGTGAGGGAGTATGTCAATATCTTGCCGAAGTCTTACCAGTGTAAACGCTATGCAAGCTCTGTTATAAACAATTTAATTAAAGGTTTACCGTGTGTCAGAATTTTATCTGAATAATCGGTATTCATTACTAATATACACAGGATATAACAATTATACATATGCATTTATACAGCCTCTTAAACCTGCAATTATCATAACCAATTTCTTCTCAAATGTTTAGAAAAATTACAAATCAATATATACTCGTATAATGACGAATATTTAATATTTCAGAAACCGTTAATTTCGAGAATATTGCTATTCAGCACGATTCTTCTCAATATAATTTCAAAACATAGAAGCTTTACATATAACCAAAGGAACTGGAACAGCACTTGAGCCAAATCCTTTTTCGCGACCATAACAATTTTTATTAAAAATATATACAATACGATGAATGTATTTAATGTATTTATATACCTATATCATTTCCGAATTTAAATAGTGCTGTTATACACCACATGAAATAATTTTGTTGTTGTTGTTGTGGTTTCTTGAGTTAGTGCCACGGTTGCCACTTGAAAATTTTTTCCTGTACCAAAATCGGTTTAAAAAGGTACCATTTCTGTAAAAAAAGGTCCAAAATTTTTTTCGACCTTTTTATTTTTTCGTTCTGTGGTTTTCATAGTGTTATAAATGAACAAAATATAAAATAGTGCAAAGTTGCATTTATAAAAAAAATTAATTGGAAATATCCACAATAAAGTTGGGTCGTCAAAAATGTACCATTTTTTAAACATGAGTACCAAACGAAAAAAAAAAGTACCAATTTTGGTACTAAAGTACCATAAGTGGCAACCGTGGTTAGTGCTATTGCGCACTTATACTCTTTTGGGGTTGGGGGGCTTATCCCTGCCCACACTAGGTAACCATACTATTCACATTAGTCATTCATTCATATTATTTATTTATCTTTTAATTGATGACGGACGGTAGGTATTATCCTACCGCGCGTACAGAATATAGATCTTATATAAATTATCTGATTTATTATATCCACTTTAGGTCAGTTTTAAACTAAGAATCTCATTTAGAGCCTTTGTCGTCACTAAAACCAACTAGTCATCTTTTATCTTTTTATCATATTAACTAATTTTTACTGTTATACTAATGATATGATTAAAATAGTGATTAAAAATTATACCCTTTGTGTGTCAGAAAATAATCATATGCATAGATTATATAGTCGTCGATATGGATCTATAATATAACATCAGTCTTATTTCTAAAAATAAAACTAATACTTCGTTTATAAGCAATTATTAAAAATTAATTTTCTTATATAAACTATAAACTAATTAAAAAAATTCGAATATATCCTAAAATCACTGTTGCTGATTACTTGGCAATACTCGATATAGCGTTGTATGGTCAACCAAATTACAATAAATTAAATAAAAATTTTTGTTGTTGTTTTTTCATTTCTATTCAAATCCTTGTAACTTTTAAATAACTTCTTTTCGTCATAAGACGCGTCACTTTCAGGAAGAAAAAATTAACATTAATTTTTTAAATTATTTGATTAATTTATATATTTTCATAACACGTGTATTTCTTAAGATTGTACTACCATTGTAAACGCGAAGAAGACATTACATTACTATACCAAAGACCTATATAAGTGATCTGCTAGTCATAGTCTTAAATTACTCCAAAACTATGAATACCAATAGTTTTCCATTCTAATCTTTTGTCATATTTCACTTAACAATAAATTTCATAATTTACTTATGTTTGTTCATCAAAATACCTGTTAACCTTACACTTATTGACACTCTGATTAGTTAATCAACTTGTCAATATATTCTGTTATCAATCAATCTGTACGAGTACAGAACCCCTACATAGTAAATATATTGTTATTAATCCTCTTTCACAGCAATTCACGTCAAATTGCAGCACATTATACACAATAAATTTCCAGCTAACACCATAAATAGAAATGTCTGTGGAAATGAAACCGCAATTATACGACTACATATCGATGATTATACATATATAGATATATATACATAGTATACCATATATCTACATATATATTTGTATAGTGTTATACTCTTAATGATAAACAAATTTATTTCGAGCTCCGTATGTGTGTTTTTCGAATGTTAATTACGATAGTGATAAATTTTAATAGGGAATAATGTGTCTAATATTGAAACATGATTGCTTGTAATCTTCTATTGTACTCGTATATCCTTTCCACCGCAAATATTTTCTTCTCTCTCCCATTTGTCAATATCAATTTGCCATTGCCAATACAGTCAATTTAGTTTAATCAACTGATAATGAACTAACAACATGAGTAACAGCAACAACAATAATTACACCGAGTACTGAGTAAAGTCAGTATATGGGTATGTAAAAATGGATATATTTTTTTATATGCTACATTTTCATTTATCAATAAAGAGGCGGTTTATATTAAATTAGTGCCATAAACCACAACAGCTTTTGTTGTCATCAGAAATTCCCACAACACTTCTTCATTTCACTTATTTTTCATTAAAACCATTAGCTACAATATATGTTGGTATATTCAATTTTTTAGTATGTCCAATTCTCTTGTACTCCATATTGAAATCATAGAAATTGAAGATATAACCTACTTATTCGAAAAAACAAATATTTATTTTATCCACATTAAAATAATCACCATGAGAAACATTATATACATACCAAAGTTTTTGTTAATCCTCAAAACAGTTTTCATAGATCGACAAAGGTATGACCTTCTTAGTACCCTCTATGAATTCTGCTTTATGGACTTAAGCAGTTCCAAACGTTCTTCTTGAAGTTCTTGAAGTTTTTACAAGTCTTCAAAACAATTTTTAAAGCTCAACAAAGGTATGGACTTCAGCTCCCTCTACGAATTCTACTTTGTGAACTCAAGCGATTTAAAGTGTTTGTTTTTTTGAAGTTCTTGAAGTTTTTACTAGTTTTCAAAATAGTTTCCATAGACCGCAAAGGTATGACCTTTAGCACCCTCTATGAATTCTGCTTTGTGGATTTAAGCAATTCAACGCGTTTTTGTTGAAGTTCTAGAAGTTTTTACTAATCTTCAAAACAATTTTCATAGATCGCAACGGTATGACCTTTGGCATCCTCTACGAATTCTACTCTATGGACTTAAGCGTTTCAAAATGTTTCAAACTTTCCCTTAAATAATTCGAGCTGCTTCACAATGAATTTGATTTTTCAATTAAATCTTTTTATATGAACTTTGAAATAGTTTTTCAGACCGTCATTCTCTCAGCTATTAAGCCCTTGGATACACATCTAATACATGCACTTAATATTTTCTTCTGCAATTCTCCTATCTTATAAAAAGTACTTATTCTTGAAAGTTAGAGTTTCTTTTGGAGTTTACCTAAATTTAAAGTTTTGTGAGATATTTTACTCTAATAAACTGATTTTCTGTTTTCAAAATCGGGTGAATATGGTCTAAAAAGACTTTCGTCTTATTTGACGAAAAATTGATAACAACACTATTTTGAAAATTGGATTACTGTCTAGCTAACAAGATCACTTTCTCACTTTCTGAAGCTTGTTACCATTATTGGTCTATCCGCACAATTATGTACCAATTTTAGAGTCCAATGATAACATCAAGTAAGCTTTTCGTTATAAACGGTCCCAATTACTGAAATAATTATTGAAATTGAGTGATGTTAATTCCAAAATCGTTTTTTATTAATTATGCCATAATCTTACCTATCTAATAAATAGAAAATGTTAAGTACATTCTATTATATTTATAAAGTTACTTTTTAATCAAAACTCTACAAATCTTAAAAAAAAATAATATAATAAGCATGACTTATTCAAAATTACATCCGCCCTGTGCTCTTACTAAGAGTGGTGTCTTTACCCAATGTATTGTCGATATATAGGTACATTGGAGATACAACAAGGAAATAATAATAATAATCCAAAATTATTATATTATATTATAAATTCATACCCTTTTGCTGGTGTCTTATAAGTCTGAAAAACTACAACTATTATTACTATTAATGTCACAAGACCAATAAAAAGATGAATAAAGACACATCCGAAACTGCTCTGCTAAATTTGATATAACAGATTAAATAAGAATTTTCCTATTGGTGTCGCATTAGGTATTTTCAGTATTTTCCTTAAATATAGTTTTGGAGAAGACCTTTTGAAATATTTTGAATGCAATCAGTTTACCGGAACCACTCCAAATTTGGGACCAAACCGCATTAACTTTCACATTTTTTTATATACCTCAAACACTATAACAAGTAAAAACAAACAACTAATCAATTTAACTAACTTGCTTAAAATTTGAAATATAAATAAATTAAATAGAAAAAATAATAAATTATTTATAAAATAATAAATAGGTTTTTTCGAACAGTAGTGAACTACAACAACAAAAATTAATTTTATATTATTTTAATTAATTGAATTTTTGGCTAACCATACAGCTGTTTCGAGTATTGCCAAATACCCATCTGCAGTCGTCTTGGAGCGACAATTTTGAGAATGCAAGTGCCAGGAAGCGAACTGGTGTCCTGCCATATTTGAAGCTCAGAGTCAGCGCACATTAAACAACTACACTACACTCTTTACTACACTTACTCTTTAATAAAATTCGTATTGACCGATTGTAGGTTTCCAATTTGTGTACTCCTCTTAACAGTTTATTGTATCACATTTTAATATTTACGTTTTTATTATTAACAATTTATTAAACAATTTTATGGTGTTATCACTTATTTGCGCAAATATACTACATGTACGCAATTATGATTACAAACGAGCAGTGTTCAGAGATATAAAGGGTAAAATAATTTCCTGTATGTTTATTACGTGATTGTATCTATAATTTCGTAGTTTCATTGTTTAATTCAACTTGAATGTAAATATTAATATGGATTCCATCATTTTAAAAGGAATCTACGTTGCGAGGAAATGACTCTGATTAACAATAATGAGTTGATTATTCTCGGAGTATAGGGGTTCAGAGTTGATTATTCTCGGAGTATAGGTGTTCATATTGCATACCTTTCGGCGTTTCTGAGAATTGTTTATTAATAACATATGATATCGTACTTATCACATGGTTTGAATAAATAAAATATAATATATTTTTTTTTATGCGTCTATATAGATATGATATATAATTATATACAATTTAATAAATAATTGTAAAATAATTTTTGATAAATTAATTTTTAACAATATTTTAAAAATAAAGATGTAGAGTTAGTAAACTGCAAAATTTTTGCTTGATAAGTTAATAAAATAAAACAAATTTCAGTTTGTGAAACGTAACGTCTTACATTATTTTTACCAATAATGTATCATCCTAAAAAACACAAACTTTTTTTTTTAACAATGTGACTTCATTAAGCACTTATATATATAACTTACAATGTTTCAAAAGTCACGGCTTATACGACAGAAATAATTACGGGAGTTACATAGACATCATTTATTTAGCTCTTTCTGCTTTCTTCTTCCTTTTATCAGTTCTAAGTATTTAGAAATATGGTTATGCCTATGTCATATATTCACTTTAACTATTTGTCTTCTAAACCTACATTTTTATCATCAAGGAAGTAATCACTTCATCTCAAAAAGGAACCTGCGAAGTTTGCAGATTATTATCTACTCGAGCTAAAGATTTACTATATACACCCATTTCAATGACAATACAAAATGAAAGCTTATCAAGCAGTGTGAAATTCAACCAAGATCTGCGAAGAGTGATTGTGATTTGATGTTCAAGGCATCAAGGAATAAGAGATAATAAAATTACAAGCAAACTAGTAACCGGAGGTATTTTTGCTTATTGTTGCAAGTACAACAGCAGACCTCTAACTGTATTCTTTATAAAAGTGGTAGATAACTGATAAAATATTAGTTGACAGTGCTGAATATGATACACTAAATAGATCAAAATGCGAAGGCACTACAGTTCAGTATGAACCTTGGCCTCTCTCACAATCTGCCTCTATCTGTCCCTATCTTCTGCTACTCTCTTCCAGTTCAGTACTCCAATCGTTCTTGCATCACCATACACGTTCTCATTCCATCTTGTTCTTGACCTACCTCTGTGTCTGGTTATCATCGGCTTTGCGTTGAATATGCTGTTCGGCTTTCTTTCCGACCACATTCTTATTACATGAGCAGCCCATTGAAACCTTTGCAACTTAATGTATCTCACTATATTTTCATTTCTAAGCAGTTCTTCAATTTCTTTATTTGGTCGTCTTTGAAAAGTTTCTGCATCAATTTGGATTGGCCCGTAGATTTGGCGAACTATTTTCTTTCAAAAATTTTTAAAGCTTCTTCGTCTGCCTTCGTCATTGTCCATGTTTCTGAGCCATATTTAGGTACCGGTCTTATTATTGTCTTGTATATTCGTAGCTTACTTTCCTTGGATAGTAGTCTTGATTTCATTAAGTCTAAATATTTGTAAAAACATCTATTTGCTGCTTGTATTCTTTTTCTTATTGCGATTCTGCAATCAATATTGTTGCTAATCAGCGAACCGAGGTAGGTAAAGTTGCTAACAACCTCAAAATTGTATTCATCAATTGAAATGCGTTGCATACCCGTACTCTCGTTCCTTCTTGCTAGCTTGAGATAGACTTATCCATTAATAATTTATCTAGATGGAATGAACAGTATGTAGACAATCCCTTAGGGTCGGCATTTTCTTGATCTGGATATTATTCTTTTTCTAATTATTAATTTCTCTAATTGATAGTTTTTGGGTTTAAGTTGTCTGCAGCCTTTTAGTCGGAATTTTTACTTGATCTAGATATAATTATTTTCCTGATTATTAACTTCTCCAAATGGGAGTTTTTGGGTTTGAGTTGTCTGGAGCCTTTCAGTCGGAACTTTAACAATTGATTTTTAAATCATTTCGAAACCACTAAAGTTTATTACTAGTCAAAATATTATAAGAAGAATTTTTATTTGTTTTGGTTTCCTAAATCATTACTTTTTATATCATTAGTCCTGATTTTTTTTTTCATTATTTATAATGTCTTTTTTTGTATGTTGAATTCTTATTATTCTTATGTATTCTTATGTTCTTAGGTCCAAATTTTCTAAAAATTCATAATTTTCTTATCATTAAATTTTTTTTTATGTCCTATTTTATATTACTACACCATATTTAACTTTCATTAAGAATAATATCTTCCATATATACATTAATTATTTTAATGAAAATTCAAAAAATAAGCTAACGACATAATTACAAAACACAAAAACAAAATATGTTCGCAAAATTTCTTCATAGAAGCGGAATTTCGCTGTAATTAGCGATTAATGTTCACTTAAAAATGTCCTAATTGTGCAAGTAGAAAATTGGCTCAAATTATCTTTGGAATTATGAAATTATGAAGTAGCTTGTTTGCAGTAAAATGTAATTACAGCAATTGTTGCTGCCGCAATGCAACTGTACCCGTGCCATACCCATACCCCTACCCGTGCCATACCCATACCTATGCCCATGCCCATATCCATGCCCGTTCTTGCAACAACTGTAGCACAACGTCAGCACTAATAATTATGTTTAACAATGCGCTAATAACGTTTATTAAAACCATATAAGATTTTCTATTTAGCATTCATTTGGCTCATTTATTCCCTACAAGCCCAGACCCAGACCCAGACTAACAGCAGCACCCAGCTTCACTGCACATTCGTCGTACGTCGTGAGTCGAACGTCGCATGGTGCAAATATGCATATTCAAATGTTTAAGCCTGGTTATCCGTACGACTATATTAGCTCCACTGGTTGGGCGCAGAACCACCCAATGACAAATTACACAAATCCTTGTGAAGCACATTAATGCCAACAATAAATTAATCGCTGCAAATTAAAATGATGATGATGACAATGTTCCACTTTAATTGAAATGTACGTGAACGAGTTTCTAAATACGAAATGCTCAGATTCACTTACATACACAAGTGGCAATTTGGTTTATTTGCATAATTTATTACTTTACATTGCATTTCGTTATTTACTATTTAACTTATATGATACTCAAATAAATATGCCCCTACGAAATCCTACGTGTTAGGGGGAAAATTGATATTATGCTCTCCGTTTAAGCGACCCGCATCACGGACCTGCTGCTCAACACGTCTATCATCTTCATGTCCATCAATGCCAAGTCCGATGCGTTCAATAAATTTGGCAGAACGAAAACCATGTGTCTATAAATAAATATCCGTGGTAATTATTTATGTATATAAACATATATAGTATATATATGGTATCTATACTATATATAGTATGTAGTGTATAAACATATATATGACTATATGATATGATTATACATGATATAATATTCATACATTCTTTATTACTAAAGTACTTACTTCATAATAAAGTGCTCTTCTCTTCTGACTTATGGTAGGATCAAAATCCCAAGTGCTAGGCACATGAGTTAGAGGCTCACCAGCGACATTATTCTGTAAAGTTTCTGTGATAAGCCGATATATAAAACCTTCTATTGATTGCAAACTTAAACAGAACAACATGACTGTAAACTAAAAAGAAAAATTAATTATCAGCGGTATTACTTATTAACATATAATCTCTATTTATTTTTATATTTGTGGCATATAATAAATATAACAATGATATAGCAGTAGAATCGTAGAATAAAGAGAAAAAATGCGGACTACTGGAGCTTCCAGTGACGCTAGAACTGCTCCACTCCACTACAACTATTGCTGATCTTTTTTTTTGTCGTAGTAACCCTAACTGAACAGAAAATAGTCCGTTCATCGGATGAAAGCCAGAATATTAGCTGTTAAGGACATACTGCCATTGGGAGGATGCGGAAATAAAATAGTAACAATTTAAATTATTTAAACTTTTTCTACTATTATCCAGCTTTATCTTTATTTACATTCAGAAAAAAATTACCGAACTAAATTTTCTCTCCCTTATGGTCTCATTTAACGTCTACACTGATTAGACTTTGTAGTAAAAGCTTTTTTGACCACCCTTTGCACAATCTGAGGAAAATACAGCCAACTTCTAGTCAACGAAAATAATATAAAGGACAAACCCATACAGATAACATTTCTTTATAAATTGCTTTAGCTCGAAGATTTGATCAGTTACAGATGAATGGTGTTCTTGTATAAATCCCTTTGTCATGGCTACTCCTTATTATTTCTTTTCTCAAAATAGACATTTAGTTCCAGTTTTTTGTATTATCCTTCAAATTGCATTGTAGGTCGCAATTTCAATTTTTTAATAAGGTGCTTATAAAAATTTTAGTGCTTTTAGCAAGCACTTTTACACGTTTTTGAATTTGCATTTTTCAAAAGAAATTTATTATTTTCATTTGGATCGGTTCACTATATTTAATGATTTCAAGGGTGATATATAGCACACGAGATGCATCAGATTTTTTTTATTAACTGTATAATGCTGGAAAAATTTTGTTTTAGTAATTTAAATAAATGTTTTAGTGTTTAGTACTGTTAACTACCACTTTTGCTTATTGTATTATATATGTTATGGAACCCGAACATTTCTAGCTTATCGAAATATTCGAAACTCGAATATTAAATTTAAGGTTTAGTAGTTAAGTTATATTAAGTAAAACTTATGAATGGTTGAAACAATTTCACCAATCATAATTATATATATTCTAGTAATAAATATTTCACTCCCTCATTTGCCTAGCATTGAATGTGTCGACAAAACAATGGATTTACTCGCCCACATGAGGGAGTAAAGGTTTTTCCATAACCAACTCCAAACTATAGCAAAAGGAAGGAAACTTCAGTTATAAATGGGTTTCAGCAAAATCATCATACTCTCGCCCACATAAGGGAGTAAAGGTTCCTCCATAACCAACTCCAGAATAAGACTCCAGAAAGGAAAGGACTCCCTCTCTTGGACTGGGAACGAGCAAACATAACTGACACACTATATAGGAGCGAACTTGAACATTAAATACTTGCATAAGTGAAGTTAAGAAGTTTACTACGAAGTAAGTCTGAAGACAATACAATTTAATAATAGTGATTCATAGGCAATGTGGCATTAATTATTTTACTAAATGATGTTTAGAAATGTTGGTAAACTATTTTTCAACAATGAAGGGAATTTAAGTTTAGATAAAGTGAAACTGAAGTTTTTCCAGGTTTTTTTTTTAAATAAATCGTCCATTGTCCATTTCAAGCGGTTTTGAGTTTAGTGAACCTGGTATTAATCCTGTTTTATTTTTATGACTTATGCTAAATGTTGCTTTCACTTAATTCGAATGTTAAAGCTCTTCGACAGATGAACAGATCGATCACCTAACGTAATTTTATGAAATCAAGGAAGTTGGATCTTAAAAAAGACATTGTCAAGGCACATTTCACTGTAAAACCATATTCAACTGCACATATTTATTTATTTAAACAAATACTTCACTAAAAATAGAGTAATTATAACTTTTAATAAAACTTACACTAAATTTGATCAAATTCATTTTTAATATATCAGATTTGTTAATATTCTCACAAAAAAATATTTAAAATTTACTTTCAAAATGAGAAAGAAAAATATAAAACCGCAAATTAAACTTTTCGTCTTGATCGGTTGGAGAAGCTATTGATTACTAAACAACGAATGATTGCATAAATCTATCTGAAGTTGTAAAATATTAAAAAAAAAAACTGTTTGCATAAAAATCGAGAAGTAAACAAACCGAACGAGTTGAAGAAACGCTACATG
>NC_051847.1:71901123-71936786 GCF_002237135.1 Teleopsis dalmanni | reverse complement strand
TTATAGGCGCTTTCCGGTATGGCTTTGAGTTCCCTCTGCGAATTCTGTTTTACGTCTTCTATGGATTCAAAACGCGTTCCTCTGAGTGGTAATTTGAGGTTGGGAAACAGGAAAAAGTCACACGGTGCAAGATCAGGTGAATACGGTGGCTGTTCGATGGTATTTATTGAATGTTTGGCCTTAAAATCGTTGATAATTTTGGCTTGGTGTGAGGGAGCATTCTGGTCGTGACACGTCCATGAATTGTCCTCCACAATTGAGGGCGTGGTCTCACGACCGATGCCTAGCTCTCGTGCTATTTCTCTAACACTCACATGAGGATTTTTGAACACGATTTCCTTTGCCTTTTCAATGTTTTCGTCGGTGGTAGAGGTCGAAGGTCGTCCAGAACGCGGCATGTCTTTGACGGTCGTACGACCGTCCTGAAAGGCTTTGTACCACTCATAAACTTGAGTTTTCGATAAAACTGATTCCCCATAAGCCTTTTGTAGCATTCGCAACAAAAATTTCGTTCGAAACACAAAATTTGATGCAAACTCTTTGTTCAATATTTTTTTCCATTGTTTTTTTCGCAACGCACTACTGAGGTGAACTGGTTTCAACAGCTGCCGTAAACGAACTGTCTGACAGATCGCGCTCATTTTTGGCATAGTGATTAAGGACAGTGCTGCCAAACTACATAAACTTAAAATATCGAAAAATATACAGCGCGCGAATTTTAAATGAGAACCTCCGAAAACTTTTCGGTCACAATGTATGTTATCTTCTAGGTGAGTCATAGTTCTTTATCAGTGGTCTTTTCGTTTGTTGGAATACCTCACAAAAGATATGCAATACAACAGTGACCTGTTATAAAATAGCTTTCCTGATGCTATGAGTTATAGAAATAAGATGGTAGCAAAGAGGTCTTAACTGTCTTATAAGCCTTAATTAAACCTTTCTTCGTGTTATGCGTTATAGAAACAGATAAGACAGTAACAAATCGATTTAGTAAATCAGTTGTGGGACCGTGATGATGACTACTGTGTACTATATAGCTTTTTTTAAACACTTCTGAAGACTACTTCACCTACAACTCTTGGTGACTACATTTAATGGTATATAGTAGACTACACTAGTGTACTAATGACAAACTGATTGAACGGTTTAACATTATTACAGCACCTATTATTATTGATGAACCCATTAAATTTATCATTAAGTAAATAAGATGAGGCTGCACTTTGCTCCACTTGGAGAGAAGAACAGTTGTAATTTAGTAAGTATATAAGATTGGATATTTTGTTTTTGGAAGAATTTTACATAATGTATCTGTTTATAGTTGAAAATTTTGGAGAGTGTTGTTATAATTGACTATTTGGCTATATCCTTTCTAGTTTGTGGTAGAGTTTGGAACAGAGACCTTTCTGAAAGGTTTCTATAAAATACTCATATTATTAATGTTAATTATTTTTTGCCGAGAGTGACGCGTCTTTATTACAAACAGAAACTATTTAAAAGTTAAAAGAGTTCGAATAGAAATGAAAAGACAACAACAAAAATTTAGTTCATTCATATTATTTCTTAGTTTCATGACTTATTTGAAGTCATCAAAATTTATGATGTCATAAACTTATGAACATGCAGATTTATGTTAAAATTCATAATAAAATTTATTTATTTCACTCACAAATAAAATTGAAAAAGTAAAATCATAAAAAAGACTTAAAATGAGTTAAAAACAAAAATTCACATACATAATAATATTATGCAATTTTGCATGAATGAAACGGTTTGAAGCCATAATTTCATCCAAAGTGGCCAAAATAATAAACAACAGGCCCAGACATGAAGCAACCGAGTGTGGTTAAAATCAAGCAAATAATTACAAAAACTAATAGTAGAAAGATGAAGAAGAAGAAGAAGAAGAAAATTTGAACTGAAGAGCAATCAATTTCAAAATTTCTCGTGTCTCAACTGAAGACATTTTTCAAGGTCTAGCATTTAATTCGGAAACCCACTGAAGAGACACTCAAACTCAAACAGTGTTTAGTAGGTCAGCTATTGAATTTAATATGAATTCAACATATGTACATATATAATATAAACAAAATAAAATAAATAAATATATATGGTTTTGCATTTGTTTGGCCTAAAAATGTGTCAAGCACCTGCCCGAGTTTGCAGACTTTTACTCAAAACACACAACGAGTACTCAAGTATGGCTTATGCGTACCTATGAGGGCTGCAGAAATTTCAAAGAATTCAAGAAAAAAAAAGTGAATTAATTGATTTGCAGCTACTTTGGTTGAATTAAAATTCGTAATGCATAACTCGATTCGAAAGCGCTTCGAACCTCACTTTTACAACTGAAAATGTTGCTAATTTGGGCCTGAAGAGAGCGCGATCGAAAATTGTGTCAGAAATGAAACCGTAAGCCGCGTACCGATCGTGTTGGATCGCCGTTAATTACAAGTGTCAATAAAAAAAAAAAAATAAATAATTAAATATTTTCACAATTATTTAAAAAAGTATATATATTAAAGAAAAGCAAAAAAAAAAAAAAATTAATAAAAAAATATTTAAATAAAAATAACTTCACTTTTTTTTATTTTTTAAAAATTACATTCAGTATTCACTGAGCTTTCTTTATTCCCATTGGATTTTTTAGTTTCTATGATTTGGTTAAACTTACAGGCAATAAAAACGCGCTTAATTTACTCATATTTTTTTCTTTTAAATATTTCTATTTAATTTTATATTTAAAAAAAATTCACACTTAAATTTCCACAGGCGAAACTTCCGGCTCTGATAGCAAATATCGCACGCTAAAGCGTTTTTCGCTGTACGACTGAAGCAGTTTGGCTCGAATCTTTTTGCTGGCGCGTTTGTTTTGTAACTGAACTGGCCGCGGTTGCTTCAATTGTTGGTTAGTAGTTTAAGTCGAGGCTTACTTGCAGCCTAAGCTGCAATTGAAACTGGTTGGAGTAGATCAAGCAAAGTCACGACAGCTAACATCCAACAAGCTGACAGGCTAATAAGCTAACGAGCTTCGAGAGAACTTCGAGAGCGGCGAACTGAAAAGTCGGCCGCTTATGACTCCAGCCGCTCTCCGAGCTGTAAATACATAATCGTCTCGTATTTGTTATGAGTACTCATAACAGAGTTATGTATCTCTGTTTGAGTTTGGTTTCCGGAGTTTTTGTTTACATTGCCAGAAGACAAAAGCCTACACTATTCAATTTTATATTACTGAAAAAAAAATGCAAAATATAGAGCAGTATGTAGGTATATATCGGGTAGGGTCTTTTAGATAAATTTGCGTTATTAAAAACTATTTTATCGCAATATATCAATTACATATCAGTCATAATATATTAATAATGAATATTGAGGGCGTAGGGTCTAGCAGTCAAGTGCCTTATTCTTACTTAACTTTAACTTTAACTTACAAATAAACAAAAAAATAATAATGGTTATAAGGCACATTTGAATATTCTACGAATCATTTAGGTGGTTTCACTTATTCAAGTCCCTCTCCAAATTACGTGCTGATATGAGGTACTATTTTTAGAGGTGTATGCGTTCAAACTAAAAGAAAAATTTTATCGAATCATATATTAATGGCAATACTAATGAAAAATTATTTCAATCAGTTGCTCGTTACAGTAGTATCTTTAGAAATACACTCCAGGGCCACAAGTTTTCAAAAAGTTTTTTTTTTGAATATTGCAGGCTATATTTCAAATTTGGTGTACTCGATACTTGCTCTTAAGACTGGAATTGTAGGAAACTTATACACATAAATCAATCAAAGCGTTCCACAAGCTGTAAGAAACCAATCTACAGGGCAAATAGGGTCTTTATTTCTGAAAATAGAGTCAAAAAAAAGTCATCAAGCACAGCTTTATTGAACAATATAATTGTTAACCCTAAATATTGTTCCCCTAAATATATCACTGGGTATGCTATTGGGTCTGCTTACATATCGGCACGATAATCAAGATATTGGATCATAAACGTGGAAATAATATAATATAATATAATGGAAAAAATCTGTCAAAATAGTCAGTTTGATAAAAATCCGTCGTCAAATCGCGACACCTAGAAGACTGTAAACGTACCAATATTTGTGCTGTTAAAAGTAAGTCTGGTTTTCAAGTGTAAATCTCGCAAGACTCTCTCCTCTTGTCATTGAGTATTTCTGTGACTTAAAAATGAAAGTGAAAGTGTAAACCGTAAAACCACAGTTTTATTGTCTACTCACACTCTTCCTACCCATTTGGGTCTCATTATTGCTGGTTTTATTTTGTGCCCTTTCGTCGCCAATTCAAATAAATTGTGGATTTCCTCACTAAAATTAGCAGAAGCAAGCGTAACTAAATACGAAAAATTGACAACAATTTCAGATGTGAAGACCTGAAGACTGGCACGTTACCCACGTTACCCATCTAAATATTGCTGAATGAATTCGTGTGCTCCTCCAAGTGAAGCGAGCTCGTCTCAAGATACGCAATGCGCAAGCGCAAAGATAGACCCGTTTTTGCATAGTAAAATGGGGACATTGCGATGGCTTTCTGGTGTAAACACAAAAAGTTTGATAAATCGGTTTTTCCACAAGTGCGGATTATGCAATTTTTCATATATTTACCTTCAATTATTTGCAATTATGCAAAAAATTGTTATGATGTATCTAAAGACTTATGAGTTGTTAGACAATTGAAGTTGTTTTTAAATAAATTTTTTATACGAGTCTTCAGAGACTTATGGGAGTTAAATAAATATTTCTCAGTAAACGGTTGAAGTGATCAATTTAATACGGATGGATTCAGTATTTTTTATAGAAAAAAATATCGGTCGATGTGGGGAGGAATTGTAAAGAAAGTTTCAATCTTATATGGGTTCACAACCCATGAATAAATAAGAAGAAGAGAAGATTAAAATTGAAGAATTCGTAGTTTTGTATGAAATATATTCTTACCTTGGTAATGATGTTAATTGTTTAAAACTGCTCTACAGGTCATTGGACACTGCTATACTAGCAAAGATTGATAAAGAAAAAAACGACAACATTTAAAGTGTTATAGTTTCTATATGTTAGGTTAGGTTGAAGTGGTGACCTTGTTCTTCAAACCTCACTCTAGTTTTATTAATACTCGTTACGATACTATGAATAAGCGTTGTTCATACATAGAGCAGAAAGATACCCCAAAAAGGACCACAGCCGTTAGAGAACATGATAACGCAGAAAGCCACAACCCCACGTTCAAGTTAAAGTGAACCAACCTGACAAGTCTTTAAAATTAGCTAAATTCATAATGTACGATGACAGCTCTTGTAGGGCCGTAAAGAAAGGGAGCCTTATGATTTTTATTCTTCTATTAACTGAAGATGTACACTGAGAAAGAAGCTAAACTACAAATTCATCCTCCTCTTCAAATCGCAACCATGGCAAATATCATTATAAGGTAGATCCAGTTTCATAACATGTCACTTTTCAGCACAGACAGTGTAGTATTGAGCAATTCCAATAACGGATCTTCATGACACCACGGATTAGAATTATTGACACGCAAAATAGTAGAACCAACAAGAAGGACCACTGTGGTCAGCATACAGATAACACTGAAAGGCACGATTCTCTCATTCGTGTGAAAGTGAATCAATCTGATAAGTCCAAAAGCTTGGTTAAATTCAAAATGAAGGATGACAGCTCAGTTCGTAAGAAAAGGTGCCGTAGAAATTTTTGATCTTCTATTTGTCAAAAATGTGCTTTAACAAAGAAGGAGAGTTACGATTTCCTTCTCTTCTTCATAATCATGAAAACTGTCATTACAGGGTAGATCCAGTCTCGTAGCATGTCTTTCTAGTACACCGTAATTCGTCAGTACCAATACCATAGTGCTGAGCAGTTTCTGTTTTAGTTGAAGTAGCTAACCGGAACGTTTCTGGTTCAGTTTGGACCAGGTCGGACATTTCTGTTCAGTAAGGATTCACAGTAAGGATCAAGCAATGTTTAACGCTAGAATAACGCGTTATTGTGTTTAGTGATGAAGCTTTTTTCTGGTTAAATGGTAACATCAATAAGCAAAATTGCTATAGCGAAGATAATACTTAAGCCGTTAACGAATCACAACCATATTCATTAAGACTAACTGTTTGGTGCGATTTACACGCTGACGGCATCATCGGTCCTTATTTCTTTCGAAATGAAGAAGAAACTGCCGTGAATGGCGAGCGCCATCAATCCATACTGACTGAATTATTGTTTCCAAAAATTAATCAGTTAAACATCGATGACATTTGGTTCCAACAAAATAGCGCAACTTGTCATACAGCGCGTTTAACAATCGATTTATTGTGAAATCAATTTGGTAACTATTTTATTTCCAGAAGTGGTCCTGTTAATTGGCCTCCTCGTTCGTACGCTTTAACGCCTCTCAATTACTTTCTATGGGGCTAAATCATTGGTTTATGCTGGAAAACAGCAATTTTTGAAGCACTGCAAAAAATAGTCAAAAATTGTACTGATCGAATGGACCATGGATGTCGTAACCGCGGCGAACATATGTCGGAAAAGATATTCAAAAAATAAATGCCCTATAATTATTTACCTGATTATAATAAAAAAATATTCTTCCAACAATATTTCTGTTCTGTGTTAGCATTTGAAGTTCTCATGCAGCTGAAAAAATACCCGATATTTTCTTTCTTGAGAGTGGAATCTTATATATGATTCCACTATACCCTATGCCCTATGCTCCACTGGGAGTTAATGAAACAAGGAAGAAGAAGAAGAAAGTAAAAAAACTAGGTCTAAAAACTATCTATAGGAATTCTTTATTCCACTTGATAATAGCAAATCTCGGGTATATCGGCATATACTTAAATACCAGACTGCATTCGGTTTTTCGATTTTATTTGCTGCTCTATTTATTTGTCATATTGTACCTTTCTAACAGTCTTTGAATTATTTTAAAAATAATTTTATTTCTCTAAATATACGTGTCTCCAAATATCTAAAATCTTCAGTAGTTTACGCACTTCTATGCATATTTTCACAATTCAGTGATTATTAGATACATCATTATTATAATTATTTTGATATTCGTTATATTCAGGGTTTTCTTCTGTAGTTTAAATAGAGTAATAAAAATACTTTGTGTACTACCAATGTCAGAAGTTAGAGGTTAATGGCTTAGGGTTTAGAGCTACTACAAGATATTCAAATAATTTGCTCAGATAGATAACAGCAAATGTTGACTTTGCGCATGTAACTTATCTTAGGTTGAGCCGCAGAGTTGAGTAAAGAAAGATAAACAGAGATAAGTCTCTGTTGCCGGTTGCAGTCATCAAGAGAGGTTCGCGTTTTCTGGTGTCTTGAAGAAATCGAACTGAGTTGGCGTGTTCAATTTGGCATGTAGCGTTTCTTCAACTCGTTCGGTTTGTTTACTTCTCGATTTTTATGCAAACAGTTTTTTTTTTTAATATTTTACAACTTCAGATAGATTTATGCAATCATTCGTTGTTTAGTAATCAATAGCTTCTCCAACCGATCAAGACGAAAAGTTTAATTTGCGGTTTTATATTTTTCTTTCTCATTTTGAAAGTAAATTTTAAATATTTTTTTGTGAGAATATTAACAAATCTGATATATTAAAAATGAATTTGATCAAATTTAGTGTAAGTTTTATTAAAAGTTATAATTACTCTATTTTTAGTGAAGTATTTGTTTAAATAAATAAATATGTGCAGTTGAATATGGTTTTACAGTGAAATGTGCCTTGACAATGTCTTTTTTAAGATCCAACTTCCTTGATTTCATAAAATTACGTTAGGTGATCGATCTGTTCATCTGTCGAAGAGCTTTAACATTCGAATTAAGTGAAAGCAACATTTAGCATAAGTCATAAAAATAAAACAGGATTAATACCAGGTTCACTAAACTCAAAACCGCTTGAAATGGACAATGGACGATTTATTTAAAAAAAAAACCTGGAAAAACTTCAGTTTCACTTTATCTAAACTTAAATTCCCTTCATTGTTGAAAAATAGTTTACCAACATTTCTAAACATCATTTAGTAAAATAATTAATGCCACATTGCCTATGAATCACTATTATTAAATTGTATTGTCTTCAGACTTACTTCGTAGTAAACTTCTTAACTTCACTTATGCAAGTATTTAATGTTCAAGTTCGCTCCTATATAGTGTGTCAGTTATGTTTGCTCGTTCCCAGTCCAAGAGAGGGAGTCCTTTCCTTTCTGGAGTCTTATTCTGGAGTTGGTTATGGAGGAACCTTTACTCCCTTATGTGGGCGAGAGTATGATGATTTTGCTGAAACCCATTTATAACTGAAGTTTCCTTCCTTTTGCTATAGTTTGGAGTTGGTTATGGAAAAACCTTTACTCCCTCATGTGGGCGAGTAAATCCATTGTTTTGTCGACACATTCAATGCTAGGCAAATGAGGGAGTGAAATATTTATTACTAGAATATATATAATTATGATTGGTGAAATTGTTTCAACCATTCATAAGTTTTACTTAATATAACTTAACTACTAAACCTTAAATTTAATATTCGAGTTTCGAATATTTCGATAAGCTAGAAATGTTCGGGTTCCATAACATATATAATACAATAAGCAAAAGTGGTAGTTAACAGTACTAAACACTAAAACATTTATTTAAATTACTAAAACAAAATTTTTCCAGCATTATACAGTTAATAAAAAAAATCTGATGCATCTCGTGTGCTATATATCACCCTTGAAATCATTAAATATAGTGAACCGATCCAAATGAAAATAATAAATTTCTTTTGAAAAATGCAAATTCAAAAACGTGTAAAAGTGCTTGCTAAAAGCACTAAAATTTTTATAAGCACCTTATTAAAAAATTGAAATTGCGACCTACAATGCAATTTGAAGGATAATACAAAAAACTGGAACTAAATGTCTATTTTGAGAAAAGAAATAATAAGGAGTAGCCATGACAAAGGGATTTATACAAGAACACCATTCATCTGTAACTGATCAAATCTTCGAGCTAAAGCAATTTATAAAGAAATGTTATCTGTATGGGTTTGTCCTTTATATTATTTTCGTTGACTAGAAGTTGGCTGTATTTTCCTCAGATTGTGCAAAGGGTGGTCAAAAAAGCTTTTACTACAAAGTCTAATCAGTGTAGACGTTAAATGAGACCATAAGGGAGAGAAAATTTAGTTCGGTAATTTTTTTCTGAATGTAAATAAAGATAAAGCTGGATAATAGTAGAAAAAGTTTAAATAATTTAAATTGTTACTATTTTATTTCCGCATCCTCCCAATGGCAGTATGTCCTTAACAGCTAATATTCTGGCTTTCATCCGATGAACGGACTATTTTCTGTTCAGTTAGGGTTACTACGACAAAAAAAAAGATCAGCAATAGTTGTAGTGGAGTGGAGCAGTTCTAGCGTCACTGGAAGCTCCAGTAGTCCGCATTTTTTCTCTTTATTCTACGATTCTACTGCTATATCATTGTTATATTTATTATATGCCACAAATATAAAAATAAATAGAGATTATATGTTAATAAGTAATACCGCTGATAATTAATTTTTCTTTTTAGTTTACAGTCATGTTGTTCTGTTTAAGTTTGCAATCAATAGAAGGTTTTATATATCGGCTTATCACAGAAACTTTACAGAATAATGTCGCTGGTGAGCCTCTAACTCATGTGCCTAGCACTTGGGATTTTGATCCTACCATAAGTCAGAAGAGAAGAGCACTTTATTATGAAGTAAGTACTTTAGTAATAAAGAATGTATGAATATTATATCATGTATAATCATATCATATAGTCATATATATGTTTATACACTACATACTATATATAGTATAGATACCATATATATACTATATATGTTTATATACATAAATAATTACCACGGATATTTATTTATAGACACATGGTTTTCGTTCTGCCAAATTTATTGAACGCATCGGACTTGGCATTGATGGACATGAAGATGATAGACGTGTTGAGCAGCAGGTCCGTGATGCGGGTCGCTTAAACGGAGAGCATAATATCAATTTTCCCCCTAACACGTAGGATTTCGTAGGGGCATATTTATTTGAGTATCATATAAGTTAAATAGTAAATAACGAAATGCAATGTAAAGTAATAAATTATGCAAATAAACCAAATTGCCACTTGTGTATGTAAGTGAATCTGAGCATTTCGTATTTAGAAACTCGTTCACGTACATTTCAATTAAAGTGGAACATTGTCATCATCATCATTTTAATTTGCAGCGATTAATTTATTGTTGGCATTAATGTGCTTCACAAGGATTTGTGTAATTTGTCATTGGGTGGTTCTGCGCCCAACCAGTGGAGCTAATATAGTCGTACGGATAACCAGGCTTAAACATTTGAATATGCATATTTGCACCATGCGACGTTCGACTCACGACGTACGACGAATGTGCAGTGAAGCTGGGTGCTGCTGTTAGTCTGGGTCTGGGTCTGGGCTTGTAGGGAATAAATGAGCCAAATGAATGCTAAATAGAAAATCTTATATGGTTTTAATAAACGTTATTAGCGCATTGTTAAACATAATTATTAGTGCTGACGTTGTGCTACAGTTGTTGCAAGAACGGGCATGGATATGGGCATGGGCATAGGTATGGGTATGGCACGGGTAGGGGTATGGGTATGGCACGGGTACAGTTGCATTGCGGCAGCAACAATTGCTGTAATTACATTTTACTGCAAACAAGCTACTTCATAATTTCATAATTCCAAAGATAATTTGAGCCAATTTTCTACTTGCACAATTAGGACATTTTTAAGTGAACATTAATCGCTAATTACAGCGAAATTCCGCTTCTATGAAGAAATTTTGCGAACATATTTTGTTTTTGTGTTTTGTAATTATGTCGTTAGCTTATTTTTTGAATTTTCATTAAAATAATTAATGTATATATGGAAGATATTATTCTTAATGAAAGTTAAATATGGTGTAGTAATATAAAATAGGACATAAAAAAAAATTTAATGATAAGAAAATTATGAATTTTTAGAAAATTTGGACCTAAGAACATAAGAATACATAAGAATAATAAGAATTCAACATACAAAAAAAGACATTATAAATAATGAAAAAAAAAATCAGGACTAATGATATAAAAAGTAATGATTTAGGAAACCAAAACAAATAAAAATTCTTCTTATAATATTTTGACTAGTAATAAACTTTAGTGGTTTCGAAATGATTTAAAAATCAATTGTTAAAGTTCCGACTGAAAGGCTCCAGACAACTCAAACCCAAAAACTCCCATTTGGAGAAGTTAATAATCAGGAAAATAATTATATCTAGATCAAGTAAAAATTCCGACTAAAAGGCTGCAGACAACTTAAACCCAAAAACTATCAATTAGAGAAATTAATAATTAGAAAAAGAATAATATCCAGATCAAGAAAATGCCGACCCTAAGGGATTGTCTACATACTGTTCATTCCATCTAGATAAATTATTAATGGATAAGTCTATCTCAAGCTAGCAAGAAGGAACGAGAGTACGGGTATGCAACGCATTTCAATTGATGAATACAATTTTGAGGTTGTTAGCAACTTTACCTACCTCGGTTCGCTGATTAGCAACAATATTGATTGCAGAATCGCAATAAGAAAAAGAATACAAGCAGCAAATAGATGTTTTTACAAATATTTAGACTTAATGAAATCAAGACTACTATCCAAGGAAAGTAAGCTACGAATATACAAGACAATAATAAGACCGGTACCTAAATATGGCTCAGAAACATGGACAATGACGAAGGCAGACGAAGAAGCTTTAAAAATTTTTGAAAGAAAATAGTTCGCCAAATCTACGGGCCAATCCAAATTGATGCAGAAACTTTTCAAAGACGACCAAATAAAGAAATTGAAGAACTGCTTAGAAATGAAAATATAGTGAGATACATTAAGTTGCAAAGGTTTCAATGGGCTGCTCATGTAATAAGAATGTGGTCGGAAAGAAAGCCGAACAGCATATTCAACGCAAAGCCGATGATAACCAGACACAGAGGTAGGTCAAGAACAAGATGGAATGAGAACGTGTATGGTGATGCAAGAACGATTGGAGTACTGAACTGGAAGAGAGTAGCAGAAGATAGGGACAGATAGAGGCAGATTGTGAGGGAGGCCAATGTTCATACTGGACTGTAGTGCCTTATTTGATCTATTAGTGTATCTTCGCATTTTCATCTATTTAGTGTATCATATTCAGTTATCTACCCCTTTTATAAAGAATACAGTTAGAGGTCTGATGTTGTACTGGCAACAATAAGCAAGAGTACCTCCGGTTATTAGTTTGCCTGTAATTTTATTATCTCTTAATCCTTGATGCTTTGAACATCAAATCACAATCACTCTTCGCAGATCTTGGTTGAATTTCACACTGCTTGATAAGCTTTCATTTTGTATTGTCATTGAAATGGGTGTATATAGTAAATCTTCTGCTCGAGAAGATAATAATCTGCAGACTTCGCAGGTTCTTTTTTAAGATGAAGTGATTACTTCCTTGATGATAAAAATGTAGGTTTAGAAGACAAACATTTAAAGTGAATATATGACATAGGCATAACCATATTTCTAAATACTTAGAACTGATAAAAAGAAGAAGAAAGCAGAAAGAGTTAAATAAATGATGTCTATGTAACTCCCGTAATTATTTCTGTCGTATAACTCGTGACGTTTGAAACATTGTAAGTTATATATATTAGTGCTTAATGAAGTCACATTGTTAAAAAAAAAAGTTTGTGTTTTTTAGGATGATGCATTATTGGTAAAAATAATGTTAGACGTTACGTTTCACAAACTGAAATTTGTTTTATTTTATTAACTTATAAAGCAAAAATTTTACAGTTTACTAACTCTACAACTTTATTTTTAAAATATTGTTAAAAATTAATTTTACAATTATTTATTAAATTGTATATAATTATATATCATATCTATACAGTCGCATAAAAAAAAATATATTAAATTTTATTTATTCAAACCATGTGATAAATGTGATATCATATGTTATTAATAAACAATTCTCAGAAACGCCGAAAGGTATGCAATATGAACACCTATACTCCGAGAATAATCAACTCTGAACCCCTATACTCCGAGAATAATCAACTCATTATTGTTAATCAGAGTAATTTCCTCGCAACGTAGATTCCTTTTAAAATGATGGAATCCATATTAATATTTACATTCAAGTTGAATTAAACAATGAAACTACGAAATTATAGATACAATCACGTAATAAACATACAGGAAATTATTTTACCCTTTATATCTCTGAACACTGCTCGTTTGTAATCATAATTGCGTACATGTAGTATATTTGCGCAAATAAGTGATAACACCATAAAATTGTTTAATAAATTGTTAATAATAAAAACGTAAATATTAAAATGTGATACAATAAACTGTTAAGAGGAGTACACAAATTGGAAACCTACAATCGGTCAATACGAATTTTATTAAAGAGTAAGTGTAGTAAAGAGTGTAGTGTAGTTGTTTAATGTGCGCTGACTCTGAGCTTCAAATATGGCAGGACACCAGTTCGCTTCCTGGCACTTGCATTCTCAAAACTGTCGCTCCAAGACGACTGCAGATGGGTATTTGGCAATACTCGAAACAGCTGTATGGTTAGCCAAAAATTCAATTAATTAAAATAATATAAAATTAATTTTTGTTGTTGTAGTTCACTACTGTTCGAAAAAACCTATTTATTATTTTATAAATAATTTATTATTTTTTCTATTTA
Source organism: Teleopsis dalmanni (assembly GCF_002237135.1). Classification (NCBI taxonomy): domain Eukaryota; kingdom Metazoa; phylum Arthropoda; class Insecta; order Diptera; family Diopsidae; genus Teleopsis; species Teleopsis dalmanni. Next base: position 71,922,993 of record NC_051847.1, on the reverse strand, counting down.
ATTTATTTATATTTCAAATTTTAAGCAAGTTAGTTAAATTGATTAGTTGTTTGTTTTTACTTGTTATAGTGTTTGAGGTATATAAAAAAATGTGAAAGTTAATGCGGTTTGGTCCCAAATTTGGAGTGGTTCCGGTAAACTGATTGCATTCAAAATATTTCAAAAGGTCTTCTCCAAAACTATATTTAAGGAAAATACTGAAAATACCTAATGCGACACCAATAGGAAAATTCTTATTTAATCTGTTATATCAAATTTAGCAGAGCAGTTTCGGATGTGTCTTTATTCATCTTTTTATTGGTCTTGTGACATTAATAGTAATAATAGTTGTAGTTTTTCAGACTTATAAGACACCAGCAAAAGGGCATGAATTTATAATATAATATAATAATTTTGGATTATTATTATTATATTATTATTATCCTTGTTGTATCTCCAATGTACCTATATATCGACAATACATTGGGTAAAGACACCGCTCTTAGTAAGAGCATAGGGCGGATGTAATTTTGAATAAGTCATGCTTATTATATTATTTTTTTTTTAAGATTTGTAGAGTTTTGATTAAAAAGTAACTTTATAAATATAATAGAATGTACTTAACATTTTCTATTTATTAGATAGGTAAGTTTATGGCATAATTAATAAAAAATGATTTCGGAATTAACATCACTCAATTTCAATAATTATTTCAGTAATTGGGACCGTATATAACGAAAAGCTTACTCGATGTTATCATTGGACTCTAAAATTGGTACATAATTGTGCGGATAGACCAATAATGGTAACAGAAAATGGGTTTTTTAGCTAGAATAATCCAATTTTCAAAATAGTGTTGTTATCAATTTTCTCAAATAAGACGAAAGTCTTTTTAGACCATATTCAGATTTTGAAAACAGAAAATCAGTTTATTAGAGTAAAATATCTCACAAAACTTTAAATTTAGGTAAACTCCAAAAGAAACTCTAACTTTCAAGAATAAGTACTTTTTATAAGATAGGAGAATTGCAGAAGAAAATATTAAGTGCATGTATTAGATGTGTATCCAAGGGCTTAATAGCTGAGAGAATGACGGTCTGAAAAACTATTTCAAAGTTCATATAAAAAGATTTAATTGAAAAATCAAATTCATTGTGAAGCAGCTCGAATTATTTAAGGGAAAGTTTGAAACATTTTGAAACGCTTAAGTCCATAGAGTAGAATTCGTAGAGGATGCCAAAGGTCATACCGTTGCGATCTATGAAAATTGTTTTGAAGATTAGTAAAAACTTCTAGAACTTCAACAAAAACGCGTTGAATTGCTTAAATCCACAAAGCAGAATTCATAGAGGGTGCTAAAGGTCATACCTTTGCGGTCTATGGAAACTATTTTGAAAACTAGTAAAAACTTCAAGAACTTCAAAAAAACAAACACTTTAAATCGCTTGAGTTCACAAAGTAGAATTCGTAGAGGGAGCTGAAGTCCATACCTTTGTTGAGCTTTAAAAATTGTTTTGAAGACTTGTAAAAACTTCAAGAACTTCAAGAAGAACGTTTGGAACTGCTTAAGTCCATAAAGCAGAATTCATAGAGGGTACTAAGAAGGTCATACCTTTGTCGATCTATGAAAACTGTTTTGAGGATTAACAAAAACTTTGGTATGTATATAATGTTTCTCATGGTGATTATTTTAATGTGGATAAAATAAATATTTGTTTTTTCGAATAAGTAGGTTATATCTTCAATTTCTATGATTTCAATATGGAGTACAAGAGAATTGGACATACTAAAAAATTGAATATACCAACATATATTGTAGCTAATGGTTTTAATGAAAAATAAGTGAAATGAAGAAGTGTTGTGGGAATTTCTGATGACAACAAAAGCTGTTGTGGTTTATGGCACTAATTTAATATAAACCGCCTCTTTATTGATAAATGAAAATGTAGCATATAAAAAAATATATCCATTTTTACATACCCATATACTGACTTTATTCAGTACTTGGTGTAATTATTGTTGTTGCTGTTACTCATGTTGTTAGTTCATTATCAGTTGATTAAACTAAATTGACTGTATTGGCAATGGCAAATTGATATTGACAAATGGGAGAGAGAAGAAAATATTTGCGGTGGAAAGGATATACGAGTACAATAGAAGATTACAAGCAATCATGTTTCAATATTAGACACATTATTCCCTATTAAAATTTATCACTATCGTAATTAACATTCGAAAAACACACATACGGAGCTCGAAATAAATTTGTTTATCATTAAGAGTATAACACTATACGAATATATATGTAGATATATACTATGTATAAATATCTGTATATGTATAATCATCGATATGTAGTCGTATAATTGCGGTTTCATTTCCACAGACATTTCTATTTATGGTGTTAGCTGGAAATTTATTGTGTATAATGTGCTGCAATTTGACGTGAATTGCTGTGAAAGAGGATTAATAACAATATATTTACTATGTAGGGGTTCTGTACTCGTACAGATTGATTGATAACAGAATATATTGACAAGTTGATTAACTAATCAGAGTGTCAATAAGTGTAAGGTTAACAGGTATTTTGATGAACAAACATAAGTAAATTATGAAATTTATTGTTAAGTGAAATATGACAAAAGATTAGAATGGAAAACTATTGGTATTCATAGTTTTGGAGTAATTTAAGACTATGACTAGCAGATCACTTATATAGGTCTTTGGGATAGTAATGTAATGTCTTCTTCGCGTTTACAATGGTAGTACAATCTTAAGAAATACACGTGTTATGAAAATATATAAAATAATCAAATAATTAAAAAAATTAATGTTAATTTTTTCTTCCTGAAAGTGACGCGTCTTATGACGAAAAGAAGTTATTTAAAAGTTACAAGGATTCGAATAGAAATGAAAAGACAACAATAAAAATTTTTAGTTAATTTATTGTAATTTGGCTGACCATACAACGCTATATCGAGTATTGCCAAGTAATCAGCATCAGTGATTTTAGGAAATATTCGAATTTTTTTAATTAGTTTATAGTTTATATAAGAAAATTAATTTTTAATAATTGCTTATAAACAAAGTAGTAATTTTATTTTTAGAAATAAGACTGATGTTATATTATAGATCCATATCGACGACTATATTAATTTATGCATGTGATTATTTTGTGACACACAAAGGGTATAATTTTTAATCACTATTTTAATCATATCATTAGTACAACAGTATAAATTAGTTAATATGATAAAAAGATAAAAGATGACTAGTTGGTTTTAGTGACGACGAAGGCTCTAAATGAGATTCTTAGTTTAAAACTGACCTAAAGTGGAGATAATAAATCAGATAATTTATATAAGATCTATATTCTGTACGCGCGGTAGGATAGTACTACCGTCCCTCATCAATTAATAGATAAATAAATAATATGAATGAATGACTAATGTGAATAGTATGGTTACCTAGTGTGTGGCAGGGATAAGCCCCCCAACCCCAAAAGAGTATAAGTGCGCAATAGCACTAACTCAAGAAATCACAACAAAAAAAAAATTATTTCATGTGGTGTATAACAGCACTATTTAAATTCGGAAATGATATAGATATATAAATACATCAAATACTGGTATCGTATTGTATATATTTTTAATAAAAATTGTTATGGTCGCGAAAAAGGATTTGGCTCAAGTGCTGTTCCAGTTCCTTTGGTTATATAAATGTAAAGCTCCTATATTTTGAGATTACATTGAGAAATGGTTTCTGAAATATTACATATTCGTTATTGAATTGCGATTTTTCTAAACATTTGAGAAGAAATTGGTTATGATAATTGCAGGTTTAAGAGGCTTTACAAGTATATGTATATATACATATATGTATATACATATGCATATACATATATGTATGTATATGTATAATTGTTATATCCTGTGTATAATAGTAATGAATACCGATTATTCAGATAAAATTCTGACACACGGTAAACCTTTAATTAAATTGTTTATAACAGAGCTTGCATAGCGTCCACACTGGTAAGACTTTGGCAAGATATTGACATACTCCCTCACTTTTTCGGTAACGATTTCGTATTATTAATTAGTATTAAACTACTATTCAATAAGTGTAAAAATAAAGAGCTTTTATTTTAAATTTTATTTGGATTGTTTAAGATTTTGATATCCAGTTAAGCTATAAACTCAAAAATGAGATTTATAGAAAAACCTCCATCGCTTATCAAAAACTTGCTTACAAAGGCTACGTTTTTCAGGATGAAGAGAACTTTCTAAAAATAGATGTTTGTAGTGAGACTTTCTATTAGCAATTATATAATTATATGCTTTAAAAAAGATGCTTTACTGGTGAACTGTCAAAATCTTTTACCATGGCTCCTAGCAAATTTGCACAGTGGACTTATATGTAAGAAACACAGCTGACGTACAATTTATTTATGTCACTTAAATTTAGGATTTGCAATCAGATTAGATTAGATTAATCTATTTTTGTTGTTTATTTATAGTTTTTGTAATAAATTTCTAACAGCCCCTTTCACTGAAAGTTCATTAAAAATATATTACTATTTAATAAAAATATAACTAATATAATTATCTAATGCCTTATTTAGTCATTTGCAGACTTCAGCCACTCCCTTAAGTTATCTAATGAAGCTACGGTTTTTTAGGCTGAAGTTGCTATTTTTATAGAAAGTTAAGTTCAAGTTATTCCATATTTCATCATAAAATTAAAGTAAGTTAAAGAATGTAGTAAGGCAATTCACGAGCTAAAGCAGATAACTGACATTACTTTCATCTGAGTTTTTGGGCATAGAAACATGGAAGAGAATGAAAAAGTAGACGGCGTGGCCCTTCTTGGTACTACTTTAGATGTATTCTTAGGGGTACCGATTTATGTTCTCATGGAGATCGGTAAGAGAATAACTTATATTTATTTTCTTCGGTTTACCAATAGGAAATAGAAGATACTTCCCGGTTAATATGGCACTCATAAAAAAAAGACCGGATCTTGGGCATTTATTGAAAAGGTCCCCGTGAATAATGTAAAGTTTACTGTGATTTTTTCTGTTCACTGGTGTATAGAAACTTATGCAGAGAAATTGTAAATACTTATTGTAAAAGTAGTTTAAACTGTGTGAAAACTTAGCACTGACCTTCAAAAGAAATAGATTTTTAGGGAAGTACTTTTTTGATAGTTTGTCAGATGGTTGATCGGTAAGCACAGAAGATCTATTATCTAAATTCACATTATCTAAATTCGATTAGATGGGTTTATTATATATTTGTTTGTATTTTAAGGTTTGTAGTAAAACGGCGAAAAATCGGTTATTGTGGAGGCGAAAAGATACTTACGGACATGCCACTGCAAACAATAACCACTCAATAATAAGAACTAAAATATATTAGAATTGTAGAGTTTATATTATTTTTACATTATATTGTTAAGGGGGAATCTATCCACTTGAACCTCAGTGATTATAACACAGATTCTTTCCTAGACATATAAGACGTGGTAACGCAAATTGTGCCACTTGTAAGGGTATATATATATGTATATATCCCTAGATATATTAGTATTAGTTTAGGTTGTATCGGGGATTTCAACGGATTCACTTAGGCCTATAGGTTCATTATGTCACCGTATAATTAAAAACTCAAGGGTTGGAATCACTTAGAATCCTTGGCAAAGTTTATAATGCTATTCAGAGGGAGGTTTTGCAGTTAGCCAAGATCCTCTAAAAAGAAAGTCTTTAAAGTGATAAGGCGGCGTCGCATATGTGCTGAATAGAAACAAAGCAGATGGTAGGCATTTTCATTGTACTCTCCACAACTGGGAGATTAAGTCTTTTAGCAGGGTTAATGAGCTTTAAGTAAATCTACTACAAGACTGATATCTCTACGGGGCATCTCAATAAGAGAGTTTGATTTTCTTTTAGTGGTGGAACGTTGCCAAATTGCTTAGAGGTGCGTACATACATGTTTTGTTTAAATGTTCGGCACTGGAAGAACTCAGTGCCAGTTTGCATGATTTCAATGATATGTAAGCCGGTTAAGTAGTTAGGTAAAAGCCGGTCAAGCAGTAGCAGTAGTTAAGTTAAGCAGTCAAGTAGAAGTCGGTCAAGCAGTTAAGTAGTTAAACAGTAGTGGTGGCAGTGGTTAAGTTGCAGTCAGTAGTCAAAGAGTTACGGCCGTGATTACGTTGTGTATATTTAATTCTCTAATTTCTATTCTATTTATTGTTAATCTTAATAAAGTCATTTAAATTATTAATATTAATTTAAGCTTATCTTTCACAAATTATCTTGCCCAAATTGTTTAGGTCTATATTAGTATTAGTAGGGAAAGACTTGTCCTTAGATATTATTTATCTATAATAAGCTCCAAAATAGTTCTCAAATTTGAATTGATCCACTTCATGAGACAATAAAAGTGAAAGCTGTTTAAATGCTTGTCATACTGTAAGGAGCAGTGCTTATTCTTCAATAAAAATCTAATGTTGACTGTCAAATGATTGAAATTTCAACATAGACCCCAAAAAATTTAACCCAAAATTAAAATAAAATTGTGACATTGTTTACCATTTTTCGTTCTTCTCTTTTTCCGCCGAGGAGGACAAATGACGTTTAAATTGCAAAAAATAACTTAGCTCTCGGCAAGCAATAAATAAAAAAAAAAAACAAAAAGAAAAATATGCGAGTTTGTCTATAGAACAGGGACTAAAGCAAGCGGAGTGGAGGGCAACAGTCAGTGCGTCTGTGTTTACACAAAATGGCAATTGAGCAGGTGACCTTGTGGGTGTTTGCGGTACTGGCTCCACACAGCATTGCCTCGCTTTGTGTCAGCCAAACTACCGAATACGTTATTTTCGTGTGCAATTGTGTAATCCTTGTGGCGTCGTTGCTGTCGTGTTCCCCATAAGCAAACACGGAGAGGCAGAAAAAAAAAATGACAAAAACGAATATAATATTGATAAAATAAGACAAAATAAAATAGAAAGCGGAAAAAGGCGAAGCGCAAAAAAAGTAATCCCCCAATTCCGGTTAGCGACATTTGACTGACAAAATAATTAATTTTATTCGAGTTTCGAGTTAAATGTTGACACAGTGGGAAGAGCAGCACAGAAACTTGGGAACAACAGCTTCACAGCTTCATAGTTCTTCTGAACTGGTGTTAAGGACGTAAATATTTTTTTTTTGTTTTTTTTTTTGTATTTTTTTTTGTTTTTTATAAGTATTGTTGAGTTACTTGTACTGAATTCGCAATTAATTCCGCTGCCACAAAATTCACGCAAATAAAAAGAAAAGTGCGAAGTGCAAGCAATTTAACTTTTGCCAGTTAAGCCAAGCCGGTTCCATCAGGTTAGACCTTGTGCGCTGTGTGTGTGTGTATGAGTGTGGTCACGCCCACTTAACTGCGATGAGTGATGTAATTAGTTTTGGTAAGCTTTTCTCGGTCGTATTTGATATCCTTTTTTTATTTTTTTTTTTTTATTTTTTGTTTTTTTTCTTTTGCTTGCTTCCATTTTCTTCTTCGTTTTGTGTGTTTTTACTTTATTAAATTTTCTTTTCATTTGTTTGTTGATTTTTTGGATTTTACTTGATTAGTATTCGTCACAGACCAAATAAAATGGTTGCAGAAATTTTATTTTGATTTATTTTATATCTTCTCGATTATTTTCCTCTCGTTCCTTCTATTTTATTTTGCCAATAAATTACTTTGAAATCAAGTACATTCAAAGGAAAGAGAATCAAATAGACATTAATAGAAGAGGAAATGGTGAAATGACATTGGTATAGAATTAATTTGAAAAACATTCACTTTTATTGGTATTTGATTTATTTGTTTATGGAGGAATGATATAAAGAAATTTATATTTTTATTAAAATTTCCTACAATTGGAAAATGCTAAAGAGAAAAAAAATTCCTTAAAAAAAAATAAAAAAATAAAAAAAATGTTGGCAGTATTTTTGCTTAATTGGCATTTTATTGAAAGAATATTTATGAAATATGATGAACTTTTCTTTTCAAAATGAAACCCAATAAAGAGCTTGGTTCGTAATTAATTTTTAAATAGAAGATTATTAATACTATATTGTTTCCAGTGTATTTAAATTTTAAAGTAAATAAAATATATTAAATAAAATTAAAATTAAAATTAAAATTAATTAAAATTAAAATTAATGTATTAAATATATTTAAGTAAAATATGGTTTTTTATACCACTTTTAAGGCTTTAGAAACGCCAACACACCTCCTTGTATATACGTCACTGATCCAAACTAACATAGATATTAAAAAAAAGATGCAGATTGTCTCTGAGATTTTAGTCCATCAAGTTTAAGATAGTTGAGTGACGTATACAAGGACAGATTTTAGAGTCCACCCTGAAATATTTTTAGACATTTTTTAAAAAAAATTTTTTTACAAGAACTTTGAACTATTTTTAAAATGTACCTTCTGTCTCTGAAATTATAATCTATCATGTTTAAGATTGAAGAGTGCCAAATACAAGGAGAGATTTTAGGGTCCAAACACCTTGACATATTTTTAGAAATTATTTGAAAAAAAATATTTTTACAAGAACTTTGAATTATTTTTAAAAAGTACCTTCCACCTCCGAGATTTTAATCCATTACGTTTAAGATAAAAGAGTGGCGTGAACAAGGAGAGATTTTAGGGTCCAAAAACATTAAAATTTTTGTATATATTTTTTAATAAAATTTTTTGAATTATTTTTAAATAGTACCTTCTGTCTCTGGACTTTAATCCATTAAGTTTAAGATAGATGAATGGCGTATACAAGGACAGGTTATAGGGTTCACGCATCTTGAAATATTTTTAGATATTTACACAAGATTTATTTTAGGTATCTGAATTAAATATTACTCTTGAATATTTGAATTAAAGCACTTTACTTTACTCTTAAGTTAAAATTAATATATTTTAAAATTATTTGAATTTTGATTTATTTTGAAAAAAATTCTCATCTTAAATAAGTCTCAAAATACATTTCTAGTTATGATTCTAGCATTCCAGAGGAAGATCTATGGTTTCTTAAGCGTAAGTAAGAAGTATCGAGTGAAATGGAACGACCAAATTTCAGCACTGCTAAGATATAAGAAAACAATACTTAATAGAGTAAAGGAGTTTTTATGATTGTTCAAATATCTATAATAACCCCACAACTTCTGAATTGATCAATTGAATTGAACAAATAATACAAAGACAAAGGTTGACAAAGATGGAATTTACTCCATATAAAGATTATACGAAAGTTAAGAAATGTAAATGAGCACAAAAAGTCAAGTATCTCCGTATATAATCGATGGCGGCTATTCGCCCCATATAAAGATTATACGAATATTAAGACCCCGATTGTGATCGATGGCGGCTATTCGCTGGTATTTATAATGGAAGAGCCAAGACTAATACCCATAACTTCCGCAAAATAATTTAAGCATTTGCATTAAGTCTAGCTGCTATTAAATATATCAATGAGAAAGATTAGACGATTTATCAAGATTCAGCACCATATTGATCCACATTTCATTTTGAGTACACAAGCGCGTCTACAGCTATCATTTTATAGTCCAAGATCAGTATTTATAAAATATCAGAATGTTGAAATGTTAAAGAAAGTTTTTGGAATTGCGTAAACAGGTGAAGATAGTGCAAATTAATGTTTTTAAAACGCTTAAAAAGTTTATAAATTGGCTAAGAACTAAAGATTGTGGTAAAATCGAATTGAATAGAATCAAATGAAAATATTTTCCATTTTTTTATTGGTTATTTATGAATTCATTATATGTTTTTTTTAATTTTTTGTTAAATATTTTATTTATAGTATTTTATTTATTAATAAATTGTTATTACGACTAATGTTCAATTAGTTTTTATATTTGTTACTGGGATTAGGTCGTTTATTTAACACATAAATTTATAAAAATGTTTTTTTAAATAAAATAAAAAAATACACTTTATAAACTGTGTTAAATATTTAGTTTTTTTATAATATAAATAAATAAAATATCACTTTTTAAACTGTGTTAAATATTTAGTTATATATTAATTTTTATCAAAATTATTTATATTACAGATATTTCGGTGTACTTTGTAGACCATCTCTTCCGTATATATTTTATTTATTTATGCATTTTATTTGTTTGTTATTTATTTGTTTATTTTATTTACTATATATATTTTAAAATGTTTATATAAACAATATTTGAATATTTTATTTATTTTATTTTAAATTTTCATTTTTTATATTTTATGTTTTAAATATATAATTTGAAGTAAATTCACATTCTTGTTTTTTAAATTGGATATAATATTTCATGAATTTCTACAAATATAGAAATAGTATTTATTTATGCGCTTTTATTTCTTTAAATTGTGAATATACAACATATACAAATCATATATACATACAAATCTAATAAGTATTAATATATAAATCATATATCACATTGCTGATTTTATATATTTTATGTTTTTAAAAAATTTCAACCATTTTTCTTATTTTACGAAATTTTGAATATATGTACTTCATACACTTCAAATATCCTTGCTACAGTTTACTTAATGCATAAACTTCACTGTATAAGGATTCCTTCTTATGTTGGATGACTTCCATACATACTCGTTCATGTGCTACGAGGATGCCGTGTGTTGCGTACCCTAATCGTTATGATTGAATTCCATTATTCTCATTGAAAAATCCATTTTGCTGCCATTGTTGCATTATTATGATCCATTGCTGTTTCCATTGCTTAAGTGAAACTAATTGTTTGCACTAAAGTTTTAGGTTTAAGAATTTATTTCCATAGAAGTCTTAAAAGCTTATTTTCTGATGATTGCATATTTTCTTATATTATTAATACAGTTGGAAAGGCGAAGCCTTAACCAGTAGCTCAGCTGAGATATATTTATATAATATGAAATATAATACATGTTCTTCATATCTTTTTTATTGTAGCAATAAGACACTTAAATAGTTTCTCTGAAATGATTTTTTATATTAGTTACTATAATAATTTAAGTATTTAACAGGTCTTAATATGATTAAATGATAGTATACAGATTATATTAGGTATAGTTGGAAAAATAATTCAATCGAATATAACCACAGAAATAGTAATTGATATGGTACTGGACTTCCAAAGAAGTGAAATACTAGGACATTACATATTTAGATTATTTAATGTTTCTAAACAAAACACAATAAGATAAATATTATGTTCCTTATCATATATTGTATTCTTGTATATGAAACAAAACTTCTTTGGTAATTTAAAAATTTTAAATAGCTTCTACTTTGAATAAGAGTCCAGAGAGGAAGTATAGAATGTGAATTCAAATTTTAGACCCTCTCCATAAAAAACGTTAAATTTATAATGTGAAGAACATATTAAACATATGCTTTTGGTCCTGTCAAAGACTTCATTTATAATTCATTTATAATAATTAGAGAGGTTTTCTTGAAATAATGCGATGGCGGTTCTGCGGGGAAATAAATCTAGCAGATGAGGGGATGTTTTAGTTCGTAAACTAGATATTAATGTTAGAAAGTCGGACATATCATTTTGGTGATGGTCGGTCTGGCGGTGTATAAAGCATTTCACTTCCTCACCACAAAAACAAAAACAAAAAATTAGAGAGCATTCATATTAGTTCAAGAGATATGGAACACATTAGTTATGAAACGGTAATCCCTCAAAAACTGTAATGACAAGAGTATGGTATTAAGTGCATTTCAGCAAGAAAAATCTGTATCTCTTTTTTTCTCAAACGGTATGGATTAGAAATGAAATCACATGAATTATGATATGATCATATAAAACCTCTGATGCCAACCAAATCTTTCATTATTTGTGTTTTATTTTTATTATAGACATATAATCCATATTGAACCAGAATCTCGACAAACGTAATTTCTAGTTCACCATATTGTTGTTGTTTCTCATCTTCATTAAAATATCATAAATGATCTTTTATGATAGAATATACTTTGTTAATTAACAATCATACCAGTTTAAATCATTGGTATCAGTATTAATCATTAACAATCATAAATATATAATATAAATCTATATATATAATATAAATATATAAATATAATAAATTTATTTCTGATATGGCAGCTATAATTATATACATTATTCCTGATATTTCGTGGTACGAGTGTTTGGTAATATCTTCAGGGGTATCAGATATTTATTTTTTAATTATAAAAGAATGCTTTTCATTTGTATCCTATAATCAGATCAAAATAGTGTAAAATAATAGTGAAGGAACTTTTTAAAAGGTTCAAAATGTTTGCATGTGTTTAGATACCATCATATACTAAAGTCCTTTCTCAAAAATTCTTTTATATCTTTAATCACTTGACTATGAGTAACTTAAGTGGGCTTCTTGGAAATAAGGCCGCCATACCAACCTACCTACCTAAGTAACTATAAGTAAAGTTATTTCTCCTGTAATAATTTTTTTGCTGTTTAATATCAAAGCTGATGCATTAAATTTTCTGCTTTTTTTAATTTCTATTTAATATTCTTTTAAAAAATATAACTGAAATATATATTTTCATGTATTTCTCAGAAGAAAGAAAAAGGAAAACTGATTTACTTAACCTATCGACAATAATGTACCAATTCAGGATAAAGTGGCTATTAAATCCAAAGGTGCAACTTGGGGCACTCCTGCCTGAAGTCAGTGCACCTGCAAGAGCAATTCAACTCTTGTAAATTTTTTAAAAAGAATATTTAATGCATTTCCGCTTAATTCTACGATAAATTTATTATTAAAATGTTTTAATGCATTTTCATGCTGTGAATAAATTTTAGTTACACAAAAAATAAAAAAAAAATAAAGAAAAAATAAAAAATAATAAAAAATATAAATATAATAACAAAAAAAAAATTTTTCAATTAAAATTTCATCTGCAAATGATGTCCTCTATGATGAATAATAATTTTATATATAATTGTGTTTGGTATGAAGAGAAATGTTTTATTTTAATGAAATATAATATCTTGTATGGTACATAATCAGTTATTAAGGAATCACAATGCCAGCCAGCTTTTTCTATTGAAACTGAATATGTCATCTTCTTACCAAGCTTCGGGGTATTACTGCCTGTGTCTTCTCCACTCTTCGCAGTTTTCCTACACTTGAAAATCTGTTCAAAACTTTTATTTCATTAAATGTAAAATTGTACTCTGCAGGACACCACGGGTGGCTCGAATACACTTAACCACATTTTGTATACCCTTTCTTATTTAGGGTAATTACTTGCGCAATTTTATATTTATTTATTGTTGTCAGAACAAGTTATTTATTAAAACAAGATACAATATAATCAAGAAGATATCAGCAAGAACCACTAAGTATGATGTGAAGTGGTATTGGGATTGGAGGAACTCTATACATTGTAAAAGTTAATTAATTTTAGCAAGCATAAAATAAGGATAAGTGATTTTAATAGTTGGAGAAAATAGTTTACGTAAAGAGATTTCCAAAATTCAAGAAAATATTATATACCTATATATACAAATATAAACAAAAAAAAATACAGAAAGGAGCGAGTAAATATTTATTTTAGTATTTACAAAGATATAAAATATTAAAAAGAAGATCTTTTGTTACAAAAAAGGATATGTTTATAATTTTTTAATATTTTTTTTTACCGTAGAGTCTTCTTCTGTTCTTCTGTAGAATAATTAACATAGCTAATAATTTATCCTTGTATACATTTTCTGTGAAAAGTATTCGGAATTATTGAATATATCACAGAAAAAAAAAGATTAACACTACCTTTATGTTACTCTTCTGAAAGAGAAAAGCCCCCGGCATCCAGCTCGATCACTTGCCGGTCTACTGTCGTCAGTTGGTAGTGCCGAGTGTCTTCATATTGTTAGGCACTTTCTACCAAAAATGCGGGCTTTCTCTACTGTGTTCTTCACCAACGTATACCAAATGAAACATCTATCTAGACGGAAGATTTTCTGTAGGCGATCGTAAGAATGCACTTAGGCATATTATCTTATAGGCCTCTTACCTCACAATAGCATCATAGGCTCAGAGACTTAAAAACTATATTAAAGCTTTGGTCAATCTGAAAATGGCTTTAAGAGGTAGGTCCTTTTAAGTTGGCCAATATCTACAATATGTGAAACGACTAAAATAGTAAATCGGCGTTGCGCAAGTTATATATGTTCTTTGCCTATATATATAACTAGCTTTAGTTAAGAGAAACGTTTAAAGCTTTTGCATTTTCAAACCTATAATCATAACTCTTGTCATAGGTTAAGTTATAATTTACAAGAAATTAAAAACTAGGTTTAAGATTCGACTTAATTAAAACATATGTATATTTTACTGTTAATTTTTTATGATGAAAAGAAACTATTTTAAAGTTAAACGGATTCGAATCGCAAAGAAAAGACAAGGACAAAAATTTATTTAATTTCTTGAAATTTCGCTGACCATACAATGCTGTTTCGAGTATTGTCAAGTACTCATCATCAGTGGTCTTAGGAAATAATCGAATTTAATTTGTTTATAGTCCGTATATAATTTGTTTAAACAGCAAGTATCAGGCTCAAAACTCGTGTATATTGAGTACATTGAGATCGTTGAGTACTAAATTTAAATTTTAAAATTTATTAATGTATATATTCAATAAGAAAAAAAACAAAGAGGTTTTTTCAAAAAGTAGTGAACTATAAAACATATTATTTTAATTAATTGAATTTTTAGCTGACCATAGAGTTGTTTCGAGTATTTCCAATTATTGCTTATAATTAATTTAATAATTCATAATATTATATTACTTATAATTATAAAATATTATAATTATTATACGCGTACAAGCTGAATAATAATGAAACAGATTTGAGCTACTCGCATTGTCCTCTCCTCAACTACGATAGGCATGATTAAAAGGAAGATTCCATCTTCTAATATGGTTCCTTAGCCTGCCGTGACCCGGCAGTAAAACTATCACAAGATTGTTATCATTACGGAACATCTCGATGAGAGTTCTGGAATTTTTTTTTTAAAGAATGTTGCCATATAAAAATATAAATAAAATATAAATTGCCATATAAATCATATAAAGATACCAATATATCGTTGATCCTTCCCGACTTTTATTTAATTTCTCATCAGAATGATTTATAACAATAAATAAAATTACTGATTACTGCCAAAAAAAATAAAAATAAAATATTATATTTATTGTAAGAGTTTGAAGTATTTAATAAAACTCAATAATACAGCTGAGAAAAGGATGAAAATTGTACAAATCTTTTTTGAGTGAAATTGTTAAAAGTCATATTAAAAAATAATTTTTTGTAAGTTGCCTACAAAATAATCTCCAACTCACTATAATGTATCTATATTATATATTATTAACCCATTCATTGCCCTTTGGCACCCTCGGCACCCATGGCACCCACGGCATGTGTGCCCGTATGCCATTGCAAATATTCATTATAAAACTTGTTCAAAAATTTCATTAAAAATGGTTTCCATTGTTGATTTTTTAACCCGAAAAAATTAAAAAAATAAAAACTGCATAATGCCGTAGTAATAAAATAAAAAGTACCCACTTTACACTCTCTGCGATGGGTAACCGAAATGAATAGCAGCGGGACAACAGGAGGTGCTGCATATGAGTACGTTATACGTTGCATACACGTACAGAGAGTGTCCTTTGTCTGGCGTAGAGGAATGGGTATGGCCAAAAAAGAAGATTCTGCAACAACACCAGGAGGCTGGAAAAAGAAATTAATATAGCGTGGAAAATTGCATTCAATTGCTTTTGTTAACAGACACATATTCGCACACAACAACGCCTATACACATGCTTGCATATTTTATTTCACATGCAAAATAAATACGATTGTAGGATTGTGAGAGGGTACGGGTACGGGAACGGGTACGGGAAGTAATTGAGGAAGAGCAAAAGTTGTGCACAAATTTCGTTATTTGCAAACGAAATAAAATCTAAAAAAGTGCATCACTCTGCAGTAAAATGAAATTTGTTACTTAAAATATATTTTTATTGTTTCATGAGTGGATATGCTAAAGTGTACAAATTAAAACCCCTAAAAATAGACAACAAAATATTAAAGCAATTTAATTTCTTTCGTTTTGTGGCGAGTGCAATTTTTATTTGACTTTTGCATTTTGCTGCCAGCATTGTTTTTATTTTTTGTTATTGTTGTTTTTTTTTTGTCAGCCACAGCAATGGGAGAAAAAATTGACAAAAAATGTTCACATTGCATACAGTTTAGGGGAATGCAATAAGCGTGTGCGCCTAAAACCTTGCTGCAAACTCTAATTTTATGAGTTGCATATGTTGAATTTTATGTATGTGCGAACAAATTTTTGAATTCGTCTTTTTTTTTTTTGTTTTTGATCAAAAAGCGAATTAAAACTTTGTCTACGAGGGATTTTTTTAACAGTTTAAAGTTTTATTTTTTCGTTTTGGATTTTTTTGAAATTTTTTTGGCTGGCAATAATATTTTTGCACAAAAGCTTAATGAAATTTTTTGCTTTGTAAAAAAAATTTGGAATGAATAAAAAAGTTGAATTGAATTCTGCGCAATTTGTTAATAATTGAAAGCGTTTAAGTGCGAATATATTTTAGATTATAACTAAAATATCTTGAATAAATTAACACGACAGACATAATTAATGTTAAATTTATATGAAATTATTGTGTAATATTAAGTGTCATAAGAAATAAAAATAATTTTAGTATAAAATGGTATAAATGATATCAAAATGGTGCTGAAATCAGCAATTTTTAATCTTGGTTCGTTGGTTGGTTGCAGTAGTAGGCCAGTGATAACTTCCATATACCTCAATTAGCGAGTTTTTGCAGTTTTGCTACCACATTCCTTGCAAGAACTCCAGTATAGAAGAGTAGAGACTAAATCCATCCCGCCGAATTTAGGTAATTTATTAGGTTTTTCATCTTCACCGATGAAGAGTCTGATAAACCATCAAAGAAATATTTTCCTGAGAACTCATATCTTCTGAACGCTGAAGCCGGGCATACACAGAGAAAATGTATTATGGTTTCTTTCTCCTGCGGGTTTCCACAACTTCTGCAGTGCGGGTTATGGGGGATGCACAGTTTCTCTGCGTGAGTTCCTGCACACCATTGACTAGTAAGAACTGCGCTAAATCTTGTAGTGTTCACGCGGGCGTCCGAGGGAGAATTTTCAATCTTAGGTATGTAATTTTTTTTATTTGTTTAGAACATATTTTTATTTTTGAATATCTTTATTCATCATTTCGCAGGGCACGGGTTCAAGCCTTGGTACTAGCAGCGTCAAAAAATTATTTATGTATAATTAAATATATGAAATAATTCTAAGATCACGGATAACGAATATTTGAGAATACTTGAAACAGCAGTAAGGTAGGACAAAATAAAAAAAAAAATTTTTGTTTTTTAAAATAGACAAACTCAAGAATTAAATTGAACTTGTGTTTCTAAATAAAGCTGTAGTATACAACCTTGTTTTAATTTGAAGCACGGCAAATGCTTTGGAACTTGAGTATTTAAAGTTTGTGCAGCTGTGGCTACTTGTGGATAAACACGATTAGTCATCGCTTTTAATTAGACATGGACGAGTTCTAAGCCTGCACTTGTAGTCCAAAGAAATAATATACGGACTATAAACTATTTAATAAACTCAGTTCGAATACTTGAAGCAGAGTTGTATGGCCAAATTTCAATAATTTTACTAAAATTTTTGTTGTTGTCCTTTCATTTCTATTCGAACCCTTTTAACTTTTAAATTGTTTGTTTTTGTCATAAGATGTGACGCATCTCCGAACAAAAAAAAAAAAAAAATTAAAAAAAAATTGTTGTTATAATTCACTACTGTTCGAGTAGTTATAATAGGAAATTTCAAAATTTTTTTATATTGTTAGCACTGTTTTAAGTCACTATTCACTTTAAATTTTAATTTTTTAATAAATATTTAAATTTATTCATAAATTGTCAAATTGTTCATTCTCACTATAAATAAATATCAAGATAATGTGTTAATAAATGTTCCATTCTCACCACCGGTACCGTTGTTGTTATTCGTTTGCATACACACTTACTGAGTAACTTTAGGTGTTAACTACGCTCCTTAGACTACCTCACGGAACCAACCCAGTGTTCAGTACAATTAAAGTTTCTGACATCATTCATCTCTAGTGGGATGTCGCAAGTAAAAATTCACATGCTTTCTTTTATACTCCAAAACGGTATAGCGTGGAGCCTGACGGATTTAAGTCGCCTTTGAAGACAGGCATACCTTACATTGTTAATATTCTAACCCCTATCTCGATTGTGAAATTGCAATAGGTCTGAATAAAGAGTTTTGATAAAGAAGAAACAAATTACTTAGTAGTGATGGTTAAGTCGTTGTTGCATGTTTATGGTAAGCAGTTTGCCTAGGCAAGGTGAATTTTTTTTTAGCTAAGACAGTTGGCGAATCGAACGCAAAAGTAGTGAGATCTGCTATATCATTTACTGATATATAATGTATGCTAAAATGTATATTTGCGCAGCTAGAAATCTGTTTTTGAATTACATATATTAAAAGTAATTTATTATCTCTTAAAATTGAATATTATTCAATCTACAAATTCATTATAGCGATTACAAGCGAAATCCTTAGCAAACTATAATTTAATATATATACACGTATTCACATAGTGATAATGGACAAAGTTTGTCCTTTCGCATATTTATTACTTTTCAAAAATTAAATAATAAATTTTGTTTATTGACTTACTTACTACACGTCCTTATGCCTTATGTTGAACAATAGAAAGGATAACTTCATTTCATTTATTTCATAAAAATCACTAAGAAGTACAACGCTTGCATACGATGTTCTTGTGACAAATAAAATTATATTTATTATGCTGTGTGTGCTCTTCAGATTGCAGATTTTTATCCTGCGGGCGTAATAACGTTTCAATATGAAAACCAACATTGAAGACTCAAATTTCCAAGGATATTTATATGCGGTTATTGTGGATAACAAGCAGCGTTAATACGCATAGTTATTGCTGTATGGGTAGAGTGTAAAGTATACCGCAGAGCTGTAGTTCGGTAATAAACTACAGGGAAGTTGGTCAACAGATGGCATATGATTGTACTCAAGTATAAAATTATTTCGAACTTTAAAATTAAGTCTTAAATATTTAATTATTTGTTGAAACCCATTGCTATTCCATTTTTATATTAAGAACTTTATAGTAAAAATAATTAATATTCAACTGGAACTTATTACAATGTTCCCTTTTTTACAAATGAAAAGGATATTCTATAAAATAAGGAGTGACTTTAATATTTTAATATTATAAAGGATATTTGCAAAAGTTTTATTTTATTAGTTTTTGAACTTCTGCATAGATAAGGATGAGATGAAGATCATATGTTACAAATGAAATTTATATAAAATATTGAATTTCATTAAATTTCATAATTTATCTATTCACTTGATTTAAATTTTCATTATAAATTAAATTTATAATTAATGAATAAATAAATAATAATTGATTATTGATTAAATTAATAATCAATCAACAAATAATATTTATCTCAACAGCCGATTTGATTCGGTGTGATTGCAAAAGAGAGATATGGATATGAATGCGAAAGATATCTGGAAAACCTTTCAATATAAGACGAGACTTCCACGGGCAGTAAAGAAGGTTTGCATTTTGCAGGTTGCTTGAACGGGATTAAATCTTCCATCAAAGATTGAGTACCAGTTTTTAGAGTCTTTATTAATTGTTTTTTATTTTAAAACGGTTCTCACTCAAAACCTCCGCCCGTATCCATTAGCGTAATCACTAAAAAAGATTCAATAGAAATCTTTGTTAGAACAGTTCGGCTATACGAGGATTGACACAAGCCGTAAGGAGTACACAGAGCTAGACTGGTTATAATCGGGAGTAAAACTTAAACGAATCTACACAACCAACTGTATAGAAACGAATACAGAATGTACTTTAAAGTGTGCCAGAGTTTTACACGGCAATGGGACAGCCGAATGGGAGTTTCAGCATGGTGCCTTCTTGTCAGATGAGAACTAGCTGCAGAAATTTGCAGCCATAAGTCCAGAGAAACTCCACCGATAAACGTTGGTCTATACGATTTTCAACAGATAGCTGATCGTACGCAACGATGTTGGAATCTTAGAAAAGGACAAGTAGCATCAGGAGGAAAGAATAGATTATTCTACATTATCATGAATATACGACCTCAAAGTGATCTAAGCAATAAGTTAGAATAACTTTCTATAAAATAATATTATAATGCACTGCTTCTTTTAGACTCGGGTTTACATTATTTGTCAAATGTGATGTTTTTTTCCATAGACCTCTCCTGTTTTTTATGGTTTATCTAAGAGTTAATGTTTACATGGGTTATTCATCAATAAGTGTGTGGTTTTAATTATATTGACTAGAATAAACTATTTTTTTTGTGATGTCGAACTTTGAGTCCAGCATATCTGCTACTGGTGACAAAATAATCTCAAAGTGATCTAAGCAATAAGTTAGAATAACTTTCTATAAAATAATATTATAATGCACTGCTTCTTTTAGACTCGGTTTTCAAATGTGATGTTTTTTTCCACAGACCTCTCCTGTTTTTTATGGTTTATCTAAGAGTTAATGTTTACATGGGTTATTCATCAATAAGTGTGTGGTTTTAATTATATTGACTAGAATAAACTATTTTTTTTGTGATATCGAATTTTAAAGTCCAGTGTATCTGTTACTGGTGATAAAAGAATTGGTGGTCGTTAATGTGTTTATCTCTACATTTTAGTGAGTATTCACAGCATTGAAGAGTTTGAGGGTTCGTTTTCTGTCATGGGTTTCATAAAGCAATAAGTGGAGCAGTACAGTTCTAGTCAAACGTTGTGTTTGGTTAATTGACTCAAATTAAATTTTTTAATAATAACAAACATAAATTGATTACCGGCACTGTGTATTACCAAAAAAATATGTATATTTTTCAGGTTCTATCTCAGAACTGTATTATTACTTTATTAATATTTAAATGAATTCTTTCTAATTATAAGCATATGAAAATTTAAAGACATATGCAAAATTCAAAGGAATTTCAAAAGGTGTACGTTATAATCATATTTATTTTATAAAATCAGGCGACAAAGTGGCTGTTCTGTAAGGAATTATCCCATTGCGATGTTATCAATTCCAAGTACATACATGAGCTACTGGAAGTGTGCTGACCATAAGTAGCCTAATAAAATCATAATATGATCAACAATAGAAGCGCTTATCTGGAGCAAATTGACACCTATTTAAGAAGAAATTCTTTAAAATTTATTTAAAAATTGCAAATATACAATAAACATATGAACACTGAGCCCACATGAAAAGAAAATCGTATATGTTTTTATTTCATGTGCAGATAAGAAAATCGAATGTGAATTTGTAAGGATTTTTTGAAATGGCCACAGGAGCGTGTGAATACATCAAGTATTTATTCACATATTAATACTAAAGGTAGGCGTAACACAACTGTAAACAATAAGAAGTATAGAGCACCATTCTTTCGAATTTTTTATTTATGTATTTTAACTGAAAGGTGTCAACATATCTGCCACCTTCTGGACTATTTCACACACGAACCGAAAAATTCCCTATAATTGAGTGGCTGTCCACTTGAATTACATAAAAATTGTATGTCCCACAAAAGCATTTTGCATACTAAAAAGGACAACAGAGGACACAAAAGGATAAACAAATGCAAAGAATAAAGAAATTGAGAAAAAAGTAAAATTTTAAACAAAGCAATGAACTCCTAGCTGAGGCT
>NC_051847.1:71832862-71901103 GCF_002237135.1 Teleopsis dalmanni | reverse complement strand
GGAAATTTTAAATAAAACGCAAAATTCTTAATCTTCATCAATATTTATTTTATCTCCTTCAAAATATGCTCCATTAGAAGCGATACACAAATGCCAACGTTTCTTCCAATCATCAAAACATTTTTTATAGGCGCTTTCCGGTATGGCTTTGAGTTCCCTCTGCGAATTCTGTTTTACGTCTTCTATGGATTCAAAACGCGTTCCTCTGAGTGGTAATTTGAGGTTGGGAAACAGGAAAAAGTCACACGGTGCAAGATCAGGTGAATACGGTGGCTGTTCGATGGTATTTATTGAATGTTTGGCCTTAAAATCGTTGATAATGTTGAACAAATTGAGGTGAATCGGAACAAGCCGGGCGTTGACACGTCGCATACACAAATTGTCCACCAAAATCAAACGAGCCATCTCACGACCGATGCCTAGCTCTCGTGCTATCTCTCTAACACTCACATGAGGATTTTTGAACACGATTTCCTTTGCCTTTTCAATGTTTTCGTCGGTGGTAGAGGTCGAAGGTCGTCCAGAACGCGGCATGTCTTCGACGGTCGTACGACAGTCCTGAAAGGCTTTGTACCACTCATAAACTTGAGTTTTCGATAAAACTGATTCCCCATAAGCCTTTTGTAGCATTCGCAACGATTCTGCACACGAAATTTCGTTCGAAAAACAAAATTTGATGCAAACTCTTTGTTCAATATTTTTTTCCATTGTTTTTTTCGCAACGCACTACTGAGGTGAACTGGTTTCAACAGCTGCCGTAAACGAACTGTCTGACAGATCGCGCTCATTTTTGGCATAGTAATTAAGGACAGTGCTGCCAAACTACATAAACTTAAAATATCGAAAAATATACAGCGCGCGAATTTTAAATGAGAACCTCCGAAAACCTTTCGGTCACAATGTAAGTAGCCTAATAAAACCATAATATGACCAACAATAGAAGCGCTTATCTGGAGCAAATTGACACCTATTTAAGAAGAAATTCTTTAAAATTTATTTAAAAATTGCAAATATACAATAAACATGTGAACACTGAGCCCACATGAAAGGAAAATCGTATATGTTTTTATTTCATGTGCAGATAAGAAAATCGAATGTGAATTTGTAAGGATTTTCTGAAATGGCCACAGGAGCGTGTGAATACATCAAGTATTTATTCACATATTAATACTAAAGGTAGGCGTAACACAACTGTAAACAATAAGAAGCATAGAGCACCATTCTTTCGAATTTTTTATTTATGTACTTTAACTGAAAGGTGTCAACATATCTGCCACCTTCTGGACTATTTCACACACGAACCGAAAAATTCCCTATAATTGAGTGGCTGTCCACTTGAATTACATAAAAATTGTATGTCCCACAAAAGCATTTTGCATACTAAAAAGGACAACAGAGGACACAAAAGGATAAACAAATGCAAAGAATAAAGAAATTGAGAAAAAAGTAAAATTTTAAACAAAGCAATGAACTCCTAGCTGAGGCTTGAAAGGACACTGCTCGGACTTACATGAATGTAAGGCAAAATGAAAGTGGAAATGCATACAATGCCTCATGAAAAATGCCTACAAAATGCAACATAATGCCCAACAATGGCTGCTGAACTGCATCCAAAGGGATTTTTTGTTTAGAATTGGCGATTGTTTGTTACTAATATGCACTGTTGAACTATTCAAATAGGCTTCAATTCGTGCTCAAAGATTTCGTTGACTTTGATGGTCTGTTTGTTTTTTTGTCACTTTTTTTGGACATGAAATACTTTAGGCGTTCAGTTCGATTCCTCACGTATGGGTGCAGTTTATGACGCCTACTTCAAAATAGCTTAGCTATTCATAAAATGATTAGAAGCTTTAAAGGGAAGCGTGCCGACAATTTTCCAGAAATTTTCTAATATTTCAAGTATTTTATAGTTTTATAAATAAATGTTTTTGTAAGATTTGTGGAAATTATTGAATGGAGACTGTATGTCTATTGAAATACATGATAAGCGTAGATAAGATGGAAGATAGCTACTGACAATGAAGCAAACGCATGGTTTACGGAAATTTCAGACGTAAAAGATCTTAAAAAATATCTAAAATTTTATTTCCATAAAATTAAAAAAAGAGTTTAGGAGTACCGGAAGTAAAGTTGCTAATAGGAATATAATTAATCTGAAGGGTATTAAATTGTAAGCTATTTTTTAATTTAACTGATAAATGTTCATACTTATCTGGAAAATATAATCATTTTTATTAAAACAGATTTAAGGTTTACATAAAGGATAGAGCCCTAAAATTAATTGCGAACATTGGCAGATTTACCAACATCGAGCTATCAAATCTCAAAATAGTTACAGGCTCCTCGGGGAGGTATGCAGATCTGAGGTCAATTATTGCTTAGTCTGATGAAGTGATAAACAATAATTTAGTCAAGATGTAAAAAGGGGTTTTGAAAATACCTCGAGTTCAAAAAGAGTATAAATGCTTAAGTGCACTAGCTGAAAACAGCTTCAACATAATAAGATTTTGATTATAAAGTGTTTAAAATCATGTACTCATACATATTATATATGTTATACTTAAATTCGTTTTATGCATGTGTTTTATTTTCCATGGAGTTCTATATAAATATTATTATTACATATTTTAAAGAAGTTTCTTCATAAAATGGAATATTCAAAAATAATATATATTAATATAATTATATATAAATAAATATAATTAAATAGAATAGAATAAATGGAATATATGTTTTGCATTATGATAATATTCAAATTAGATTTTTTAAGTTAAAGAGTGCTTTTTTGTCTAAATCTTAAAGATTAAAGTAACTTTTAATACTCAAAACATTTGAATTAAAAATACTTATTTGTGTAAGTAATAACAACATACGAAAGTAATAACTTCAGCCCAGAGAAGTCGGTACTGGTGCGACAGTCGTGGTAACCGTCAGGCTAAAGAACTGGTTCATCCCTACAGTTATGGCAAGGTATCCCTCTTCAGCAGAATAGAGTTGAGATTGCCTTAATAAAGTGGGTCTGTCCGAAGAGATGGAGTGTTGACTTTGCTTAGAGGCAGACGAGACTTCCAGTCACATTCTCTATGACTCTCCAGTCTTGATCTGGACGAGGAGGAGGTTACTGGGTCGGGAACTACTCTCCCTTTTGGCATTAGGAGATACTCAATGGCCGACATTTTGGCCTTCATTCGGAAGGCGGAATGTCTTCTGTTCGTTTAGGGTCTGTTGCAGCACAAAAGATCAATCTGTTCGCAGTGCTCTGCTCCGTTGGGAGCTAGTACGCCATTCATTTCTATTCTATTTTATAACAGCACACAATATATTTTATATTGTTATTAAATACAATTAAATTATTTTTTTAACGGGTTTTATATAAAAATTTGCAAGCATAATGCCTTATATCTCAAAAACTAAGCTATACTGATATATAGGGTTGCGACCAAATTTGATCAAAATAACTGTTTCTACAAAAAATTTGATATGAAATGAGCATACTCCAAATCGTTTCCTAAAGGGATTTAAGGAGTAGTACATTATAAAAACAAAATTTGTTTATTAATTGCATTTTTGGCTGAATATTTGGAATATTGTTATCTATCTACTATATGATCAATGATCTTTGGAAATATTTATTTGATTTAATTATTAGTAAATAATTCTCTAGACTACAAGTATTAAGGATTAAATTTGTATTAATTGATGTTCCTATTTTAAAATATAGATGTTTTCAGTTGCAATAACACCACAGTGGTTGCTATATGTAACTCCAAAATATAGCCTTAGAACCATCCTTATAATATAGAAATATGTTTCTATACTAAAAATATTAACTAACTTTGACTTAAGCATGGTACACGTAGGATTGTATATCTGAAACTCTAAAAAATTAAACTACATAGCGATATATTGAGAAGTTAACTGTAATAGAAAGTTAAGGAAGCACAAATTATAACTTGTGTCTAACTAGTTATCCAGATATCGTTTTTATAAAATCTTAACCCAGTGTTATGATTTTTATTTAAATTTTTTATCATACCTACAGTATTGATATGAATATCATCAATACCAATAGCAGTAATTTTTATTAATAACATTTTCGGTTCAGATCTAACACATACAGCAGATCTAGCTATATTTACAGCAATCACAATATTGTAGAAGTGGGGATTTTTAATTATAGCAGTTTCGCTTAAAACCTAAGGCTAAAACTATATTTAGAGGAGCCACAATATAGTAGAAGCAAACCTAAATCTTAATTTTTTAAAAATGATCGTGAACCTATTACAACTGGGGCAATAAAGTTTTTATTTGTCAAAACACCTAAAAAAAATTCAAGAGTCCCAAATAAAGTCTTTTAAAATGTAAAAAGGGTATTTTTCACTTAAATTATTGACGGTTTGAGACCGTAGATTCAAGCATCCCTCCAACTTTACATTTACTATAGATAGAAATAAATAGTTATAAAAATAAAATGGATTACGACAGCTAATTGGTATAAACGCTACATCAGGAGAGATTACCTTACCTACAAAGAGACGGGCAGATAGATAGAGGTATGGATTTTGCTAAATTGACTCATTTCGTCGTTGATCGGAAAGGATTCTTCCTCGAAATCAATAGAACTAATAAGTGATAGAAAAAGTGTAAAGGCAGTAAGAAACTTAATTTGTTATAGAAACTTAATTTGTTATTTTTTATGTTATATGGTATATATGAAATCTTAAACTATTATTTGAAATCTTTTTTTATTTTATTCGTACGTAGTATCAGATGTAGCACCATATAAAAAAGTCAGATTGAGTCTAACAAAATAGCAATTAAAAGACAACTTAGTCTCCAATAATCGTTAGAGATTATCCAATTTAGTCCTTATATATTAATTTCTAATCGTTATAGTAGAGTGTTAAGTAAATATCACATATACTACGTGTTCGTTCAGAGGGATGCCAACTCAAATTAACCTCTTAACAATTTTCTATAATCCATATATGTATACATTTTATGTGTAGCGTAGTAAGGTAGTCAGTATTGCCGTATCTAAAAAGATAAAAGCACTTGCTTTAATTAAAATTATGTATTCAATTGAACAATATTTTCAACTTATTGTTTTAGAAAACTTACTCCCATTAAAAAGTTTTCATTCTACCTTAACCCACGCTGTGATGTGCTTAAAATACACTGAGAAGAATGTCAACAGAATAAAGGATGAAGAACCAGAGTAACGAAGCCACCAGACAGCATGTCTAAAACCAACGCTTAAAGCTCAAAATAAAAAGTGAAGAGTAAAAAGTTTTCCAAAATACCAAAATCGTAAAGAATATCAACTCACAAAGCACAAAATAAAAATTAAATTTAAAATCATTTCCACGCTCAAACTATTACATCCTGACGTGGGGCCATAGTGGGCCAAAACTTTTAGTTAAATTATGTGATTGTTGAGAAAAGGAATTACAAAGTATAAAAATCACTTTATTGTTTAATATATTTAATTTAATGCTAAAGGGGGCTTTGCTACTGCTGCATATACGGTGACGCTAACCACTACCAACATCACACCCCTAAATATAAAGAAAATCTTATTCCCAGATGAAACATGTACGCAGTTAACCTTATTAAAAGGTGAGCTGCGATGTGCTACAAGCCAAGCATCTTATAGTATTACTCAGTTAAATTGTAACAATATGTTTACTAATACCAGTAAGACTAGTGAGAGTGTGAGTTGCTACAGGTTCACAAGTCCATGGGGTCTTTATATTCTCCATCCTTTTAAATTGGGTTAACTAACTGAAGCAATAAAAGTTTATATGTATGTATGATTTTAATATTAACCAATGAGATGCTTACTTAGAGCGCAGATGTCGTGAGTAGGTGACGTCATGGTGTTTATGAGAGTGGGTCCTTTATGCATAGTAAAATATACGCAATTACTCTAAAATACCAGAACATACTTTACGTTTAGGCTATTACTAGCAAGTAAGCAAAGGCTTCAACAAGTTGCTTTTATTAATAAATGCATTTACTCAGTGAGTGAGTAAATTTATAAAGTAACAAATGGTTGGAAGGATAGAAACTTGTGAAGTAAAAGTATACTCAAACGAAATAAGATAATTATTGTAAACAATTAAATATTTAATAGTATGAGTTCTGAAATTTGAAATTTAATACTAACTTCAAACACAATTAGAATGTTCTGAGATATTTATAGTTCTTATTCTAATTATGTTAGCGATAATTTAGTAAACTTTAATAAATAGAAGTATATAGTAATTTATAGAATATTGTAGCTTACTTAGTGTACATTTTCTTAGTATACAATTGATTTTTTAATTACTTATATAGTATATCATTTTCTGCAAAATCTAGTCTTTTACAGTAGAGATATATTACGTACTCCTATTATGTTTATAGTGGTATAAGTTGTTGTTTGAACAAAATTTGAGGTACATACCATACATTGTGAAATATTTCTTAGATTGTTCGATTGTTCATCAAAATAAAAGCAGTACTTCTGGTTTGAATTAGATGGACCACCATCTTATACAACTCGTTTCACAATCAATTTTTTAAAACTATTATACCCTGATGGCTTGATATAAAAAAATAATGATTTTTACTGACCTTGTTCGATTTGACACTATCAGAGTTTTTCTTCTAGAACTACTTGAATTTAAGGTTTGCATCAATAAGCGGAAGACACTTAGGCTCAACATCTGCTAAGAAATAGCTACCATAGTGTCCCAAACATTTGGAAATACAATCAGATATGCCAAAAAAAGGGGGCGCATTACATCATTGATGCTAATGGTACTCACTTGTGCGATATAATCTCTCCAAAATGATATAATCAAATCTTTTTAAACCGAATTAAATGATTTTTAGCTTGAATGTGTTTCGCATGTTATCAGATTTTATTAAATTTTATTATAGAATTTAGACCTGCAGTCATTGGTTGAGTTTAATTTACTAGAGGTGCAAGACTGGGGCTCAGTAACCATTATGACCATTTCTGTGGCTGCAAACCCATGCTTACAGTATATTGCTGGCATTTTGTTCACTGCTGAAACTTATATTCAACAAACACTGCGAATTCTTACATTCATCTACTGAATTCGTAAACTCCTTTAAAGGTATCCCGTCCCTTCGCGCTCATGAAAACGGGTCGGCCGCTGCTGTTTGTTAGTGGATCTGCCTAATATAGCCAAACTTAGAAAATGTATTTATGCACCTAATCTTTGTGAAGACTAAAACAAGTATATATGGTAAAAAAATTATTTTGGAAATTATATTGTTTTATGGGTATATAGAAGAAAATAATCAGAGTGTGTAAATAAGACCAATCAAATAGTATTGAAGAAGTCCAGTAGGTATGGTATTGTAAAATAATTTGCAAAAAATTTTTTAGAATTCTTTGTTCATATATTAGTAATGGCTCGTCTTCCATTACCAATGTCAATTCATTTGCATTATTGTCATGCTATTGTGCCTATAGATAAACTTCTACTAATTTGTTGAAACTTACACAATTTCTTTGTATTTTTCGCACAAAAATATAATCCAGAAAAGTATCAATTCGACGAATGGTAGACTGCAAAAGAATAGAAACTACTTTGAACTAAAGTGAAAGGAACCGCACTTACAAATATCATTAATTAAACAGATGTGACGCCACACTTCAACAAGGCCTTCCACACATAACAAAAGCCACCAATGTCCTTTGCTATCCATAAATAGCATAAACCGCAGGATTAAACATGCGCGCACTAGTCTGTAAGGTTGGGTATTGTACTAAAGCACCTTAATCATATTTTTATAGGACATAATTTTCATTCACAAATCCGATTGAGAGTTACTTTAATTTAGAGCTAACCTGTAACTATTTGACAGGTTCCATTTGAACAGTGCAATGGCTTAGTTTGCCTCTTTGTGCATTTAAATCTACTACCTGTCGTATTGATTATCGCTAATGGTCTTTAATCTAATGTAGAGTTTCTTTGTTTTAGGTTAGAACAATTGTACAACAGGTACTTCTACCGGGCTTTGTTGAATCGTTACTTTCGCTTCTTCGTGTTTCGTGTTTCGATCTTTCAAAATTAAATAAAATAGCTGGAGACGATTGTTAGTCTCATTTCGGCAAATGCTGATGATTTGCATTTTTCAAACTATTTTTTAAACACATTTAATTGACCTTATTAAAACGCTTGATTGCATTTGTCTTTTCCAGACAGTTTGATCACAGCCACTGATCGTGAAGCCGACTTTAATCTTGGCTAAATGCACATTTTAACAAGGTAAGGACCTAAGGCAAACGTATCAAGTTTCGATCGATAAATATAAGTAATTAGGTATTTAAAGTAAGATAAGCTACTTTGATGTTTTTAACACGAATCTTTTTATTAAATAAAAATATATTGCTAAGTAGTTAACTACAGATCAAAGAGATTAAAATATTCTGTAAACATACTTAAAGCAATTTAACGCCATTTTTTTGTATTTGGGCAGAAAAGTAGGCTTTTAAACTAACATAATAAACTCTATGCTTTAATGTAGTGTGTTAGTTAAACAATTTACTAGTTTTTATAATCAAATAACAAATATAATGTATCCAAACAGTGAACGCTATAAACGCTCAAAAGTGATCGCAGCAACTTTCCGTGAAATTAGTGAAAACCATAATTTTCTAACCACCGGATAAGGACTTATACATGTTATTTCAGTTCATGTAGATCCGTTTGTGGTTCACTTATAGTCCTCTATCAAAACAACAATGCAAAGCCTTTAAATAATAAATCTTACCCAATAATGTCGTAAACTCGACACTTGTATAGTAGTTGGTAGTGGGTAATTCCAGCGGTCGGTCTGGCTTATTTTGTACTTGTCGATAGTTTAGCCTAATCCTTTGTTTTTATAGCAGAGGTGTAAAGAAAACACATTTAATTTTGTTAAAAATATGAGAAAATTTAAATTATTTTGGTTGAGAATATCTACTTTTATATCCTTAAATGCTACATCGAAGATTGCAAGTGAGGTAAAGTTTAGAAAATAAATAAATCATATGGAACCGGTGGAAAAAAGAAACTTCCTTTAATTTTATATATCTTATGTTAAGATAATAAATTAAATCAAAATTTTATAATAAATATTTTTGGTAATTGTTTGTATAATCAGAGTAAATATTGACTGCAGTAAGTATAGTATATTGAATGGTTTCTATCGTACAGTTAAATTTAAAAACACTTTTAGTTCTTCGTTAGATCTCTTTGCATTCGATTATTTAGAGGAAGTGGCTGATAGATTCTAGCTCCTCTTTATATTGGCAACTGCTGCATAATCTGCATGTTGGAACTCCAGTAAACACACGAACTGCAGGTTTACTGAAGCCTAAAAGGCTTTTCGTTTTATTTTTGTCTAACCTAGGCCATACGGTTCTAGCGATCTCACAGTATTCGCGGAATACTGTGAGTAATTATGGAATTACTCACAGTAATTCCATAAATTGTTTGTCACCGTATTGGTGATTTCCTCTATTATCCTAAACAGTACACATATTCAGGAGAGGCCGCTCTCCTGAATGCAGTTCAGAACTTCTTTTGCCCATCTCATCTGCTAGGTCATTCCCTTCAATATTGTTATACCCAGGAACCTAGCAAAGAGAGACCTTGTGATGTTTGATGCTCATCAGTGAAGTGCGACATTTTAATACAATCTTGGATTTAACTGTTTTAGATTCAATTGATTTCAGTGCGGCCGGACTATCTACAAAAAAATCGTGATATTCGAGGGACGAATAGTACTTTGTTTTTAGTTCTTACAGTGATTTTGTTTGATTTTTTAGTGAAGGACTCTTTTTATTAAGGCTCAGTTAGTCGGTACATACCGTAAGAACTTAAATCAAAGCGAAATGCACAATCAACCTAACTGTGTATCTAATAATAAATAAACAGTAGTGGCGACTTAAGTTCTTACGGTATGTATCGATTAACTAAGTCTTTACCCATTTAAAAATTTAGATGGTTAACACATAATATAATATTCTATAATATTCTTTGACACAAGTTTATAGATCTTTTTATAATCAATGTAAACCAGATGTTAGTACCGCATTCATCAGACAAGAATCGCAAGGTATGATTAGAGATTACAGGGTCTTCTCATAAAACTCTTTTCAGTATCAATACGCACACAATAATTCGTATTTAGTTTAAAATATTTTATATAACACAACTATTAAATTATTTTTATTTAAATTATAGTTCTCATTAAGTTTAGAACACAATTGCTATATAAACAGTCTAGTAAATCGACGTAATGTGTTTGGATTTCAGCTTTTGATACACTTTTTTAAAAGAATGTAGTTGGGTTATTATAACTCTTTATCTCGCATATAACTTTTTTAAATTATGTGTTGGACTATAATTGTGTGTTGTTCATATTAAGAATAGGTCGCCCTATAAATTGTTTTAGATCTTAATTTACTGAAGTGATGAAGTCATCCGTTGAAAAGATTGTATTCTGTATGAATTGTACTTAATTAAATTTATAATAATTAAAAGCACGATGGGTGGATTTTCACTTCATTTTAGTGAAGACAACTATTTTAAACAATCGGGTGTGTTAATATAGCTTTGGTTTCCATATATTGGTCTTTAAAGTTGTGAATTTTTAGATTAAATATCTAGTAACTAGTAGATGCGCATTGTCTGTTTGCAGCAATTTGATAAAATAAATTCCGGTTTCAAATAGACGACCTTTCCGTACTCATTTTACCCAATCAACCTTTCTGTCATATTTTATTAATTTTAAAGTATTCGGAGTTGATCTTCGTTTCTCTGATTTCACCTCTAAGGTCTGGAACTTACTCTTCGCATAAGCTATTTTTATTTTATGTTGATAGTGTAAACGATTTCGGGAAATCCATATTTTCAAAGATCACAAACAATGGATATTTGGCAGTAACCAAAACAGAATTTCATTTGTTTAAAATTGAATGTTTCGATACGAAAATTATATTTTATATTATAATATATATATAGGATATTAAAATTACAATTACTTGTATTATTTTTTTTTGTTTAACAAAATCTGTTAATTAATTCTATTAAACTATATTCATTAATTTTGTCGTCAAATAAGTTTTTAATGGAATATTTTGATAAAAATATTTTCTAAAAACAAAACGCGTATATCAAAATATCTATTGCTAAGATCAATTTCTATAAACTTAGTAATATCTGCAACTGATTCCAACAGAGTTTCAGACGAGCTCGGTGACTTAGTAACTCGGTAACACCATAATATTTTATATTTGTTTTTGTGAAATTAGAAATCATCATATTTGTTATTTTTTTGGATATCCGATAAAACATTAGCTTAAAATATACTATATTTTACTCCCTAAGTACTGGACAGCGATTTCAGTCGTATTCTATTACAGGGTGATAAGCTTGGTCTTATTAATGTGAGGTGTTGTATAAAACTAAAATTTAGTTTAAAACTTGATTGGATTGAAATAATAATTAATAAACAAATATTGATAAAAATATAGAATTAAATAAAAGAATAAGTTTTATTTTTTTTAAATTTTTTCTTTCAGTTTTCTTGCTGCCGTATACTGAGTTACCGAGTAATGTCTAAATACAGGTACTTTTATATATTTATATATTTAATTTAACGAAAATCAATGTATCTGTTTAGTGTAATAACCAATAGTTTATAAATTCGAAGTGAACTAGTCTAAGGTTTTCAGCTTTGCTTGATGAAACATGAGTTTTGATTTTTTTTAAACACGAGTTTAGATACTAACTCTAAGCACTTTTATACAATACTGTCTGTGACTTCTTGGGTGATCGACTAATATGAGAGCTTCTTTAAACTATGACAATAAATGAATTTACAGAAGTATAGTTTGAAACTCAGCTTACAAATATTCTTCATCCGGAATATATATAGCATTGAATTTAAGGGACTGGAATTCTAAATTAGTGTGTGCGCATCCATAGTATCAAATAATTTTAAGAGGTAATATAAAGTATAGTTCATTGCTGGGAAAAACCTATTTAAAAAATCAAATCATGCCATTATCTTTCTGTTTGATCTCTTTGATTTTATCTTAATGATTCATTATAATTTACAAGACCGAATTCAATGTTTCTGATAAGTATGCAATATGTTTGCATTCATGAAAGGATAATGAAAATTTAACCAATTATATACAGAAAAAAAATCATCAATTGATATAAAGAAGAGAAAATATATGCAAGGTGACAATGCTAATAAAATGAAAAAATCAAATAAATAAAGAAAAAATCTCATGAAAGCAAATATGGAAAATGAAAACTTTATAATGGCGTTGTGCAAAGGATAATAAGGATACTTAAATGAAATCTACCTGATGTTTTTATTTTGATTTGTTTTCGAAGACACCAAAGAAAAAAAACAAATAATACCACGTGATGATTCTGAATTTACTGGAGAACAGTCGAGGAGAAAAACTGAAAATTATTTTTCTCAATTAATGGGAAAAATTGAGAAAATTAATAAAATTAAATGTGGAGCAGAGTTGACCTATGCGCAAAAGCAAACAATCAGTGCTTAGGGGTAAGAGTTGGCTAAATACATTGATAACATATATGGCTTATCACTGAGTGATAAAAATAATCATTATAATGAAAAACAATTGAACAATTTATTACTCTCAGTGTGCATGTGTAAGGCAATTTGCAGTAATGTATGTGTATGTGTTTGTGTGATGAGAGTTCGTCACTCTTCCCAGAGGAATAATATTGTGTGTACATGAATTGCGGTGTTTAACAGCAACACCCCTAAATGTATATACGTCAAAAGGCTACCTGTAAACCCATTTTATCATTTGACTGTCGGAAAAACAAAAAAAAAAAAGAAAACAACCTACCCCTCGGCGTTAAGGAGTGAATGAGAAGGCCTACATTTCACAGTATGCAATAGCGAGGCAAGGACATTACACCGATGGCAGTAGTTCAGATTTGACTTACTCCATTTCATTCAGACACTTGCTGGCGAACTGTCAACATCGTATTAATACAAAGGATTTTACTATTTTATGTTCAGTCGGTGGTTGTTGGCCGTAACGTGCATAGCCAAATTAATGAAATAATAAATTTAATTTTATTTTATAGTTTCAATAATTAAAAACAAATTTCTATAATTAACAATAACAATTATCACATTAAAAAAAAGTGCAATTAAGTAAAGAATTGAATATAAAGTGTTTAAAGTTATAGAAGAAAATTTGTTAAAAACCAAATGGCTCAATTTAATTAATATTTAACATAATTTGTGATTGAAAGCTTTGAAGATAATAAAGAATTTATTACTTTAAGTTTTAAAACTGTGTATAATATATATATATAATATAAAAACGTGCTATAATGATGACTACTACAACTTCACATCCGATCTTAGCGCCTGTCATGCGGCCAGTACAAGACAGTGCGGTTTCAAGACCTCGCGCTGTTTATAGCATCGATCAAATTCTAGGGAATCAAACTAAGAAAAATGGTAAGTTCAATTGAATTTTTTTATTTATATATATAAAAATAAATTTATTCATTATTTTTTATTTTTAAAATCGGTTAATTGGTAAATTGTTCAAATAATACAATTTTTATTTAATTTTAAAAATTATATTTTATTTTTACCAATATTTCGACATCTATATACATCTGTATTAATTATTAACAATTGATCAATTAGCGCATTTGAAAAATGAAAGCAATAAATAATAATAATTTTTGGTCAATAAATCAATGACTTATAACAATGAATTTATAAAGATTAATAGAGATATTATGAACCATGAATTATTTATATATTATATATTTATAAATAAAATTTGCGAAAATTTTTCTTAACTAAGGAAAATATATAGTTTTGCTATACTTTGTTTCACAAATAACTATACTAGACTTTGCTATTTTCATATTTTCTATATCATATCTTTATTTTATATTAACTTTATTAATTATCAATAATTATTAATATTATTAATTATTTATATTAACATTATTAATTATTAACATTAATTAACATTAACAGCAATATTATTAATTTTTTATTTTATTACCTGATCTTTATATCTTTATTTATATAATATATTTTTATTAAATATTATATATCGTAATTTAAATATATTCGCAATGTTTTCATTGTATATATTTTCAAACGGACTTATTGGACAATATTAAAAAATTTAGAACTTTAGTTAATAAATATTAAAAAATACAAAGATCAGTTATAAAAAAGTATATTATTGTTCCCCATATTTCAACTATAACCTACAGTCAGCTCTAGGGTACGGGTATTATACAAACTTTTTTTAATGAATCAACAAATTCGATTTATGAATTAAATTTATAGACTATAGTCTAAATATCGGTGACCGTAAAATATATTTTTTAAAATTAATTTAAAAAGTTGCGTATTTTTTTAATATTGATTATTTAGCCTATATAAAAATATAGAAATAATCCCTTTATTTCATATATATAAACTGTATAGTATAATTTATTCAATAATTAGTAAAAATATTACGGTTTAAGTTTTTATATAAAGCTTTTTTCCAGTTTTAATACAAAGGTTAAATTTTAAAGGTTATAATTTATAATATTAATCACTTTCATAATTTAATATTTTTATATTTGAATATAGTATCTTGAAAATTATTAGTTGATTAGTGATATATTATTATATTAATATATATTCATTAATTAATATTTAATGTGTGTAAATGACTTAAAAGATCAGAAAAATTATTAAAAATTTAAATTTTAAATTAATAATTTGTTCAAAATTATGTAAATATAAAAAAAATATTTACATTTTTGCTTAATACTAACTAATACTAATTAAGGAAAAAATATCTTAAATATTTTTTGACTGAGAATTATGTGCTCACTTTTATGTTATGTGAGAAGAAATCAATTTTAAATAGAAAAGGGGGTAATACTAAGGAAAACTATTAATCCCAGCAATCTTTTAATTTTTGTTGAAGTGATTTTATAGGTGGATCATGTAGCTATTTTGGATACCGTCAAATATCCATCAAGAGAGGTCTTCAAAAACCTTTTCAAAAAGTCTTTACTTAGTTATTATTGTTGTCTAGAAAAATTTTGCTTTTTATGGGTAGTCAAGTAAACATTAATTAACGTTTAACACTTTCACTTAAACATTTTCAGCTAAAAATTAATAATTTTTTATTATGTTAATATATAAGAAATAAATATTTCTAACCTATAATTGTTTAATTTAATTTTATATATATATATATATATATTTTAGATATATATATTTATAAATACAGTTTAGTTAATATTACCATAATATGTAGTAATTTAAAAATATTCTTTTGTCTTAGAAAATTTCGTTAAATTTCTTAGATTAGTAATAATTGGTAATAAATTGATACGGGTAACTCTAAAGTTCTTAAAGAAATTCATATATTTCAGAGATCCTGGTACCTTACACTACAAAAAATTAATCTATTATATGACAATTCTAAATTTTAAAAGAAATTTGTTTAATTTGACTCAAGTGCAGATTTTTTAATTACTTAATTCAAATACACTATTATTAAATTATAATAAACACTATATGCGCTATATATTTAAATTACTATAAACATATCTATAATATTACTACATTAATTTCTTCAGATTTCTAGAAAATTGTTTCAATACATATTAACAAATTTTTTCAGATCTTTAGAGAGGTGCGTTAATATGTACCTTTATATACATATTGAATGTCGGTTAAAAGGTTAAATTATCTAAGCAACGTTGAGGATTATTAGATAGTCAATGATACTCGATATAGTTAAAAGTCTGTGTAGTGTTTTATAACCGACATATTTGGGAACTTAAAGTGTATGGGAAGTTTGTTTTTGAAACATAATCTCTAAGCATTTTTTAAAGATATTTGTGAACCCTGTTTTTCTACCAAATGTTAGTGTGATTTGAATCTAGTACTTGTGTAGTGTAGTTTTATACAAGTTAGCTATAAAACTAGCAATTAATTTTTATAAGGACTATAAACCGTTTTGGCATCGATTTGGATATATGAAAAATAGTTATGTGGCGCAGCTAGAAACTGCAATGTAGTTTTGTAAATCAAAACTGTTAGGTATGTGGGTCGTCTGTTATGTGACTAATAATTGTATCTATATGGATTCTTTTTCTTGGTTTTAGTTCCTTTATTCAATTATTCAATATGATTATTAAATTTTTCAACACGATTTTAAAGTGTTATTTTACTCGTAAGTCGATATATTTCAACCAATCGTACGACTTATATATCGACTAAGCAACCGGCTACCGTATCGACTACTACTTGTTTGATTTTGATACTACTATAGTTGTTTTTGGGTTTATCTCAGTGATCTATACCCAAAGCAGATTTATATTATTCTACTCTAAGTTTTTTTATATGTACGTAATCGAATGTATCAGATTTATCTCGTTGGTGAATCTCCATACGCCCTGTTATGTATTAATAACATATACCAGCAGAACTTTCCTCCTAATCTTAAATAAATATTAAATATTATTATAAATATAAACCCCTTTATATTTAATATATTTTTTTCATTGAAGTGTTTTTATTTGAAGTTAGAGTTAGTTTAAAATCACCTCCCCTGTTCAATAAGTCTCTACATATGAGCTGTTACGTATTTATAGAAAAATTCTTCTTCACTCACATTTTTCCTCTCAGAGGTTTTAATACATATATTTTTGCTTTAATGCTCTGTGGTCTAAAAATCTATTGCACTTCTTTTATTGATTTAAAATATTTTCTAATTCGATTAATACATATATTTTTGCTTTAATGCTCTGTGGTCTAAAAATCTATTGCACTTCTTTTATTGATTTAAAATATTTTCTAATTCGATTTTCTCGATTAATTGTATTATAGAACCGACTTTTTTTGGCAATATATATATGTATATGAATATATATATTATATATACGAACAGATAAATATAATATATTTGTCTGATATACAACTACTACTATTATTAGAGGTAATTTTATCATTTAGAGTTGAAAAAAACAGCATTAAGTCTGGTTGAAACAAATTGGCATCACTTTTAAAATATGTGCAATTTTTGTTTTTAAACATATGTTTTTTGTTATATTGTGTACAATATAAAATATAAAAATTGCACTTTAAAAATTAATTAATTTAAATAAAGAAAAATAAAATGATTATTAGAAGGGCAAAGACAGCATTTTTATCTCACATATTTATATTAATTTATTTATTTATGTATTTGAACTTATTAGTAAATGAAATGCTTTTGAATATGGCCACACTAAAGTTTAAGACCTAAAATTTTTTATGAGTAGACTCTAATTGTGAAAGCATTGTTGTTGCTTCATATATTTTCCCTCATAAGTTCCGAGCATTTTTTTGCTACTCTGAAAAAAAAGTACAGCTACTGTCAGTTTAGATTTTAGATAAAATTCTATAATTTTTTTTAAGTGCTATACGAATTTCTTAGAATTAATAATAAGTATACGAACGTATATAATCTCATAGAAATTATTACTTATTTCCAATTAGTTATATTAAGTCATTATTATTTAGTAAGACTGAAAATATTAATAGTGGTGTATTAATCCAAAACAATTTTTAGGCATTTAAATTAGTTTCATCCAAATTTAATTAAAATTTAATTAATATTAAATAAATAATTGATTTTACATTTATTATCAAATGTTTTGTATACATATATAATAAATTTTTTTAATATTGCATATACACATAAATAAATCTAAGTTCATTGAAATTTTGTAATTTCTTCCAATTAGTTGTATTAAATCAATATTAAATTATTTTATATCATTTTCAATATCTAAAACTAATATTTTTCATTATATATTCACATATAAGTAAACTCATAGAAATTACTAATTACTTCCAATTAGTTATATTAAATCAATATTAAATTAGTTATTCATTTCATATCTATCCAATATTTACTTTTATATATTAAAAATTTTTAATAGCCTTCATTATTCTAAATACTTAACGGCTTTATTTGCTTTATATATAATAAAAATATTTATTATACACATATTTTAATAAAAATAATATAGAATTATTAGATAAAATAAAGTTACACATATATGCATTATATATATGAAAAAAATATGTATTAAAATTGTTTATATTGAACAAATTTAATTACTTTGATGTTTTTATAAAATTCATGAATACTCGGTTCAATATTTTTTGAACTCAGCAAACTCTTGTGTGTCCATGGAACAAATCCGTAACTTATTCCATCTCAATGTCCCTAATAGCGCTCAATCTAATAACAATAAAATTATCACACTCAACAAAACCGCAGAGTGTGCAAATATTTTAGCACCTTTGAGCCAGCCAGAGTTTTCAATAAATATTCATGCATTTACGTTTACGGTAACCATAACATCAAATAATATCACAGGGATACACGTATCATGCAGTATGGAA
The DNA here is from genome assembly GCF_002237135.1 of Teleopsis dalmanni. Classification (NCBI taxonomy): domain Eukaryota; kingdom Metazoa; phylum Arthropoda; class Insecta; order Diptera; family Diopsidae; genus Teleopsis; species Teleopsis dalmanni. The sequence continues at coordinate 71,882,596 of NC_051847.1, read as the reverse complement.
ATTAAAATGAAAATTGTATCCATATGAGCATAGAAAGGTCAACAAGTAGGTGGATGGAGTGAGTGAGGCTCAATTTATGCAAATTGTGTGGCAATTTAGTTTGAAGTCAGTGTGAACATGGAATTATGATACTAGCACGTGCTTTTATGCATATGCATATCACAAGCATACTCGTATCTGAAAGGCATCACAAGGCCTTTCACAAGGCACATATATAGTCATATTAAACTAGTTAATGAAAATTGAATATCATTCAGTTTGAATGGCATTACATAGCCATTGAATAGTGCCACAAAGAGTATAGAATTTGATTAAAATTGAAAAGGGTTTTTAGTGAGAAAAGTTGTTCTTAAATAAAAACTTTTTTATTCATTTAAAAATTAAAAAAAAATATAATATATAAATATTATAATCACGCTGAACAAACGATTCACATGGCTTAAACATGTTCAACTGTAAAGAATTAGCTGTGCCAAAATTCTTCATCACCTCCAACCGCTATTCAGAAATGAAAATATCAATGCTAAAAACAGGAAACTGCTATATATAACCAAATAATTCGTCCGTCACTTCTATTTGGTAGTGTAGCATTTAACAAAACTTCAAACACTACTATTCGCCAGCTAGAAATTGCACAAAGTCAGGCTCTGAGAAGATTTTTCAAAGTTGCATGGTACATTAGAATGAATGACATTCTCAGGGACATCCAGATTGATCCCATCAAAAAATACATAAAGGATGGAGCCCTGAAATTATTTGCGAAAACTGACAGACCGCGTTATCAAATGGTTACAGTCTCCTCGGGGAGGTCTGCAGATCTGAGGTCAATTATTACTTAGTCTGATGAAGTGATAAATAATAATCTAGTCAAGTTGTAAAGAGGGGTTTTGAAAATACCTCTAGTAAAGAAAGAGTAAAAGTGCGTAAGTGCACTGTCTCAAAACAGCTTCAACATAATAATTATAATAATGTGTAGACATATTATCTACGAGCATAGAAAATGTGTGTGTTCGAGCACATGTGCTGTTTCATTCTTCCTGCTGAGTAGTTAACCCTGAGTAGTTATAATTAGTATTGAGCACGGATACATGGCTCGAGGCGTTGTTTGCAAAACAATATTATAATAAATAGGCTCAATTTCATTTGGAAAAATATAATTTGAAATAAAATAAAATATATTTTTCAATGGTAAGTACATTTCGACATTTGCACCCATAGCTTGAAAAAATGTGACAACTTGACAATTATGATTGGTTGCCAGTCTTGCCAGCTTGAACTGAAAATAAACATTAAATCGTATAAAAGCACCACAGGATACCATCCTCGTGGATGCAATGCAGTGATATTACCATTTTTAACAAAAACGATATTATTACGAAATGATATCATTGCTACTTAATTAGAGTTTAAGTAAACTTACAACGATTTTGTCACTTTCCGCTCAAATCATACATTCATACAATCATTTACAGACTCACAGATTTACGGATTTATAGAGATTGCTTTCACGGTTAGGTGTGCTATGTGTGTGTGTGATAAGTAATTTGATGATCTGAAAATTTAGAATAACAAGAGTAGTGATATATATATATGTGATATATATTTATATATATGTATATGATTATTACAACCTTTCTATACTAACTGATTGAAAAGTTTTTCTAAATGAAAAAATAATTTTATTTAAATTTTTTTTCTAATTTTTTTCTAAATTCTCTTTTGAACTATATGATATCCTGCTGAGTTAACGTAGTTCGACAAGGACGTGTTCTTGCTTTGTGAAGCTGCTTAATTTGAGGCTCATTAAATTTTGATTATATGTTTGGTGCTTTTACGTTGTGAAGAATTTTATTAAATATTTATGAATGCAACGTATGCCTGATAGTCCTTCGTATGTGATTTCATAAAGGATACAAAATTAATTTTCAATTTCTTTTGTAAAAATTATAATAAAATTGAGAAGTGCGTAAGCAATAAGTGAGAGTGTGAATGAAAGCCAGGATTTGGATTCAATTGATTTGCCATAAACAAATTCATTTAATTTTAGATATGAAAATGTGCAGATGCAATCATTTGAAAATTTTATTAGATTTTAATTACAAATTGTTGTATCAGATATCATGTTAAAAATTTTAAATCTCTTTCTGTGCTTTCTACACATTTAATGTGTAAAGGATATACTAGATTTGTCAAGATAAATATATAATTTTAAGCAGTCTTTAAAAGAAGTTGTAGATATAGCAAAGAGGAAGAGTAGGTAGCGTAGAAACTGTTCCAAAACAGTTGGGTCAATAGGTAACGGACTCTACTAATGACTTTCTCCCTTACACATTACTAAATTAGTATTTAATTACTTAAATTAGTAACAAAAAATTGTAATTTTATTAGAAACAACTCAATAACATAACTTAGTAACTACATAATATTAAATAGCGAATTAAGACTCCGTAAGAGAGGAGAAGTACTACTATTCATTCAGAAAGTAGGGCTGAGAGTGTTCTGGAATTGTAAATTTATTATGAACTACTTAAAAAGAACCTAGCTAACTAAATAAATAACACCCAATGATGAAATAAGACTACATAAAAGAAGATAAATACTAGGTTAGGTTAGGTTAGGTTATACAGGTGATCCCTAGTGGATCCACTTAGGCCTATTGGCCCATTATGATGCCGTATATAAATAATAAAAAAAAAAAACCTCAGGGTTTAAAACAACCTAGAACCTTTTGCGAAGTATAAAATGCTATTTAAAGCCCGGTAGATAAATATTAGAATTCATAAAGAAAATATAGGTCTCTGTCATGAGGAGAAGGAAACTTCAGAACATATTCTAAGCAATTGCCAAGCGTCGGCAAGACGTAGACTTGACTACACTGGAAGCGGGATCTTGTTCCCACAGCAATTACGAGATTTATATATAGTCTGTAATTGTTTTAGTAGGACTTTTAGGCGCATAATAAAACTTTTAGGTCGGGGTGTATTCATAGCCTATTATTTAATAATAATAGTGAATTGTCTATAATTTCGTGTGAGCAATATCTAATGTAAAAGAAATTACTACTAATATTTCTACTTGTTTTAATAACAAATTTCTATATAGATTGACACAAATACTTTAAATATTTTGGCATAAGTAATTGTTCATAGCGACAATTATTGGTTTATGTTGTTTTATTCGATTTTTGGTAAAAAATGGGTTACGTTACTTTATTACGATCATCTTGGTTCACTCTTTTGATATATAAACTCGATAAATTTAAAACCTCGATAAATTGTATCTTGAATAATGTTTAAGTTGCACTTTAAGAATAAGTTCCCCCGCTGACTCTTTATAAATTCAGTTATTATGATGATCTTAGTTTACTCTGTTGATATACAAATTCGAAAAATTTAGACCCATTTGTAACTTAAATAAAGTTCAAGATGTAGTTTAAGAGCAAGTTCCTCCGTTGACTAGCACTGCTTACAAATTTAGTTGTTATGATTATCTAAGTTTACACTGTTACAGTATAAGCTCGAAAAACTTGTGTGCTTTAAGAGCAAGTTCCCCTGCTGTATAACACTCTTCACGAATTTAGTAATTATTTTGATCTTACTTTTCTCTGTTACAGTATAAACTTGAAAAACTTAGAAACGTTTTGTAACTTGAAAAAATTTCAAATGTTCTTTAAGAGAAAGTTCCCTCACTGACTAACACTCTTTACAAAAGAAGTCAATGTGAAGATCTTAATTTACTTCAGTATAAACTGGAAGAACTTCTAATCATTTAACATGTTTTTCTAAAGGAAGTTCTGCAGCTAAATGTCTCGAATATCTTATATATACTAACAAAGCAGATGTAAGTAACCTTCCTTGTCTTCCTTACAACTGCGTTGAGTATTATTAAAAAAAATTTTTTAATATCGCATTATAATTTCCTAACTGAAAGTGGCATGACACTAAAAGACTAATAATTTACGGGTCATCTCAATGGCCCCCGTAGTTTTCTACATATTTAATGAAAATAAGTAATTCGTGAAAATTAGTATCTAATAACTATATGTTTATAAGAAGTTAAAATTATTTTAAAATATATTTTATACAGTTTTGAATATATTTTATTTCTGATTTGTAAAAAATTATAAAAAATGGAGTAAGTAGACATTAAATTTAGAAATCCCTAAAATATTTTTTTTGACTTTTTCTGATGACTGTGAACTCAAGACAAAAGAGTAAAAAAAGGAATATATTAAGTGCATTAAAAGCGGCTTTCAAACAAATTTCAATTTGATTCGCGCCCATTTTATTCAGGATATTTGCACTCGAAACTCATTTTCAAATGTGCAAACACATAAACAGTCAGCAGCAGAGACACACTCGCATGCATACTAACGAATGCAGGCATACACAGTTCCATACAAATTCACAGACACATGCACTTATCGAAATCCTTCAATGAACTCTTGACTGAACTTTTTCTTTTAAATCAAATTCAATTCAATTCAATTGAGTTCAATTGAAATGAATTGAATTTGCAATTTTTTACCCATTTATTGTTTACTCACTTACTTATATTCTTCGCAGTGTTTACAATAAAATTTCATTATTGATTTTGTATTTTGCACCGGTAAATATTGCTAAATTTGCTGAATTATAGAGAAAAAGGCGCACTTATCGAACATATTTACAGCCTCCGAAAATGGAATCATATTTATATATACAACTGCATTATGTGTAAATAAAACAATTGTGCTTAGACATTTTGAAAGTAGTAGTCCTTAGTAGTGAATTATAAACGGAAAAGGGGGAATAACATATTGAACACGAAGTACACACCGAATCCAGTGTCAATATATGAAATATCTATATAAATATTTACTAATACCATTCTCATTATTAGAAACGTCTTCTATGGTATACGATTTTTATTAATAAAAACACAATTTCCTTTCACAGATGCAACTGATATGCTCAACAATCATCACCACCACCATCACCATCATCATCTTATGCATGCGAATAACAATAATAATAATACAAATCATAATAACAATAATAATGGTCTACTGCATCATCATAATCATCAATTGCAACATCGTGAAGATTCGCCCACCAATACCGATAACGGACTAGATGTCGATAACGACGATGAGCTCTCTAATAGTCTCAATAATGGTCATGATCTTGGCGATATGGAACGGCCGCGTAAAGTAAGAAGGTAAAAAATTTATTTTTTTTTACATTTTTTTTAGTATTAAACAATCATGAAATCAAAAGGCATTAAAGTTACAAATCCGCTTATATATTTTAAAAAGTTACTACAATCGTATTAAGAATCTGCGCTTCTTTGTGCTTTTGTCCTCTTCAACAAATAATACTGAGTTCTTTTCATTTTTTACAGATCACGCACAACCTTCACAACATTTCAATTACATCAATTGGAGCGCGCCTTTGAGAAGACACAATATCCCGACGTTTTCACAAGGGAGGATCTGGCGATGCGTTTGGATTTAAGTGAAGCACGTGTGCAGGTAATTTTATTTTATTTTTATTCCAGACTTAATCAGTTCTTATTAAACATCCTTGTTAAGTAGTAGAGATTAATTAATTATTGTTATTATTACTAAATGGGTTAGATTGTGAACGTTAACTAATTTTGCTTAGGGGTAGTTAGATCTACAATAACAATGAAACAGCAATATATTTATTGTGAATTATGATTTTATAATAAAATCTATGAATTTTAGATACTTGATTTAATTTTAGGAAACCCGATTTTAAAATTTTATACTTAAGCAATATATTTTCTAGACTAAATTGATTATGCCGATTATATGAATCTCTTCAGATATCATGCTTACTCAGAGATATTCATCGAAATTATATTCAATTATGATTTATAATATTAGCTATAAATCATTTATTTATAATATAAATTTGATTTTTAATATGAATATAAATAATTTTAAATAATATAATATATAATATGATAATATATATAACATAATATTATTTAATTTTATTTAAAGTAAAAAAAATTTAATTTTTAACGCCGAGTGTGTTAAAGAATGGAGCATACAATAGTTTAAGCCTGGTTTTGAGTAGAACTGGATACAGACACAAAAGGTGCCTCGATTTCTTCGATAGACGTGTACTAGAAGAGAGTACACAGAGCAGACCGATCCTTTCTTCAATTCGTCCTACAGTTCAGTGTCCCATTAGGAGAAATATTAATCTAAATACTTTCAATTTATTTCTGTCTAACAATACAGTGATTCAACATCTGAAGTATAGTGGTCATGTAACTAACTGCTGAGGAAATATGGGCCTAATTCATACTTAAATCATACCTAATTCATATTTAAGTCATATATAATTCATACTTGGTTGGTTGGTTGGTTGTTGCCTACAAATACTCATGTCCACACCTTCTATTACACTTAGGGGATACACTTTCCGAATGGGTCCCCTTTTCCTTATGATAAATTACTTTGGATACATTTTTAGTGGCCTCTTATTACTCTCTTCACTGATCTGTCTAAATTCAGAAACTAGTTTCAATTGTTGCCTGCAAATACTCATGTTTATACCATCTATCACATTTGGGGGTGACACTTCCTGAATAGGTACTCATTTCCTTATCATAAAATGCGTTTAGTACATTTTAAGGGGCCACTTATTTCACTCTTCATTGATCTATTAAAATTCAGAAGCTTGTTTTAATTGTTTACACTTCCCGAATGGGTCTTCTTTTCTTAACATAAAATACTTTGAGTACATTTAACACTTCCCGAATGGATCCTCTTTTCCTTATAATATAATACTTTTACTACATTTTTAAGGGCATCTTATTTCACTCTTCACTGATCTATCTAAATTCAGAAGCTGGTTTTAATTGTTTACACTTCCCGAATGGGTCCTATTTTCCTTATCATAAAATACTTTGAGTACATTTTTAGGGGTTTCTTCTTTTCCTCTCCACTTCGCTACACGGATTGAATGTGTTAATTAGCAGTTAATCATTAACTCTTAAGTATTTATAATTGGTGTTCTGTACTTTATAAATACAAAATTACATATTTAAAGCATTGTGCATAATTGCTAATAAGTGTCAGTATATGAGCAGAGCTTTTCTTGTAATTTTTTTTAATAATTTTGCATATTAACGCTTAATTACCAGCAATTACATTCTGCATGGTTAAGGGCATTAATGCTGGCAATCAGGCAAACGGGCAATCGGGCAATCTGCAATCAGTGGAGTCAATACTCCATACTGCATACGGTAGCTTAATGCATACAATTGTGTTTATTATGCAAATAATTACAACAATTGTAACAATTGTTAATCGGGGAATTAAGTGGAACTCCGGCGATACGCGTGGCGTAGATAATTTGCATAAGAATCGAAAGTAAAATCTGTACTCGTATTTAGTAGATTGCAGTTATATATATTTTTTTGTATTTTTTCATTTATTAATGAAATAAAATCAAATAAAATTAAAGTTGCGCAGGGTATGGGAAAACAGACTGCGTAGTCTGTATTGCAGCCTATGTGCAAAGTAAGGGGTGTATTGGGTGAAAAAGTACTTAATTTGTAAATAGCTTTAAAACACTTTAAATCATTTTGTATACAAAACATTACCAAGGTAACTAACTTCTATTGTGAATGGAGTATTTTTTTTTTTTTTTTTGGTACTTGCAGAACTAAGTATTTTTGTATTTAGTATAATATTTTTCAAGGGTAGGAGGGGTGAGAACAATTAAAAATCAAAATAAAGCAAATAATAATATAAAGCACATAAAGAAAGGTCTAAGCATACGAGTTCCTCGCATGGGAGAATAACGACGCCTGGTAAATTTGTTTGCATTCGAGTGCGGAATGAGCATTAAATTACGATTTTCCAAATGATTAAATTCGGTTTTCGTAATGGTGTCACTATTTTTATTAACTCTACTGAAAAACTGATGTCAATGCGGTATGTTTTCTTTTTTTTCTTCTCTGCTGTTGTTGTTGGGTATGCAGTCACATGCGTTAATACATGAAAGACTGGGTTGGTATGAAAACGTTTATTTTTTACCTAATTAGGGTTGCTAGAAGCATTTTTCAATACACAATTTCAAAAATTTTATTGCTTTTTTTTTTTTTCGTAAGCTATTATCTCTTCAGCACTTCAGATTGATACTCTTTGAATTGTTGGCGCATTAACAAGAGACGAGCACAAAGGAATAATGTTAAATTGTTTGCTTGTTGACAGTTAATCTTGACCTAACATTGCTCGGATTTAAGGTACTCAATAAAAGCGTATGTGAAAAAATACCCTTTATTTTTAAAAAAGCCGAAAAAGCATAAAATTAAATTTCTCAACAGATTTGTATTCACTCGTATTCACTTACACACACTCAATCAAATCACAAATCTAGCAAATTTGTTAAATAAAAACGATTTTTGTTATCTTAATTGGTCATTGATCATATCTAGTGGAACTAAATTGGTGTAGAAAGAAAAAAATTCACGAGTGGATATACCAATACGTATAAGTGAAAGAAAACGTGGCACACTTTACGGCGAATTGCACTGCTTAGTAACATTTTTAATACAAGACTAAGCGTTCAGTTCCAGTGGTGAGTGGTGTTTGCATATTGAACGACCATTGAGAATGTAACATATCTCGCGTTGTTGCGTGTCCTGTGTATTCAGCTTGTCTGCTTGTCAGTTTAATATCTCTGTCAGTACAAACAAAATCATAATATTAACAACATCAACAAGGCAATTATTTTCGGATTTAATACACTTGGAGGGACACAATTTTTGCCATATATGTAGCTACCCTATGGGCAAGGATATGTGCAATAGAATATTAATAGTACGTTACTTTGTTGGGTTCTGTTGGTTTAGTTGTTTCAAAAGCCGTGAGTTTTTTAAAAGCTGCTCACATATCAATAAATTCGACATTTCGAACATATTTTAATCTGAATTTTATTTACTTGAATGATATAAGTTGTACAAAATATGAAAAAAAAATATTTAACGGATTATACTTTAAGTTAAGTGTAGTCCTTTTTTTCGATTTTTAACTTACGTTTTGGTAAAAGAAACTAAATACTTAATATAAACTATTGTTTTCAATAAAGAAGTTTTAGCGAACAATAGTGAATTGCAACAGCAAGAATTTTTATTATTATATTTTTTATTAATTAAACCACTAATGATAGGTATTTGGCAATATATGTAACAGCTCTATGGTCAGCCAAACATGCAATTCTTATATAAAATTATTTCAATTAATTAATCAATTAAATAATAGTTAAAAAATTCTTATTTTGCACTATTACTATCATACTATGTTGATGTTATTTGCACCTTATCCTAAAAATTTACTGAGCTCCCTTCATAGACTTAGAGTAAATCTACAAAATTTAAGTTAGCTTCTTTAGCTTCTTTACCCATTTGCAAAGAAGAGGAGAATAAAGCACAGCTATACTAGAATAATACCCCAGCGCTATCATAATCAAATTCACTTATAGAAACTTTTAACCAAACTATTTCAAAGGCTTAAGCTATCACATTCAATATCGATTATAAGGACATTCAACCTAACGATTTCAATGATTTATGAATTGTATGAACTCAGAAAAAATAAATTACTCATAACAGAAATTTTGGCATCGCAACGTAGTTTCAACTATCACTATAAGGAGAGCTGAACTTTAGGGTTTAATCTTAGGAGTAATTAAACCTTTGGATTTAACTGTACTGAGAACTAACTCTAATGAAACACGTAGGTTTTGCAGGTTAGAGTATGTAACCTCAAAAGACGTGCTGGAAACTCATTTAACATTGGTTTATAAAAGAAAGAATTATTTAGTTAAGTATCTTACATCGGATTGAGAAATAATTGTGGGTTCAATAACACAATTTAAGGATAAAATTAAACTTTGAGAAATAAATAGAAATCATGAAGAGACCTCACGAAGGATCTTATGAAGGGATCTCGCACAATAGATCTCTAGGTCGAATTGCAAAATCTTTTAACATAATAATAATAAAAGTAAAAATACCAAACAAGTATTTTATTTAAATTTATTAAATATTAATTAACATTTTATTGAATTAGTAATTTTAACTGTGAAGTAATTCAAAATATGTCAGAAATATTACATAGATTTTACAAAGTGTGCGTGGTGTTAGATATAGTTTGCAAAGATTTAATAAAAAAGTATGTTTTTAGTAAAATTATAGAGTTACTGATAGAGGGTAGAAAAGAAAAACAGTAGAAGAGTAGAAATGCATATATCTAGGAGATATCCTTATCGCCCAGTAGAGCATAGGGCCTCTACCAGAAGAGAGGTATAAGTGAAGGTTAAATGTATTACCAGAACAATATTGTGCCTTTTTTGTACAAGTTGAGTATGAAAACAAATTCTTGTTCCATAAAGTGTAAATACACCAAATAAGAAATTTATTTATCCGCTACAAATATGGACCTGAGTTTATGTGTTATGTCTAGTTCACTAGTTCAATATTTCGTAAAAATTTTTTGGGTTATGTTTTTAAATTTGTTTTGTCTGTCATTAAATCTTCCGAACTATTCTGCAAAATTTAACTTTCAGTATCTTATGAGCACAATTGAGTCCTTAAAAAGTCCTTAAACTTTTTCACAAATTTTGATTTTGCTAGTCATTATATGTGCATTTATACAATATTTATGTGAACTATGAATAATTTTCTTATTAATGTTTGAATTTATTTAAAGTCTAACAAAATATTATCATAATTAAAATGATCTAAAACACTATTTCGATTATAATTTCAACTGTTATCATATAACATAAAAATGTTATATATATATAAATATATTATTTCTACAACCACTTACCTCTCTTACTTCTTCTACGAATGCTTATATTTCATTGTTTCAGATTTAATTGCTTACAATTTATTTGATCGTACATGTGTGATAAATCTAAAAAAGGACATCCTTTAAATTCTCTTTATTCATATTTCCAGCTTGTTTCAGTAATTACAATATAAACTGCATTTAAGCTTTTATCTTATTCACAAATAAAAGAAAGCATTTAAATAGATAATTGTGCTGTGAAAATTTTTCTCTCATACTCTACACGGAGAAAAAGTTTCACAATGAATGACTGGTATCAACATAATTGTCCTTGTAACAATTAAATTTAGCATCTAATGTTATACCCACACTTATATATTCCTACCGAGATTAATGTCTGTCAGTGCCATCCGTGTAAGCTCAAAAGATTCGTAATTGTTGTTATCTGAGTTTTCATGCCTATGAGGCAGCAACAAAATTGTCAACAACATCAATTTGTACAATTATTAACAGGAAATCATTACTAATTTCTGCTCGCACTGTTGCATGTATTGTTGTCAACAAACAAGCATCAATACAGGGTGCTTGCATAATAATATAACAACTTGAACTTATATGCAAATTACTGTTGAAAGTATACTACAGCATAATATATTTACAACAAAATATTTAACATTATAAACAAGGAGTTTTCTTACATCTAATGCAATTTAGTTAAAATTCTCTTTATACCCTTTATAGAAATCAACTTACAAACAATTAATTTTCTTAATAACCCAGTGTAGTTTAGTCCCTTTCTTTCCAAAATGTACTTGCTAACTACACATTTCCTTACAGACTACATACAAAAATGTTGTCTTCAAATTGCTCCTGTCACTGACACATGTAAACGGAAATGTTTTTCGTTACACCCACACAGCACTACACACTAAATACCAACAACAACAACAACAACAACAGTCCTATCAAAGTATCTCAGTTTTACATACCAGAGATTGCCAATTTGAAGCTACTTACACATTGGCTTTTAAATTGCACTGATAGGATTAGTAACATGAATTTCTGTAACCCTTTTCTTCGAAGTTGGAAAACAACGTTCCCTGATGAAAATAGCCTTCCTAAATTGACAAATGTAACAAATTGATTGTGCATCCCCAGGTAAACAACAAAATTTGTGTACCATTTCATACTGCTTTTCTTTCTCTACATTTCGTGTACCCAACCAGTACTACTTTCGTTCCCCAATAGTTCCATACCTTCATAATACCTTAGACAATTGATTTGAATTCGCTTGAAGTGGAGTTTCGACACAGTCGAAGTACTGCAAATTGCATTTAATAATTGTGTGCGTGCTTATATATTTACGTATTTCTGTGTGTCCTTAACAGCCCCCACCTTCGTAGTCTCGCATATTGCCTGCCTGGTGTCAAAAGTGCATTTCTTTATTGTTCTTCTGTATTGGTTGGGTGGTAATTGAAGCTGGTGCTGGTATTGGTGTTCAGAGAAACTTACTTCCGATTGGATTCTATTGTCTGTTGTTGGCTTAGGGTTATTATCAGGGCACCCACTGACAGTTCATATGAACTTGGAACAAAAACTGTGGAAACATTCAGTAGCTTATTTGGTTGTTATACGTTTTATAATTGGACGTCACAATTATTTATCTAGCTGTGTAGCTAATCTGAATTTAAATCAATTTTAGATTTTTATTTTTTTTCTATATTTAATAACTTATATTTATATTTTTTTGTTTTAGGTGTGGTTTCAAAATCGTCGCGCTAAATGGAGAAAACGTGAGAAATTTATGAATCAGGACAAGAATGGCTATCTACTTCCGGATCAAGGTTAGTATCTAGTTGAAATTAGTTTTTGTATTGCACAAAGGTGACGTTCAAAATTTTATGAAGTTTTTAATCACCATTATCTTTTTATAATATTTACTGTATATAATCAACTAAATTGTATTTACGAACTGCCTTTACTGTGCTTTTTGAATACGCCATTGACTATAGCGTTTTGATCTGTACCATTAAGTAAAAAAGAAGTTGACTTAGTTACATGATTGGTTATAGTAACCCTTTATCGGGTTTTGGTTCTTCTTTCCAATTGCCTCTATGGTACTGCATACGCATCTTCTCCTAGTATTGGGTTTCGATACTCATCTTCAAGTGCTTCTGTGGTGTTACATGTACACCTTCTCCTTTTATTGGGTTTAGATAATACTTTTCAAGTGCCTGTATAGTACTGCATGTGCACCTTCTCCAGTCTCGTACAACAAGCGCGGTTAATGCTCCCTGAACTTGATTACTCTGCCGGTCCACCTCTACACATTTTTCTTTTTACTTCAAATACATTGTGACCGAAAAGTTTTCGGAAATTCTCATTTAAAATTCGCGCGCTGTATATTTTTCGATATTTTAAGTTTATGTAGTTTGGCAGCACTGTCCTTAATTACTATGAGCGCGATCTGTCAGACAGTTCGTTTACGGCAGCTGTTGAAACCAGTTCACCTCAGTAGTGCGTTGCGAAAAAAACAATGGAAAAAAATATTGAACAAAGAGTTTGCATCAAATTTTGTTTTTCGAACGAAATTTCGTGTGCAGAATCGTTGCGAATGCTACAAAAGGCTTATGGGGAATCAGTTTTATCGAAAACTCAAGTTTATGAGTGGTACAAAGCCTTTCAGGACTGTCGTACGACCGTCGAAGACATGCCGCGTTCTGGACGACCTTCGACCTCTACCACCGACGAAAACATTGAAAAGGCAAAGGAAATCGTGTTCAAAAATCCTCATGTGAGTGTTAGAGAGATAGCACGAGAGCTAGGCATCGGTCGTGAGATGGCTCGTTTGATTTTGGTGGACAATTTGTGTATGCGACGTGTCAACGCCCGGCTTGTTCCGATTCACCTCAATTTGTTCAACATTATCAACGATTTTAAGGCCAAACATTCAATAAATACCATCGAACAGCCACCGTATTCACCTGATCTTGCACCGTGTGACTTTTTCCTGTTTCCCAACCTCAAATTACCACTCAGAGGAACGCGTTTTGAATCCATAGAAGACGTAAAACAGAATTCGCAGAGGGAACTCAAAGCCATACCGGAAAGCGCCTATAAAAAATGTTTTGATGATTGGAAGAAACGTTGGCATTTGTGTATCGCTTCTAATGGATGCATATTTTGAAGGAGATAAAATAAATATTGATGAAGATTAAGAATTTTGCGTTTTATTTAAAATTTCCCGAAAACTTTTCGGTCACAATGTATCTCACTTCACTAGAGCATTGTCTTTCATTCTCACGACAAACCAGCCAGCGAAGCTGCTGGATATTAATTCACTGAATAATACAATGTCTTGATAAAGTTAATGCAGATCGTAGTTTATTCGGATGCGGTAGTCCTCCTCTCATAGAGGACCAACGATCTTACGCAATATTGTTTTCTCGAAAACTCTTATCGCTGTTTCATCATACTATGATAACGTCCATACTTCTGGACGATACAAAAACGCAGTTAGGAAAAAATACGTATGAAATACTTTTTCCTAGAAAAATTCTAGCGCTTTCTCATCATACCGTGATTACCACCTTGCTATTGGATCATACAAAAAGGCAAATGGGATGTGCGATTTGTTGAGCGTAAGTTTTGTCGTTCGAGAGAGTGCTCTACATACCAATTGCCTATTGAACCCTATTACCTATTGTTTACAGTATTTTTCTTGTTTTCATGGTAACATCATTCTTGTTCGTTGCGGTAGTGCCAAGGTAAATAAAATTCTTAACAGCTTTGAAAGTATAGTCGCCACTCAACTACCTAATACGTTTATTATAGATAAATTAAAAAACCAATTAGTTATCTTATCCGATCATGTAACTCGCAGTATCTAATAGAGACTTAACTGAGGTTACATGTATTCAATTATTTGGAGTCCAATTTATCTTAATTAAACAACTTTGTATCTTTTATAGAGCTCTATGGAAGATTACTAATTTTTTTTTGTATTTAAAGTAAAAATTTAAATTTAAAATCAGCTTTATATATATAAATATATATATAAATACTCCACAACAGTTAGTTTGTTTTATTTTGAAAAATACAAATGCAACTATTCTGAACCACTCAAAATATGTAATTAAATTTTCACAAAGAATTATTTCAACCCTTGAAGTTAGCACCTGCCGGGAATTATTTCCACAAAATAGTCACATTTTCATTAAACCTTGTACCAATTTGTTATACAAGTGAATTATATCATTTGATATGCCAACTATAAATTAATTTTTATTAAATTTTATTACAGTTAATGTAATTTTAATTATCACAAATCGTTAAGGTAAACCTAGCAACTTATCTTTAATCAGTGCTAGGTTCAGTGAATTCAGTTCTATATAATTGGCATATGACGTGTAAACACAAATTAGAGTTTTGTATTTTAGAAGCATAACAGACTTCATATAAATTATTCTAAACTTAATTTATTTATTCTTTAATAACTTAATAATTTCATTTTTATTTTTTTACAGGTTTACCGGAATTTCCCTTAGGCATACCTATACCCCATGGTATACCAGGACATCCAGCTGGTTTGCCGACAGAGTTTTGGCCACCACATTTTGCCTTACATCAACATTTCAATCCTGCTCTGTTACCACAAAATCTAATGCCACACTATAAGCTGCCTAATTTCCACACATTGCTCTCACAATACATGGGTTTAAGTAATCTAAATGGTATTTTCGGTGGATATCCGCAAAATCTTTCAATGCATACAGCAGCACAAGTTAGTCCACCCTGCAGTAATAGTCCTCGTGAAAGTCCACCGATTATACCCGGCGGTACAACTGTCGTTTCCGGTGGTGTTACTCTGTCTTCCTCTGCAGCTGCTTCTCCAAAGAGTCCACTGACCACTGTAAGTGCTGCTTCGACGCCCGTTTCAGTTGTGACGAAAAGTGAAGATTGAACTCGACTTACTGATATTTTTAGTATTAGTTGAATTTTATGATTATGTATGCGATATTGTGTAGAATATTTGTAGGGTAAATGCAAATCATCAAGTCGGAGAACTCTTAAGTGAACGAAGAAGTAGAGAATAACTGAGTTATGCAAAATGTGTATAAAGTGATATAAAATAATAATTTTTTGTAAATTCTAAAAACAATTTGTTTAAATTTTTACAATATTAGATATTTTTTATTTTAATGTATTTTTAATATAAAATTTGTATTTATATAGAAATTATATGAAAATTGTATATATATTTTAATTTAAGAACAATAACAATTATTCAATTGCCAAATATTATTAAATTAGATGCAGTAATAATATATATATATATATAACATATACATACATATATAGTATTATGTATTTGTAAACTTAATATAAGTTGAGTATTGTACAATATATCTATGGGCGATAAGCAGTATTAAATCAAACAGGAAAAAATTATTATAATAAAATGAATGATTTACACAAATTTAAAAAATATTTTTTAATTTTTATTATTAAAATAGTATATTGGATATTATTCATTGAAATTACTTAAAAACATATAGAATCTTCTTTTTATGTATAGGCTTTAACAGAGATTGCTCATTATCAGAATTCAACGGACCTCTTATTACAGTGGATCATCGAAGTGTTCACAGACACTATTGAATAAAAGCGCTTTAGAGACGAATTCGTGTTTCATTAAGCCAATAAAAAGATAGAATGAAAAAGATATAGAATATAATAGAAAAAGATAGAAAAAGAGATAAAAATAAAAAGACGCATAGATTACTTATCCAGAATTCAATTAAAGTTAACAACCCACAAAGGCCTCAAACATAATCTAATCATAGCCACGAATCACCCTAATCATTACCTATTTATAGGTACCTATTTATGATTAGACCTATTTATAGGTAATGATTTGAATATTTTTAAATCTTTCCAACTTCTAGTTATAAATTCAACACTTAAAATCTCAGTTTTACCACTAACTGCAATTACTATTTACAGCCATTGACAGCTGGGATAAGTCAGGGCTGCCAGCGGTATCACAAGATTTTTTACCTGTGATCCCAGATAGCAAACCTAATGAAGAAAGAACTAAATATGCACTTCTATTTTTAGTTCAGAAATACTATTTCTTTTTAATTTTAATAAATTCGTAACAAAATTCAAAATAATTTAGCTATTTTGGTAAGATTGGTGTTCAGGATTGGGCTAAACCGTATCTTGAGCCGTTACCGATTAATCTACGTCTAATGAAAAGTCCGTGTTATCGATTTTTCCACATGGAGAGTATTTGGCTAAATGAAGAGTATTTGAAGTTTCCGATTGAGCCCCGACGAAAAAAAAAGAATAATTACCGATTGGACCACGTTAAATGAAAATAATACTAGTATTGGAGTAAACTAGTAATCCAGTTCTTGCGTTGTTGTTCTCAGCTTGCTGTTTTCGATTGTAATAGTTTGCAATACTATCGTTCCTTGCACTGAAGACTTAAAGTCCTGCACTTGATTAATACTAACATGCTTTGAAATCTTCCATAAACACTACTTCTTTAAATATTGGGTTTGTGATGTGAGTTATATATTTTCATTATTATAGGTTTCCTCTACCATCTTTCTTTCTATTTTATGTGTTGTTCTAGCATAGGAACACATATACTAAGAGAGTAAAAAATAATCTTACTTCCATAACATATCGTGTTATTCGAAAGGGGAACCTCCTTATATAGGAACACAAACAAATGGGTAAAAAAATATTTTGTCTTATATATATTTAGTGCTTACTGTAAAAAAATATTACTAGCAAAATATATTAAATTACTGAAATGGGCACCCTTACTAAAGCATCGATCATTTTAATAGTTTTAAGCTAAAAGTAACTCTCTTCGCTTAATCAATTTTTTTTAAACTATATTTATTGTACAGCATGCTGAAAAGTTTTGAAGTATTTCGTAGTCTATTAGTAATTCTATCTGATCTATACTTATTCGAACCTTGTTCAGAGAAATCTATAGACCTTATTAACTTTCGAATGTATTCTTAAAGGCATAATCTACTATTTAAATTTTTAGAGTACAGTTCTTAACAGCTATATAGAAGAGAAGGAGTCAGATCGAATTGGATAAGTTTATCTGATATAAATAGTACTGGAATAGTGAAAAAAAGTTTTATAATTCTATTGATTTTGAAAGTATCCTTATCTTACACAATGATTTCTGCATATTTTTTAATTACTCTTTACAGTTTTCATCGATTCCAGAGTTTTTATATCAGTTAGCTAAAATCAAAATTGGTTTTTTGTGGATCTATATAGCAGGGTACGAAGGACAGAAGTTTGTTACAAGTCATTTACGACGTTTTAGATTTTTGTAGAAAATTGAAGTCACATCAGAGTGAAGTCTCATTCTCTCAATCTTTATTAAAATATTCTTCAAAATGTTAGTATCCTTCAACTTGTTTCTTATCTTACTGTACTTTTAAAAGAAGTCTGTATTGATTTTTTAGTATTCAAAACTAAAAGTCGAAATTCTGTTGTGAGATATTTTCAATTTTTTGACAAGAAAAATAGAATAATAATATAAATAAGAAACATTAAAATAAAAATAAAAATTTTCTACATTATGTGATACTATTTCGATTGGTAAGAACATAATAATGCCCAATTGTTAATAATTTTGTAAGTGAAATAAAATAAAATCAAAAATCAAACGTGAGGACCCTTGAAAACAGTAACAATAAAATAAATTTCAATACTAAGCAATTCCTTGTGACAGCTTAGAGTTGATTTTGAAGGATGAAGGATGTTTTCAAATTCCGGTTCTATGTTGCTTCATACAAAACGTATCTTTGAAATTTTTTTCTTCCTCTAACAAAATAATTTTTAATTCCGCGTTTTAGTTTACTTTTGATGTGTTGAGATTTTTAACGAACTCTACCTAATATCCTTCAAAAGGAATAAGTGAAAATCTCACAAGGGTATGTGTCCGCATTGTGTCTATTTTTTTTATCGTGTTTACACCACTTTTCAGTATTGATATCCTGTAATTATAAGGCATTACGTGTAATTATGGTTCATTATTACTTCTAATATGTTGCAATATCTTAAGAGGCAAGTGCACTGCGGGATATCTGCAGCTTTAGTAAACGGTTCCGAAGATTGCAAACATTTTTTTATTAATGTTTTGTGAAGAGCCTTAAAGATTGATTGAGAAGGAAACTATCGAAAAGCGGTTGGCAATGAAACTTGATTTTACTTGTAATATATTTTTCTCAATGTAATTTACAAGTAGGGCTATTCAAGTTCGAGAACTACTTATTAAAAAAAAGCTATTGTTCGATTATACCTGAATTGATTTTCTATGTGATTAAATTAATTTGTCTTAAGCAAGGAAATATTTTGTTTCTGTGAAGGGCAGAATAACACTTTACCTTGATTTATTTCGAAAATTTTTAATTATTATTTTTTGATAAAATTTGATAATATTTTTTTAATAAATAAGTAAAACTCTAATAAAATTTAGAGTAGACCGTGTATTTTATATTGCAACTGAAAATGTGAGATATATATTATGAGAACAACAAAGTAATCCAAAGCGTGATGTAAATATTACACAGATAAAGAAAGGATGTCAATGAACTTTTACTAGTTAATACAATTTTCATATTAAACTGTTTTCGGTTAAAAAGCAAAAATCATGGAGTTATAAAGTGTAAAAGTGTGATCCGCACTTTTATTCCATAGTGTCTGTGATCATTCGCATGATCTATTATAATAAAAGCTCATTTGATTTCTGATAATAAGTTATACAGATGATTTTATTATAGTATACTGTGAAACCCAGCATATCATCCTGACGGATGCATTCTATTTGACAAAGAGTTCATAATAAAACTTTGGATACCACATACATAAGTTATATTCCGAATACCTTACCGATTTGTGTGGATTAATCTTTTTATACGACTGCCTGTAACTTTATCAATTTGTATAAATATCGGCGAATTAATCTACAGGCTTTGAGCAAATCAAAATCTAAGCAAATTAAAAATTGAATAATATTTGTTTTCTTTGCAGATTGGTTCAATTTAAGTATACCTATATAGAAATTTTTACGCCCAAAAAAACGAATTAGTAATTGCTTTCCTAGCTCTTTGTAACTATAGAAGTATTTGGTTTTTACTTGGATATGACAGGGTAGTAAATCAAAGTCTTATTTTATGTGCTTGGACAGATCTTATTATTTATACCGTTCAAGCATAAAAAAAAGATTTGGTGCATAAGACAAAGATGTGTCAAATCAGTGAACAATGCCAGGCAGCATTAGGTTCAATTAATTACCTAGGCCTTACTTTTAAAAAAAAGTATATTTGATGTCATCCCATTAATGCAAAACAATATTTGTATATAAACCTTAAATAAGCTTTAACCACTCTCAACCTGAACAAGCTAGAAAAATAAAATCCCTTTCTATAAGCTAGTCAGCAGTCCATCGTTGCTGTATGGTTGCTTTGAGTAGAGCAGTTAAAGATTCACTTCAAGAACTCCAAATAATCCAAACCATCATCTAATATAAGGTATATTTAAAACTCCCTATTGTATCTGATATTTTCATATACATAGAGACCTTTTTATTGACACTATGACCAATAATTCCTATTAAGTTTAGGGCGTCTAAACTATCCAATAAAATAAATGATTATTTTAATAGTTCTTTAGGTCAGATAAGAAGAATTCAAGCGATGAAAGGAAGATTTTCAGATAAATATACTGTCATACTAGAAAAAGGAGTTTTACAATAAAGTAATATAGAGTATATTACTTATAAAGTTATACTTTAGATATACTCGTATATTTGTATATAAATAAAGTAATATAGTTTGTAAAATTTTTCCGATACAGATTATATGATATGCACCCAGAGGAAGGGCTGTCTATGGTAGCTTATATCAATTCCATAAGCTGACAATTCAACTGAACACGATTGCGATCAATTTTGATCAAATTTTGATTGAATAGATATTATTAACGTATCTATTGGACTATTATTATTATTGGACTATTCTGACTTAAGTCAGAAGGGCCGGAACTAATTAATATAAATGGTGAAGTATGCTACTAAGATAATTTGAGTTTTATAGCAATTTTCTTATTTTTTAGTGAATATGGGATGTATTGACTTAATATACTTAGCACATTACTTAATTCTAGCGTCTTGAATTTTCACTTGTTCTTATCTCTGCCCCCCACCGTATGGAAGTTGGAATATTCTCAAGGTAAGGTATGCCTGTCGTAAGAGGTGACTAAAATTCCGGCACCATTCCGAGTCTGTTTGGAATGTAAATGGTAGTGAGTGAGATTTACTTGTGAAACCCGACCGGAGGTGTATATCTGGTACCACGGGGTCAGTGCTTGCAGTGTCGGCTGTCCTGACCACTTGGGGTTGGCAGTGTCATAGTGCCTGTGGTTAAATTCATACTTACGAAGGAATAATGACTGTATTTAACTTTTATTCGGCGTGGAACTGCATATTCACACTGGGTGCTGTGATCCAAAGATCAGCAGAGGTAAGGGTAAACGCTGCTCCTTGCTAAGGGGCAAGTATATTTTTAGAACATCTTTGCGTTGAGACTTTTAGGGCAGGTAACCACGTTAAAAAACACTGGACTCTGTTCTTATCTCTATAGTTTGAAGACTCATAATAATATACCTTCTGCTCAAAAAGTACTCGAATTTCATAAATAAAACACAAATTTAAATTTTATATCAAATTCATTTTATCTCCTTCAAAATATGCTCTTTCTGAAGCGTTACACATATGCCAATGCTTAACCCAATCTTCCATACACTTTTCGTAGGCCCGTGAAGGTATGGCTTTTAGTTCCTTCAGCGAATTCTCTTTTACCGATTCAATCGACTCAAAACGCTTACCACGAAGGGGCAATTTAAGTTTCTGGAACAGGAAAAAGTCGCATGGATCCAGATCTGGGGAATATGGTGCCTGAGCGATGACAGTGGTGCCGTGTTTGGTCAAAAAATCGCGTACAACAAGAATTTTCCATAGTAAAAAAAAATTTTTAAAAAAGGTT
Source organism: Teleopsis dalmanni (assembly GCF_002237135.1). Lineage (NCBI taxonomy): Eukaryota > Metazoa > Arthropoda > Insecta > Diptera > Diopsidae > Teleopsis > Teleopsis dalmanni. The sequence goes on along the minus strand of NC_051847.1, from coordinate 71,860,690 downwards.
TATTACTTAAGGAGTAGTTAACAAACAACAAAATCCGGATACTTTTTGAGCTGAAGGTATATTATTAAAGCCGCCACATTTTCTGGCTCTAACACCTTTGAGTTTTCAATCTCTTGAACTTTATAAAATTGTTAAGATACCAAACTCGCTGTTAGTTGAGGAGTCAATAAAAATTGGAATCAGTTTTGTGTAGGTACAGAGGAGAATTGTTATGAGCGTAGATATTAGATCAAAATAGAGACTACATAATTCAACAAAATATTTGTGTGCCATAAAAAACCGTATTTCATTTTTACCGAAAAATCCAAAAGTTTCTAAGCTACTTAAGTTAAATGAGCAGAATATATCAAGTAAAATTTTAGAGTAGCAATTCAAACATTTATCTGAATGATAGTACTCTGTTGACTGAAACTGACGGAAGACTGAAACAAATCTTCTTATTTAATTTTGAGTGTAAATTTTTGTCAGTGGTGTGTACTTCTTATTAGTTGTTATCTGCGATAGATAATTTTTTAGTTATTCAATACAATACAATAATATAAAACATATGTAGAACTGAAACTAATACCTTCATAAACATGGCATTTCCATATCAGCTTAAGTATTTCCAGTGGGGATCCACAATAGAGAGTATGCTTAATACCTAATTTATTTCTCACCTATTTCGATTAGGTTTTATTAATGTTTGTAGTCATGAGATGAAATACGTCCTTCACAAATATTAATATCAATTTTATGAATTTCATTTACGATTCGTTATTATTCGTGTTTGTTAAGACGGCAAAATTAAATTCCAACTGCAAATAAATGCAAAGAAAACGCTACTTAAAGGATTTGTGTGCATTCGCATATATTGAAATAACTTCTGCAGTTACGAGTATCTGCGCTGGTTACAGAAGAGGACACATCTGCCTTCTGTCGCTCCGTGAAAATTCAATAAAATGAAGTACAATATTCTATTTGACAAAGTGCTCCGCTGAAGTTTTTGTTGTAAATGCTGTTACCTATACTATATGTACCATGGGTGAACGTTTATAAATGCCCGTCAGGCGGCTAAATAGCAACAAAATACTTATGCAATATTTGCAGTATCTTTGCTGAAAAGGTAGTGTACTCTGCACTCTGCGGGCTACAAATATATGAAATTTATCAAGTGGATCTTTATTCACTCATTCAATCATGCACTTGTTTAGCCATTCAAGTGTGGACTTTTCCTCTTCTACTTCTGTGCTCTGTTCTCTGCTCACAATTTACCATATTTTTAGGAAGTTTTTGGTTTCTGTGTATAAAAAAGTGTTATTATAAATTAAAATTTTTATCAAAAATGGCAACAAAACTTTTTCATTATTCAATTCTTTCATACATTAATATGGTATATGCAACAGTTCATATCCCATAGCCGGGTTTCTTTTATGTTTGATTACTTGAGTCTGAAATGAAATTCATTGGTGAAGCACTCTCTACGATGTGAAGGAACTGAGACGAGCGCTTCTCTGATTCTGTATCGAAGTGACTATTTCATGCTGATATGAAATTATATTCAGCTTAATTGAAGTATTAGTTAAGGGTTGCTTTATATTATAAAATCAACGCATTATTGTTTAAAATATAATTTTTTACTATATATAAATATATATACATATATATTTGAAATGAGAAGAAATTCTTGCCTTTTGATGATTGCACTTGTAGTACAGCACTTCTGACTGCTGGCTGAATGTTGCGGTAATTAAACAACCTAAATCCGCTCAAAAAGTTCTTGAAACAGATTTTATTTCATTTAATTTCAAATTGTCTGTATTCGTGAAATATGAATAAAATGAATTAATACTGAAAAAGTTGGTAATGAAATCATTATGCACTTTTCTGTCAAACTTTTCAGTGCGAAAAAAATCCGTCCTTTAAAGGATACCTTAGACAATACCTTATTAGTAATAAAATTAAAATAAAAAGTATTGAAAGAGAGAGAGGAGTATTACGCTTTAACAAATGAATTTAATATTAATTTTTTTATTTTTAATTAAAAAAATTAAAAAGTAATAAACTACAGAGTAAGGCTATGAATAATAGAGATTGCCAGATTTTTAGATAGTTATGTTTTTTTTTTTATTATTGCAAAAATTAAAAAATTCTATAAAAAGCATTTAATAAATATTATTACATTATTTTTAAGGTTTCACATAAATAAAATAAAATCACAGAAAAAAAAATAGCAAAACATTTATTCTATTTATGCTAGATATAAATGATATGATACGAAAAATTCTAAGATAGACACACTATCATAAAGGTACAGAATTTTACGTGGATACCTGCCGTGAAGGCTTAATACCACGGTATTCTTCACAAACGCATCGGTATTTTGCACTGATAAGTGCCTCATGAAACTCCGAGGAATTCTGTCGGTACCAGTTTAAGTTATGTGTTTGGGCATAACTTCGTCCATGGTGAGAAGCGAGGCTTATCAAACATCTCTGCTGATCTTTGGATCAAAGCACTCGGTTGGAAAATGCAACTCCGCATCAAATGGAAGTAAATAAATGACGCAATTTAGTTATTTTGTTACTGAACTCTGATTTATTAGTCAGGACAGCCGAAGGTCCGGTCCTGACCCAAGTGGTGCCACATATACAAATTCGGTGCGGATTTGTAATTGCGACACCCGACCGGATTTGTAAGGCATTTACTACCAGTTATACTTTAAACAATTTTAGGTAGTACTTACTGGATTATAGTGGGGAAAATTTTAACCCTTTAATTTGAAAGGGGGGAGAGGGCGGTGTGACAACGAATAAATTGTGGACTTGTAAATACACCTAGTAGTCAAATCGATAGTCGGCTGAGTAAATAGTAACTCAGGATTTTGGAGTTCATATTTGTGATTGCTAATTTTGTTCACAAATTATTTTTTTGGGAAGGAAAGAAAAATTAACAAATATTATATTGAGATTGAAAATATAAGTTACGAAGAAAATTGACTCCGATTGAATAAGAAACATGTGCTATAGTAAAATTTTGGTTCTCATGTTTTTGGATACTCATCCAATTCATGAATTTTCTTGGGAACAAAAAATATTGGCAAGTATAATATTTGAGATTGGTATGGAGATTGAAGATTGAGAAAAAAATTGACCTGGATTGAATAAGAAAATTTTGCTCTAAAAAATAGAAAAAACTTACCATTAATAAAGAAGTCATTGCTGATACTGGAGCCCATTAAGTATCAAACTTAAATCGTTCTGGAGTACAAAAAAGTCTTTGAAATGGTGGAGTAATGTTCGAATGAATATATAACTGTTAAAAAAGACTTTGTTACTGAATAAGTCTTTTTTTGCTATAAACTTGTTATATTATTCTTAATGCAACGTGGAATTTGTTAAAAAGTGGTTAATATGCACAGGGGTAATACTTGGATCAATACAATTGTTCTTGTGAAATCTATAAAAAAATCTCTTACATTTTAATTTACTTACATTAAATACTTTAAAGAATAAATTATTTAAAAAAAGTCGTCCTTTACCATTTCAATTCTATTTAATATTTATATATTATTTTATATTATAATATATTTATATCAAGAATTTAGGTCAATATTCATTCTGTAAGCAAGACTATGAATGAGTAATGCTCATCTCAGCATTAATAGAGCATATCAAGAATATCTTATCTGACTTTTTTATATATATTTTTTTTTATTTAGGTTAGGAATTTAGGTCAATATTTATTCTGTAAGCAAGACTGTGAAAGAGTAATGCCCACCTTAGCATTAATAGAATCTGTTGTAAGAATATCTTATCTGATTTTTTGTATTCTAATCCACTAAACATAATTTAAATATACAAAACTTTTTTCATACTATATGTTAAGGATGAGTATATCCTTAAATTTCAATAAATGTAAATAAAAAATTATATACCGAAAGTCCATCAAGCACTTGTAACTTGTTGGATGGAATAATTGTATTTTTATTGTTATGAGTAGATCACCGAGTACATGTAACCCGTTTATATTTTCATGGAAAATAAAAGAGATGAAAAGGTTATGTTTTGGTTCGATTTGTATTGCGAACATATCCTAGAACACCAAACTCTTGCAAATCTCAAAACTACCGAACATATCGAGTACTGAAATATAGTAAGTGGTCCATTTTCAATACTAATGGCATATCTATTATTAAAGTTTGTGGAATATTCTTTACATCTGTAACTATCGCAATATAGAGTATATATGTAAACTATAATGAAAAGACTTATTCTCATAAATATCTTGGTACCCCAATGATATCTTTAATAATAATAATATTAGAGTAATTTGATATAATATGATGAATTCTATTGCAATTCTTTATTTTTTAACTAGTCTACTTCGAGTAAAAAAATTGATATATTATCGCAAATACTTGATAATTACACTAATTTCCGTAAATAAATATGCTATTCAGGTTTCAGAGTATATGAAAGTGAATTGTGAACTTAAAATTAAATATCATATATCCTTGTAAGGAATAATAATTCAAATACATAATAAATAAAACATTAAAAAAATTGTTGAGACACCGCAAATAAAATTTAAAACAATATTAAAACTCAATGAGAAATAATAAAAAAAATAATATGGGTTACGATATGGGTTCAACAATTTCCGTCTCATTAAGAGAACTGTCATGGGTCTGGGTGCTATTATGATGTAATGCGATACTTTCTTTTTCAAAAATCAAAAGGCACCGATCTTCAGCGTCTGTCAAAGACACTAACAAAAGAAAAATAAAAGAAAGGACATCTTACAAATTGAGGGATATCTCTCAAGTGAGTGGAAACAAATGTTGACAAATTTTTAAACAAATCGGAAAGTAGGTGAAATGCGACAAAAGTATCTTGTTTATTTTAAAGAACAAAAAATGACTTACTTATTTATTTTTGTTTTTTCTTCTTTTTGCCAAACTGAGCTCTATTTAAATCCTGATTGGAAACGATTTAAATCGGGTGTAGTCAATGATCGATAGATTAGAGCAATTGATTTTTGTCCGAAATTCGGTGTTGTGATTAAAGTAAGAGCAGCTGAGTGTTCCAGTAATTGCAAATGGTTTTTATGGTAGATTTAATTTTATTACGTTTCTAACGATTAGAAAACAATGTATTAATATATATTATATTGCAGAAGATTCTTAAGAATTCAAAGTTATCACTGAAAAGAATGTAAAAGTGAAAATTGGTGTAAGTGAAATAATTCTTTTCAAAATTTTTATTTATTATAGGTAAGTAGAGTTAATATATGGTGTAGGTATTATATATATAACAGAATATAGATAGACGTTAAAAATTCAAAATACCAACAATTGTAATTAGTATATGATTAACAGTCTCAAAGAAAATAAGTACATCAGACTTTGCCTACTAGTAAAGCAAGTAGAGTCCAAATTGATTACAAGAAAAGGCTCTAGAACACGATGACAACGTGTAAAATCAGCTCATGTGGTAGCTCTAATGCAATAACAATATCTAGTATTAATCTAAAGCTCCATAATATAATATCTCGTTGTAAACAGTTTATTAGTTTTAATAGGCCATCTGCTCTGTTAGGGAATATTGTAGATATTAAAATGCTTAAATATAGTAACAAAAATATGTTTTAATTCAGACTTTATCGATGTTATGATATAATTATAATAAATGCTGTGATAATCGCCTGAATATTCAAGTAAAAACTATTTAAGAAAATTAAATATTATTTATATAAATTAAATATATAAACTTTTATTATATAGTACATATAATATAGATGTATATAGTTTCTGAGACACATATAAGTCCAAACACCAAACACCAAATAACAAATCTACTGACTTCAGTGTTTTAAATTAAGAACTTGATAATTCTTGAAAAAATAACTCTTGGAGAGAAATAGACAATGATATAAGCAATGCCAATTAACTGTACATGCCCTCTGAAATATGTCTATGCCTTTTTTATTTTGTTTTTTATTGATGACTTAAGCATCGAAAGTCTAAGGTAATCCGAGACTTTAGCTCGATCTTGTCATTTGTCATTCGAATTTTCTGTATTTAGTTATTATTTAAATGACAAATCTGTTAAATGTTTTTCACTTTTCAAGAATGTCAGATTCCTTATATATATCAAGCTTAAAATATGTATTAATTAAGGTATAAAAGTTTTCTCTATGTGCGTCTGGTGAAATAATTTGCCTATATATGACCGACCTAAGTTTATTGTTACCATATGAATATTTTTTTATATGATATGGTATATAATATTATATGATATATGTATTTCATATTATACGGCGTTTGCATGATAATACCTTTTCTACCAATCTTTTTAGCATCACTGTCACTTTTTTCGTAATATACTATATACCTCTTGAATATGAGCGGCACATGGTTAGTATTATATTACTAGGAATATTTACACCATGTCTGAGTTTATTGTTTTTTTAATTTTGTTTATTCGCTACATTTATGTTATTTAATAAGAGATAAGCCGTATAAAGATTATATTTAATCACCGGGAAGAATATCGTTATGTATCGCTACATAACGTCGATGCATTGATTGGTATTTTTTAAAATGTTAGTTAAAATATCCAACAGATGACCCCACCTATCACTGGAGTACATTTATAGCTAAAATAAAGAAAGAATAAATATAAAATAATACATATATTTAATATATAATATTAATATAAAAACATAATCTAAATAAATAATAATATAATTGAATTATTGTATACTTAAAAAAAACATTAAATGTAAAAAAATATGTAAGCTGTAGGCGTAACCATGGCAGGTATATGGGGCTTCTCTACTTGATTCTTAAATAACATAACATTTACTGACACTTATACTTGCGACACTCATACTCATACAGCATTAGCAGTACTACCAACTTTACAAAGATAAGGTAAACTATTATTTTCAGTCCTAATAAATTGTTTGAAAGAAAAAGTATTTTTTTATAAAATATATACTTAAAGGATGTTTTTACCATCCTTTAAGTGATTTACATATATTATTGGATAAATTAGTACAGAATAATATTTAAATTTTTTATATGTTATAATAATATTAATAATATTCTCAATTAGAGACACTTAAAATGGTTAAAATGAAATTTAAAACACAAAAAAGGATAGATTTTATCAATGAAATGGTACGAGTATCTCAAGAAGATGTTAGGCAGGCAGTAAATGCACACGCTTCGCTTATTACGAAAGGAAATTCGTATTTATTATAATCGACAAGAAAGCAAGATAGAATATTCGTATCTGAAAGTACCTATGTATATACGAGTACACAATGAAAATTGCTCTCAATTGTGCATCATCCTGCCAAGGATTGGCTTGGCAATTTCTACGGTGTTTAGGCAATAAAATGAAATTAATTTAGCATATTACGAAGAAATGAGGAGGGAATGAGACGGCTCTTTATGTATGAGTGCCATGAAGTTCATTGCTCAAACTTTGTAATTTTCCGCGCGTATCCTGTTTCCGTATTGAACAATTGCCAGAGCGGCGTCAGTGGTGGCAGTAGCAGATGACAATTGAATTGTCAATTTCATTTGACAATTTTATTTTTCACTTTTTTTTTTGTTTTGTTACAATATTTCTTTTTATTGGCTTTTTTTAACTTTATTTTCGCGTACATCTTCGTCTTGGAAGCGGAAGTGACAGTTGCCAGATTGAGAGATGACATGCTGCTAATGGTGTATTTTGTGGCAAATGTAATTTGAGTGTGGAGTGAACGATTATCAGCCACTTATTTCGGTTAAGAGGACCATTGAGTTGATTAAATCAACCGAAATAATTGCCAAGGTGGGGGTGCGAAGAAATTCGAATAACGTGAGGTTTAAACATTTAATTGGGATTGTTAAGGGTAAATTCAATAAAATATAATATTAGTTAAAATAAAATATTAAATTTTTGTAGAAAATTACTATTTTGCTTAATAGTAAATAGTTCAAAAATATTGCTTTAAAGTAAATTTCAAATTTAGTCATAACAGATTTGTCAACAGGAGTGGTCTATCTAATGTGATAGAATGTCATTCAAGATTTTATGTACTCTCAGTGGGTAGCTAAACAGTATCAATATGTATCACGTCGAGTACATCCCAAAAAACTTCGTATAGGACTATTTTGGTCAATAGTCCCACTTTGGTCCTCTTTCGCTCTGATTAGTATTAAAATCTAATTAGCCTAAAAGAAAGCCAATGTTGTCTGTTCGCTAACGTAATCCTAACAGCACTTCTCTTGGATATGCTCGGAGTGATAGACATCGATTATTATTAAAAGAAAGAGAGTAATCGACTCTGATAGTTAATTACCCAGTTCAAGAAGTTTTTTGAAAAATTCCCTTTATATTATTTTGTATAGAATTTCACCTGCCGCTTTGGAATTCTAGTTCCATTTCCCCCATTCAAAAATCGGCCCTAAATTCAAAGCCAATGACATAATTCTATGTAAATATAAATAAATTATAGTAATCAGAGGAAATTTAATTAAAATCAAATGAAAGGATATGTGTGCCTAAACGGAATTAAGGAAGCGTGTTAGAAATAAACAAAATAGTAAATGTCAGGTGCGATAAACGCAAGGGTAGGAAATTATTTAAAGTTATTATTGCAGTTAAGTTTGTTTATGAAAATACAAAACTTAAACACAGAAAATTTTTGTTTGTTTCGTTAAATGTAAATTAATATTAAACAGAATATCAGAAAGGTGTGCTACATATATCGGCAATACTGATTAGTCGAATTCCTTACAACAGCAGATTTTATATAAATTTTGTATATATTTTATATGTTGGGAATGTTGGGACCTATGACAAAAAATATATCATCGCTTAGAAAAAGAGGACATTTTTCATCCCAAAAATGTGAAGGTTCAATTCCTGATAATTATAATCTAAAAATTGCCATGGACTGATAATGGACATTTGGCAATATTCGAAATACCTGTTTAATAAAAGAATTTATTTGTTTTAATTTAAATGCGCTAATCCAGATTTGGCAGAAGGTAAACAGTATGTGTGACGTATCCATGTATCGAGGGATTGTATCGATCCATATTATTGCTACATCATAATATGGATCGATTATTAACCTATACATTAGTTAAAAGTGTAAAAATGTACCATAAGAATAATGAAGCTATAGTAGTATGGCTATAGTAGCGAAAGAGTGCTGGATCATGCATTTCGTATAACCATGGTATTAACTGTCAATTCAGATATTTACATCTAAATGAATGCAATTTTTTTTGGCGTCGCATTAAAGATATGGATGTGGAAGATATGTTGTTTAACAGTACGACACTTTATGTATTCCCGAATATGTAATTTAACGTTTAGATGATATTTAGATAATAGATTTAGTCATCAAAATCATGAGATTTGTTCTTACAGCTATTTTTCCAAGGTTATCTAAAGGCGAGTGCTTATGCAGACAATTGTCTAACTTACAAAAACGAACATCCATTACGTTATATGCTATAGGCCGACAAAGGATCCAGTGGTGTATTTATGAGAGAGAGTGTGATATTAGGAAACACGCTAACACCCGCCTTAAGGAAAATAATAAAAACGCCGTCGAAACCATTATTTTGTAGTATATTACCGTTCTGGTTCAATCCCGGTTACGCTGTTAGCGGTTTTCTAAGAGACACACTTAAGGTCTCAATTGCAATATTTTTTTTTATATTTACATTTGAAGCCACAAAATATTTGAAAAGTGTAGTATTGACATCATAAATGTATCTATTAAATATTATTAAATATTTTTATAAAAATTGTGTTCATATTTAAATCGTTTAGTAAACAATATATAAATACTATGGATTATTTGAAAATTAAACATTTAATTAATTTAATCTATAATACATTAAGACTGAAAAGTTTTCGGAAATTCTCATTTAAAATTCGCGCGCTGTATATTTTTCGATATTTTAAGTTTATGTAGTTTGGCAGCACTGTCCTTAATTACTATGCCAAAAATGAGCTCGATCTGTCAGACAGTTCGTTTACGGCAGCTGTTGAAACCAGTTCACCTCAGTAGTGCGTTGCGAAATGTCTTCGACGGTCGTACGACCGTCCTGGAAGGCTTTGTACCACTCATAAACTTGAGTTTTCGATAAAACTGATTCCCCATAAGCCTTTTGTAGCATTCGCAACGATTCTGCACACGAAATTTCGTTCGAAACACAAAATTTGATGCAAACTCTTTGTTCAATATTTTTTTCCATTGTTTTTTTCGCAACGCCCTACTGAGGTGAACTGGTTTCAACAGCTGCCGTAAACGAACTGTCTGACAGATCGCGCTCATTTTTGGCATAGTAATTAAGGACAGTGCTGCCAAACTACATAAACTTAAAATATCGGAAAATATACAGCGCGCGAATTTTAAATGAGAATTTCCGAAAACTTTTCGGTCTTAATGTATATAATAAATTATTATTCCAGTTACATACTTTGTGACTGCCCAGCCTTGATCTGGGCCAGGAGGAGAACACTTGGTCGAGAACTACTCTCCCCTTCTAGCATTAGGAGATCCTCAACGGTCGACATTCCCGCTTTCATTTGGAAGGCGGAATGTCTTCTGTTCGGTAAGGGTCTGTTACAGCACAAAAGTTTAACAATGGTCGCAGTGCTCCATTCCGTTGGGAGCTGGTACCCCGTGTATTTTTATTGCTATATTCTGGTGCAATTTATTTAAAATAAATTATAATCACAATAAGTTGAATTATAAGCAATTTTGCAAAAAATAATAATAAGCAAAAAATAGAATAAAATAAAATAAATAAATAATGTAATACAACAAAGTAATTTATTTTAATTACATGTTTAATTTTTTAATTAAAAATTAATTAAAATATTTACAAATTCCACATTGCTTGATAAAATTTATTTTTATTGCTATGATTTCATAGGTGTTTAACTATTTTTTATGGTGCTAGGAGCAGCTGGATTGGTTCACAAAGTGTTTTATTAATTAAGTTTAATAGTTGGAATTTGTTTATCATTGTTATGTGATTTATTTGCTTTATTTGTTAAAGTGTCATATTGGTTATATATGTGTGTCTACATACTTATACCTATGTTGACATGTATATTGTACATATTGTATTTCAAGGGGTTAAATAATAAAAAAAGATAGCCGTGGAATTGTTTGCGGAGCTTATAAAAATGAGGGTGTCACTGCAATAAAATCGTTATTAATTCAATGACTGTTGCTAGGCATTAATATCCTTGAATGTGTCACTTCTGAACCCATTTAAATAATGTCAATTTGTTAAGCTAATATTTTCGTTAAAGATTGTTATTATTACACATAAAAAAAAGGTATTCTAAAAAAAAATTTATTGTTCCATGAAAATTTAGGTACCTAAGTATGCAAATTATTCTTGTGGCTTTGTTATATATGATCTTCCATATGCACAACATGAATTGAATTTCTTCAAAAAAAAAAAAAAATAAAATCTTATCGCGGTATCAATGTCAGTATAATACAAAAGGAAAGTACTCATCATTTGCATTTTATCTCAATATATTCGATCTAATTAGTATTTTAAACAATTATTAAAATCATAAAGAATAAGAGAAGTATAAGATTGTATATGCGAATTCAGGCATTTTATAACCTTGATTTCTTGATTTCATTCCTAAAATAAGAAAATAAGAAATTGTAAATTGAATCAATAAAATTTTTAAATAAAGAAGTAACTTACTTACCAACTATTACTGATTGCCGTCTTTAAATTTTATTTTATACCTATTAATGAAAACTTTAATCAAATGATTGAGTACGAATATTTATCATTCAGACCGACTTAGATAGATAAGATAAGTATGAACGGGGTACTAGCTTCCACTTGAGCAGAGCACTGCGACCATGATTGATATTTTGTGCTACAACAGACCCTAACCGAACAGAAGACATTCAGTCTTCCGAATGAAGGCTAAAATGTCGGCCGTTGAGGACTTCTTAATGTCGGAAGGTGAGAGCAGTTCCCGACCCAGTGACCTCCTCCTGGCCCAGATCAAGTCTGGGCAGTCATATAGAATGTGACTGGATGTCTCCTCTGCTTCTAAGCAGAGTCTACACTCTATCTCTTCGGACAGGCCCATTTTGTTCAGGTGGTAACGTAGTTCATGATGACCCGTTGGATATCCCACCAGTAATCTCAACTCTGTTCTGCTGAAGAAGGTTATCAGACCGACTAACAACGGTTTAAATATAAAAATAGATGTCGTTTATTGTTCACTGTTGACCCTATTTAAACCGATTTGATTATTATAAAGTTCAGTTTGATTAGAATATCGATGTTGTAAAGCAAAGCCTACTTAAGTTCAAATAATGACCTGCTGTAATACCATGTATTAACACCATTGTTTATGAACGAGTGTTGAATGATCATCCAAAAAGTTAACTAGCCGAGGTAGAAAGCATATTAACAAATTTCGAAAAGTGAAAGCGAACTCAATTAATAAGTCCATAAGCTTCATTATGCCTCTAATTTTAAGGAATAATAGTTCAGTTAGGTCAGTAAGAAAAGGAGGTTTGGGCACACATAACAAAGAAAGTAGAACATACTTACGAAATCCTCAGGCGACCACCATCACGATAATAGTAATATATTTATCTTTTACTGAGCCCGATTAGGTCTAGAGTCATAAAACTAGAAATTTTGTTAGGCTTAATAACAATAACCTCTGGTTACACATGGACAATAACAAAGACGATAAAACATACTTTCGAAATCCTCAGGCGTCCACCATTACGATAATATTGATATATTTATCTTTTACTGAACTCGATTGGGTCCAGAGTCATAAAAGCAGAAATTTTGTTAGGCTTAATAACAATAACAATAACAATAACAATAATAGGCTTTACTCTCAGGCGACTATATCACTAAATGTGATATATTTACTTTTTACTGAGCCCGATTAGGTCTAGAGTCATAAAAACAGAGATTTTGTTAGCTTTAATAACAATAACCTCTGGTTACACATGGACAAAAAGAAAGTAAAACATACTTTTGAAATCCCCAGGTGAACACCATCACGATAATAGTAATATATTTACCTTTTACTGAGCCGGATTATTTCTAGAGTCATAAGAACAGAAATTTTGTTAGCCTTAATACCATTCCTCAAATAGTGCACATCAACTTAGACAATAACTCTAAGAGGTCGTGGCGTACTTTTATAACTCCTAATATTTTTAAAAAATATATCTTTATATATCGTTATACGCAATATTTATTTACACTTCTTAAAAGACTTTTTTATCATTTCAGTATAATTTTATTGTTAATTAAAAATATTTAAGTATACAAATAACTGAATTCAAATGAATACTTTTGTTATTGAAACCATATTCAGTTATGTATAGGAACAGTTTACAGTAATACTTCAAGCACTCAAGGTATTCCATTGATGGTCTACCAAAAAAAGTATCTACCTTAACACAACAATTATGGCATATCCATAAACATTCAAATATTCAAGTATCTCATACATAAATTAAAAATAAAAAATAAATTTTTAGCAAAACAACTCGTAAACCACATCGGGTAACATAAAAGCAAAAATTTACTAAAAATATTGTATATGGAATGGCTACCTTTCAAATTTAATCAGGCATATAATATGGTATTTCAAGCAGTTTACCTTATGGCAATTGTTCGGGAAACAAAAAATGGTTTGCGAAAATGCAAAATTTCAATGGGAATGAGTGTTTGAATCCTTTGGACATGAGTGCCACAATTATCACCTCAAATAACACCTTGAGCATTTGTATTTGTCGATATGTGAATGCGAGCGTTTTTGTATCTTTAAGCCTATTGTAATTTTTAAGTACCAATACTTCTTATTTGAATTTTAATTACCTCTAAATAAACACTTTATTTTACTAATTTGTAGGCAATTTTCTTTAATGAATACTTTAAAATGGAATATATGGTTAAACTATTTGGGAAGAATTCATTGATATGGGATTAAACTTTTTAATATACTTTAAATCTCTTTTAAATGAAAATATTTGAAATATATCCGTACTTCAGAAATTAGTGCAATTGAGTAGTAACTTCAGAAGCATTAGAACTCCATTAGGAATTAATGTGTTTCACTAATTCTAATACTGTTTTTCTTTCTGCATTTGGTTTAGAGATAAAGTACTGCCTTAGATACTCTTAATTTACAAATATTTTAAATCCTCTAAATTGAAATTGCGATATAAGTAAAAAAAAAAATTTATAAATACTAAAAAAATGTATATCGAAATAGCCAATTAGCAAACCCCAATACATTGTCATTCTTTAGAAATACATAAATACTGCAATTTGTCACAACATTAAAAAAGTGTATAGAAAAAGACTGATAAAACCTCTATAAAGCCTCTATTAGAATCAATTAGCGAACGATTATCGTTGAACTTTTTTATTTTGCCAATTTAAATGCACAAAGAAATTTGCACATAAATTGCGTGGAGTGCAATTTATTCTGCCCTAACGCCAGTAACACCATCACATCATACCTTTGAATATAGCCAACAACATTCATCATCGTACCATCATCATTCCATCCACATCCACATCCATTGTATTATCCTTCTCAGCATAGAAACATGACGTGTTGCCACCCTCGTAGTTTTTCGCACTGCAGGAAAGCTCCTTTTTTGTAACAATTTTTGCTTCACGCTCGCATGGACAAAAAATGCAATCACAGTGCATTGCTTTTATTGCGAGTCCTGTCAAAAATTGGAATCAATCAAATTATCCTGCTTATTTTTTTCATATTTACTTCGGATTAAACTTATCAAAGCGTTTATTGCACATCAAACGTAAAAAAGATAGAAAATTTGCTGGAAAAGATCATTTCTCTGGCTATTCAGAATTTATTTTTGAAATTTTTGAAATTTTTGAATTTAATCCTTACTGCGGAGTGTAAGGATGCCAATGCATTTATGGTTACAAAAATATTGGTACTTATTGAATTATAAAGCTTGGAAAAAGATACAAACTCAAAAAATGGGTTCATTATTATGTACTATATTTAATTAATCAAACTCGAATAAAATAAAAAATTGATTTCTAATTAATTAAATAAATAAGAAGAATTTTTTATAGATTCATTAATATATTTTATTAATTTCAATAATATACAGTAAGCCCCGCTATAACGCGGTAGATTGGTTCCACGTTATAGGAAAACACGTTATAGGGGTATTCCCGTATACCCCAAGTACACACGTGCAAAGGTACGTGACGCTAATTATGAACTGTACAAGTCCCGCGTTATATGGGGGAATGACCGTGTTATACGGAGGATTGAAATCGCGTAATATGAAAACGTGTTATAAGGGTACCGCATTATCGGGGATTACTGTACTTAATTATTTAATATTAAAAGATATATTAATATTTTACAGTTTTAGGGCGAAGGGCCTAGCAGTTTAGTTCCTTATTTTTAGTTAACTTAAATATTAATTTTAATGAATGTATAAATAAATAAATAAATAAATATTTTACATCAGCAAAACTTACGTACAGAATTTGAAGATCCATTGCAAACTACAAGTCAATTTCTACGATGCTTGTTCTCGAACAATGGTTCTCGAACATCGTTGCAGCTAGAATTTGTTTTTTCAACACTAATGTTTTCTACATATTTTACTCATATACACTGAGAAATATATTTAACATATTTATATATACATACATATGTAATACATACAATACATACTTTCTTTATAGTTATATTCACTTTTCAATACTTTTACTAACTTAAGTATTACTTTAAATATTTATATATATGTATATATTCTAAGTAGAATTATAGCAGAAGGAAGAAAGTTTACATGTCTCCACAAACAAATGGAACTTTAATCTGTGGCCGATTTCAACAGCCGGATGTGCTATTGAGCACAGTCCGTTGAAGCCCCCAAAAATATTTTTCCTTACTCTTAAATATTTTCTATTGTCTATTCTTAAGTGATAGATTAAAATACAAGAAAATAAATTAAAAAAAAATATATATATATATATATTCTTTATACTAATTTTCACCTTTTAATTAATAATAAAACATCGATGAAGCAACACTAAATTTTGTAGACATTAGGTATATAAACGGTCATAAAAAAATTGGTTTTATTATTAATTCAAAATAGTAGCACAACTAATATATGTATATTTATAGAAGCCCATAACTCGGACTTCTATAAATCGAACTTCTATAACTCGAAACAAAAACAGTGCACCAAGGTTTGAGAGAGCAAATTAAATACAATTCTGCTTCCATAACTCGAACTTCTATAACTCAAATGTCTCCATAACTCGAACAAAAATTTTTTTCCGTGTCGATAGGAATATGGAAAAGTACATTCTATAAGTCGAATATTTGTTTTAAGTATAAATACGTTTTTCTGTTAAGGGAAGTCTCTTTTTCCAAACCAAATGTTTAATTTTTTCTTTCTAATGATTTTTTGGTCGCTGGTAGCGTGGTTTAAAGTAAATAAAATAATTTCCAATTATATTGAGCTTGACAATGAAATTTGTACATCAAGCTTTCTTACAGCTGACGATATTATTAGGCACTATAGCTCTAAATTACTGCATCCAATTCTAAGCGCAACGGAAACTGATGATGAGGGTTCGGTGGATGTAATTGTACATCAGTCTTCTAAGAATGAAGTAGAAGACTTATTTAAAATTCTGAATTTTTATTTGCAAACGAATCAAACTACAACTAATGATCACTATAAGATAATGAATAAAGAGAAATCTTTTTTTACTGAAAATAAGAAAAGAATTAAAGTCCTAAACCCTAATTTCTGAATATTTTACTTCACTAAAACTTCTGTGCTTTATTTGATTATAAATAAATAAATATTTTAAAATGTGATTCTAGTTTCTTCCAAAAATAAAAAAAAATATAATTCCTAAATTCGAAGTCTCCATAAGTCGAACCTATTCTTTGCAAAATTGGACTTCAAGTAGTGGAAGTTTGACGGTATTTTAATATACATGTATGTAGCTACATATATATAGTGTTTTTGATTAAAAGTAAGTCAGTTCGCCACTGATAAACCGTAAGAACTGCATTACCGACATCAATTATTAAAAACAAAGATCGAAATGAAATTGGCACGGTTTAAAAATATTTAAACAAAGCTTAGTTTTTACTGTCTTCTTCAACTGATAAGTAATTTTTTTAGCATTGATCTGCTGTTTTATTTTCTTATTGTTAATATGTTTTATTGCAGATATATAATTTAACAATAAGAAATTACAGGTAATTCACAGACTGTTAAACACATTATGTAAACCTATGTTAATAAGTGAGGAAATGTTAAAATATATAATAATAAGTGAGGAAATGTTAAAATATATAATAATAAGTTTAGTTACAACATTTTATTTTCTTCACAAATGCATTAATAACTTACAAATATTATCATTACAACAACAATTGCTTTCTGATATAACTCCATTATATTACAGACACATATGTTACATACATTATATCATTGATTAGCTTAACTCTGTTCGTAAACATGTCAATCAAAATTTAACATTTCTCCACATATTAACATATGGCTACATAATATATTTAACAGCCTGAAAAGTACCTGTATTTGCTTATTGTTAAATTATTTTCCTGTAACCAAATATACTAACAATAAGAAAACGAAACACAGCAGACCAATGCTTACTTATCAGGTGAAGAAAACAACAAAAACAAAGCTTTGGTTAAATATTTTTAAACCGTGTCAATTTCATTTCGTTCTTTGTTTTTATTAATTGGTGTCAGTAACTCAGTTATTGCGGTTCATCAGTTGCGAATTGACTTATTTTTAATCAAAAGTCAAAAATTTAAAATAATTTAGTTGTGCGTTTATTTTATTCTATTAAAAAGTGCTTCTTTAGTGTAATTAATTAAAATAAATTATTTAAAGTCAATATAATTTATTAAAGTCGTTGATAAGGATCGTTATTCCTAGTTATTTCTAAAGTGAAAAGTGTAGGGTAAAAAGAAGTGAAAAGTGAAAGTGATGTCGTAAATATGTATATAATAAAAGTGTTCTATAATTATTACATCAGCATATATATAATAAAGTTTATTATTATAGTGTTTACATATAATATAAATAAATATATCAATATGATACATATCAATGTAAAATACGAGGAGTCTACTTTAACTGTAGTCTGCGCAACTGTGATGGAGATTTTTGCCGCAAATACCAAGTAAGTGCAGTCAATAAAAATATTAAATACTTCTTAATATTTTAATTCCTTAATAATAAAATATTCAATAAAAGTCAATAAAAATATTAAACACTTTTTAATATTTTAATTCTTTAATAATAAAATATTATTTTTCGTAAGTAAAGCTTGATTTAATGAGTAAAAAACAAACTATATAGTATGAATATTAATTTTCTTTTACTCAAGTGTTCGCTATTTACAATATATGTACATATGTACATGGATCATTCTTTAACAAACCAAATTAACAGCAAAAAAAAAAAATTATGTTAAAATACTTCTAAAAACAATACAATTGAAAAAATTTTAGATTTTGTATATAATAAAAATAAAAAAAATAAAAATGTAAATAAAGAATTTTTATATCTTTAAAACATAAAGATAATATTAAATATTAAAATAATAAACTAATTAAATAATAAATTATTAAAATAATATAATATTAAACAATATAAAGCATAAAAAAATTAGCATTTAATATTAAAATTCGAATGTAAATGATTTTAGTTGTATAAAATTATATTTTAAAATTTGAAATATTTTTTAAAATATTTAAAAAAAAATTTTCTGAAATATATAATTGATTATATTTAAAATGCAAAGAATTTTAAGTCTCTATCATTCGAAGAGACTGAGATATGACCATTCAAAAGTAGTTCTAAAACGCAAATTCTCAAAAACCTATGTGGGATCATACCCTAGAAAAAAAATTTAAAAATTTCATGAAGACAAAGATACTTCTATACTTAAAAAGAAGAAGTATCTTACAAAATTTTAGCGAAATTTGATGATGAGTTTCAAAATTGTGCCGCTTGTTAAAGATCTTACCATATATAGTCGAAACATTATAATAATTAACAAAAGAACCTTTTTATTTGTTAAAATATAACATTTTTGCGTTTTAGAATCACAATCCTTGCACTAACAACTTATGATATATTTTTATTAGTATTAATTTTCTATTGATATACTCACTAAGCTACAGAATCAATGGCTTAAAAGCCGTGTAAAAAGGCTTTTTGATGGACAATAAAGATAAAGTTTGAATATTGTATGAATATAATTTTGGAAAACTACTTTATTCTTTGCAATAAAATAATTTAGTTAGTTTTTTTTTGTAAAAATGTTGAAAACAAAGTAAAACATTATTATTCTTATATTTGACTAACCAAACGACATTATTACTTTGCTTGTATCGGAATTTACCTCTACTCGTTAATCTTTACTTATTCTTTATAACTTCCCTAAAACATTTACTCCCATCTATTTCGTTGTTGAAACTATCCACCCATCTCACCACGCCTACTTGACTGAAATCAAGTAGGCACCACCCCATACTGTTTGGAGTATAAATGACAGTAAGTGAGTTTCACTTGCGCCTCCCGACTGCTCAGTCTGGTAGAATGATTTTATATATTACTTTTCATAAAAAATAAAATTATGTTGACTTCAAATTATAGACGAATTCAAATACCGATATATATTAAACAAAAATTATATTAAACAGTTTTCAACTAACTAAAAGTGATTTATTAGTTTTTATAGTTGGTATTTGTGAAAAAGCTATAAAAGTGCTTTACTCAAGCACTTAAGTAATTTATATACAAAACAAAAGTTCAATTACATCGGCAATTGCTTGTAATAGAGTAAGAGCAATTAAATTCATGTTTTTTAATTCGTCGCTGTAAAGGCGTATTCAAATGCCATTTTCATTTATTGAACTTTATATTTTTCTAAGAACTTTTTCTTCGAAGACATTTAATTTTGTTAAAACTCTCCTTATACCGACATACATTAGGAGTGGAGTGATTAGTGTTTGAGCCATTATTGTTGGTAAAATTGAACTTACCAAACCTTCTGCGGAACACGCGTTCCGTATTTCTTAAATTGATTTATCTTGAACCTTTCTAAGGTGTTATTAAACTTTTAGGCAAATTAAACTTTAGCAAGACTCTAAATAATTTGTTGTAATTTGTGGTAGTCTATATAGCAGATAATGTGATATAAATTACAAATACCTACACATTCGTTAGGATTTGGAAAACATGTTTATGCTATATGGTATAGCTCATTCTTTAAATGGTGAACAGTACTTCGTTATTAAAAAAGACGAGTGGTTGTGGCCGCATCTTGAACCGCTGTACTAAACGTCATACTATTCAATTTATATTGTGTTAAATAAAAAAAAAAAATCAATAAAAAAAATATTTGAATTAAAAGTATTATAAGTATTATAAATTCGGAATATATAAACTATTCATTTGGCTTTTCAATGAACTCGTCTTCCGATACCTATATTTCTTCTTTTTTCAAACCCCTTTATTGTCGTTGGAACGTAGAGTAAAACGCACAAGATTTCCAACCATCCTCAAACTCTTTGCTCTAAAATTTTATTTTTAAGTTTCTTTTCCGGATGTGTTTGGGGATTTGCGATTGTGTCATTCTTGAATCACGATTGAGCGGGTCGATTCGAGCCACTTAAGTTGACGTTGCTTGATATTATATTGGATGTCGAAGTGAATAAAAATATTTTTGTAGTGTTGTTAATAATGTTTGTGGGATTTTTCTACATTCTTGTGCAAAGATATTGGAGAGGTTCGTTACTAAATTGTTATATGCTTATATATATTTTTATAAACATTAGGAATATAAAATTAATTTGAATGTAATTTAATTATTATATCCTTTGATCGACGACCTTAGTCAAAAGCGGCTGAAAACGCAACATCTGATAAGGTTGTAGGGTTCATATTTTAGGGTGTGCATGAGATTAAGTTAATCAACTGCTTTAGAAAAGGAAAGACTATGAATAGCTTTCGTTATATTGAACAACTGGTGCGCTTAAAGAAAGAAAATGGTGAAATAATGGGTCCATATGAAGAATAAAAAAATTCCTCGTTCACAAACGCACGGCATTGTCACAAGTCGTTAGTTATCATAGTCAAATTTCTCGAATTACACTTCTAATTGATATTCAATTCGCTGTGTTTGTCAGATTTTATCCCCAATAATCACTATCTGTTTGCAGATCTCAAAAATTTGTTTAAGGAAAAGATATTTGTATGAATTCTTCTGGCATCAATACCCCCAAAAATTGCTTAAGACATCGATAAAGCATTGATGCCATTATGATTCTTCTGACATCGATACCACTAAAAAATGCTTAAGATATTGATAAAGCATCGATGCCATTACAACTCTTCTGACATCGATACCACTAAAAGCTGCTTAAGACATCAATAAAGTATCGATGCCATTATAATTCTTCTGACATCGATACCCTCAAAATTGCTTAAGACATCAATAAAGCGTCGATACCATTACGATTCTTCTAACATCGATACCACTAAAACGAGCTTAAGACATCGATAAAGCATCGATGCCATTATAATTCTTCTGACATCGATACCTCCAAAACCTGATTAAGACATCAATAAAGCATCGATGCCATTTTGATTCTCTTGATATCGATACCCTCATTTTAAAGCCAAAGTTGAATTATTCAACAAGACAGTTAACGAAATATTGGAGTAGCGTTGGAATGACTGTATTAACCTTGATGGAGACTACATTATTGAATACCATCGAACATTGTCAAAAAGTTGTTGCTTAATTGGTTATTTTATGGATTTCTCAGCCAATGTATTATTCATCTAAAAATATTTTACATTTTAAGAAAAATGTTTTAATTTTAGATATACCTAATCTCTTTTTAATTTGACTGAACGGTAGCAAATGTTTATGTCGGATGAAGTACATTTATGATTGGAATGTTAAATAAATGAACGCCATCTGTGTCGATTAGAAATTACAAGATCGTTAAGAGAATTTATTGCAAACGCTTGTAGATGTAAAATGCTTCATTTTTCTTAGAAAATTATATGCACAAGTGCTAGTGTCTTGGGTGCAATTAGTCGAGGCGCTAATTAATCTCGATTATGAATGAAATAAGTTTGCAATACCGACATATCGTGAAATATATACATATGGTATATCAAGAATAGATAATCTTAAGCATGTAAAAGTTGCAATTTATTTTATATTGGCGCTGGGCCAAGGAATAAATGACGCTAACGAGATACAAGTACCCTTGCGCCTTTAAATGATGTGAAAGAATTTATATAAATATTTTTTTTTGCAAAAAAGTTTCGAAGTACAAATATAGTGATAAAGTGCACGTGCAAGTATAAATTAAAACTAAGATATTTAAATTTTTTTAAGTGCTCGTATCTCACTAATTTATTTTTATTCATTTTCTCAAGCGAATCACTTACAGTGGCGTGCACACGAATTTCTGCCTCGTCCAACCCACTAAGCAATCTGCATAAAAACAAACAAAGGCACGCACAATACGACTGACTGACTTACCCGTTTACACAATATTAAAGTAATTTTCGGATTGAATTGAATTCAATTAAATTTCAATTCGATTATTATTTCATTTTTGAGATTTTAAAACTCAAACGTGAACTTAAGCAACTTACACGCATACGACTCCGCTCCGCAGATGAAGTTTTTGTATTTGGGAATCTGGTACTCGTATGTGGCATATGGTCAATTAGTGTCATTGCTGCTTACGGAATATATACTCGTATATATGTGAAAACACGTCATGAATTTCTTGAAACTTAAATAGGATTGATCCTTATATATTTTTTTTTTTTTGTTAAATTACACACAAGAGGCTCGACGAAATCAGGACCATTGTTTTCACATCAATTATTATCGATGAAGTGAATTTCGCTTGAGCGTTCAAGTGCAGGAAAAATATTTGTGGAAAGCACCCTTTAGCAAGTCTGTTCGCATATATTAAAATATCCGTTGCGAATAATTATTTTGTTTTACGGTCTTCCATTATAAATAATTAATATACAATATATATAGTGCACTTATAAATGATTTTAAATAACGCATACATGTTTATTTTTCTTTTGAATAAAAACATTTTCTATTTCTAAGTAACTGAGACGGTAAAAGTTAATTGAATATGATATTATTTAATCTTTGGAAACGATATCTACAGGTTTTCATAAACTTCTTAACTTTATTATCCTAGATAACACACTACTCAATAAGTGGTATGACTAACTAAGAAAAACAAATTTTTTCTGTCAAATATCGATTTTACTCATCAATATAATCTCCTTCAAGAGCACTACATTCATACCAACGCTTCTCTAACTTCTCGATTGACTTGTGACATGGTGCATTGTCTTCGTGAAACAAAATTTTTTTCTTCGCCATTTGGATCCCGGAGTGAAGTAATCGATCCATGTTTTTTACATTGTCAAAAATCTGATTTATTACGTGCAAACACAGCCAAACACTGCTCTGAATCATCAACACGTTGTTGTTTTTGATCGACTGTGAGTAAATGCGACACCCATTTTCAAAAGAGCTTTCTCACGGTCAAATGTTCATGCATAATTGTAAACACACTGCCTTCTGATATCTTTACGGTCTCAGCTATATCAAGCAATTTCAATTTACGATCAGATATAACCAATTTCTGGACTTTTTTGATGTTTTCTGGAGTAACGACCTCAATTAGACGACCAGAACGTTTACCATCATCAGTGTCTGTACGACCACATTTAAATTCAGCAAACCAATAACAAATAGTTCTTTTCGATGGAGCAGAGTCCGGATAACACTTTTGAAGCCATTGCTGAGCTTGTACAGTATTTTTTTTCATCAAGAAGCAATGATAAATTAACACACGAAATTATTTTGAATCCATTGTTTTGAAAATAACAAAAGTAGCTTCCCTTAAATGGCTATCACTTTTTTTCTGACTAATCAAAATGTCATGAAATTTTACATCTTTTGAAGGTTGGCACTTCATAAATGCTATATGGATTTGACAATGGCAGCGTCATCTGTGTGTCAGTCACATGACTTATTGAGTGATGTGGTAGGTTTTAAAAGTGTTGGGAAAAGCCTCCCTACTGAAAACAATAGCTTATATTAAGAATTTACTTTTTTTCATGAAAATTGAGGTTAAAAATCAGATTAATACATTATGTATTACAGTAGCTTCGCATAGGTTAGATTAGATTGGAGTGGAGTGGATGCCTTGTGAATGTTTTAAGATCAATAAAGCTCACTTGACCTTAAATAATGATTCATTGCGGTACAATAGCATTAGTATGTATATACACTAAAAGATCAGTATATGACCAACGCCGAAAGGCAATGACTCCCCCATGTAGCTTCGCATAGGTTAGATTAGGTTGCAGTGGAGTGGAGGCCTTGTCAAAGTTTTAAGATCAAGAAAGCTCACAGTAGGTAAAGCTGGACCAACCTGACATTTCTATGAATTTGTCTAAGTTCCTAATTTTGCAGGATGACAGTTCGGTCAGATCAGCAAGAAAAGGGCTTCCAAAGATTATAAATCTTTTTCTAGCTAGAGTGCCCATCTCTACACATGAGATGGAGCACATTTTTTACTCATAGGAGGTTTCCCTATTATGCAGTAACCCGTCAGTACCGATACCATAGTGCTGAGTATGGTGCGTTTTTTTTCAATGTAGACCAGGTCAACCTGGACGTCTAACAGCAAGATTCGTCTGCCCAGTATTTCTTCAAACTTGTAAGAAAAATTCATGACGTAATTAAATAATTTATTTATACGTGTTATTTTATAAAAATTTTTTAAACAATGCTTAAATTGTAGAAGTATTAATAGATTAATTGCAATTTAACACAAATCACTTATATAGAGTATCACTATATATTATACCAGACCATGTGCAGTTAAATAATTATCCACGCATGGACCAATTTAAAATACAATTATATTAAATAGCTTACAATTAACTAACATTGGTGTATTAATATTTATAGTTAATATTAGTAAAAGAGCTATAAAAGTGCTTTGCTCGAGCACTAAAATAATATATATTAAAAAAAAAGTTTGATTTGTTTTAAAAAAAATATTACAAAATCTTTCAATTAAATCCAAGTAAATATTTTAAAATTTTTTTGTTTATATTTATTCTAAGTTTTATATTATATTTTATTCTATAATTCCTAGAAACATATATATATAAAACGGTTAAGAAAAGCGGGTCACTGGTTAAAACGTAACTTAAGTTAGTGATCTTGATTGGTAAAGCAAGTGCTAAACCTTTCCGACAAAATTCATCACATTTCCAAAGATGCTACGTAACAAGAATTTCAGTAAAAGCTTATCATGAGAAAGGAGTGGTCTATGAGATATTTATTCCATTATATATATTCCCAAAAAAGGCTATTTTAAGTGCATAAAACTAAGGAAGAGTTGGTAACAAGGGTGGTTTAAAAATGTGTTGAAATAAAAACTAAATATAAAAATTAAATGCCTTTCCAAGTACTACAAAGTCTTCCAGTTGTAAGCGTTCACAATTTTCTCAGTATGGGTTTTCCACCTATAAATATGTTCATCGATATAACAGATCAGTAATAGCAATGTTTAATAAAAATGTTGCTAAACTTATTTTGAACTTTTCATGTTGCGAAGAACTTTTATTTTGTTGATAAGCTTTAAGAAAATGTTGTTAAGCAGATACAAGTATACGGAAGTATACGGAAGACCATATATTATAATGTTTTCTCTGGAATTAGTTTACTGATATTACCATAGAGGTATAAAAAATAGAAGTTGGATATTAAATCTATGTTTAGCCCCAAATATTTATGCCTGTAATCATATGTGTATATAGGCATATAGAAAAACTTCTATGTATTCTTATTGTTAGCTTTTAGTTTTAATTAAAAATTGATAAAATTAAAATATGTGATATATTAAAATTTTATTAATCATAATAATACATTTACTTCACTAATCTAGTAATTTCAGTTAATTACTTCAATTAATCCAGTCTATTAAAACTATTAACTTTTTTCAAATTTTCCTAAGTCTCTTAAAACTTTTAACTTTTGTTTAGTTTTTTTTGTTGCTGTTTCTATAAATCGATATTTGAATTTTTGTTTCATATATTCATGTCACTATATTACTAAATTCATCAAAGCCTATTTAATTTTGCTTAACAAACAATAATATACAATCCAATCAAATCACATTATTTATAAATTTTATTTTTATGATATCATACTGTATCTTCCAAAAATATTAGCCTAATTTTCTGTTAAATATCCATTATTATATTGAAAGTATATACTAAATTTTAATATCTACAAATCATAAGCGTACAAACTAAATCCCACGATTGCTCTACATTTGGAGAACAACAACGATCAAGATACCTTGACCATTCTTCTCATGTAGATACGCACATTCCAAATTTATTCTATATACATATTATGCATAAAAAATACATAGATTTTTTGGCATCTCCAAAATTTTAAAATTTCTATTCAGCTCTTCGATTTCAAAACATACAAGTAGTCCACACCAATCGTGACCTCCTTTTATAGTTGAGGTGTATACAGTGGAAAATTTTCTCTATGTTTGAAAATTTTTTAAAAATAAAAATATAAAAAGCATTTATACGCAAGCTCCAAAATTTTGACGATATCGGATATCAATTTTTCTATATACACAACAGATATATTGTTTAATTATCAATTATTTCTATATGCAAAGCACAAAAATTTTAAATTTAGAAGCTTGCGCCACAAAAATATTATGAAACAAGTGGCGAGAGAAATTCTTCTTATTGATTGTGTTTGGAATAGAAGGGATGCAATGGATACAATGGATACATACTGACAGAAAAGACATTTTTGTGAATTTAGTATCTACATATATACTTATACATATATGTATCGATATATATATGTATCGTTAGACAAATATTTATACCAATATTCTCAGGAATGTGGAGTATGCTCTATTGATTGGGATGAAATTGAAAGAGACAATGAGTTCCACGAAATAGATCATATAGTATCGCATATTGTAGGCGATATTTTTAGAATGACATTGAATAGAAATAAATACTATATCAACAACAATACTGCAGACTATTATGACAATAATGTTATTTTCAAATATAAGCAAATGTATTATCTATAGATTTGAAATTATTAGAGAAACTATTAACGACCTTTGCCTATGACAACGCTGTCTTTCAATCAAGAGAGGAATGAGAGGAGTTTACCTGTATCGCAAACGACACTGATTTTAAAAATTAAATCTAAAAAATTTGTTTTTATTATAAATATTTATAAATTGTTTTAATTTAAATTACATAAGAAATCTTTAGATTATTTTACATGTGGCAATAAACCCCTTATAAATAATAATTTATTATTTTATTTTTTTTCATTTTCATTCTTTACGATAATATACAAAAAGTTTAACATTGAAGTATGTGACTAAACATTACAAAAAGAAAAATTGGTTTAAGGGGATTATGATGAAAGTTCAGTCGTAAAAAAATAATCTGGAACCATTGATCTTGCTGGCATATTGATATTAACAAAACAACAAATGGGCGGGCATCTCTGAAGGCGTATGTATACTCTTGCAAATGTATATAATGTTGATTAACACCAATACATTTACAAAAGTAGGTACATGTGTGTTGTATAATATTATT
>NC_051847.1:71784535-71832762 GCF_002237135.1 Teleopsis dalmanni | reverse complement strand
TGATTCCGGACTCAAGTGATGGATCCATGTTTCATCCATTGTCACATATCGACGCAAAAAATCTGATTTATTACGTGTAAACATGGCCAAAGACTGCTCTGAATCATCAACACGTTGTTGTTTTTGATCGACTGTGAGTAAATGCTACACTCACTTTGAAAAGAGCTTTCTCACGGTCAAATGTTCATGCATAATTGTAAACACACTGCCTTCTGATATCTTTATGGTCTCAGCTATCTCAAGCAATTTCAATTTACGATCAGATATAACCAATTTCTGGACTTTTTTGATGTTTTCTGGAGTTACGACCTCAGTTAGACGACCAGAACGTTTACCATTATCGGTGTCTGTACGACCACATTTAAATTCAGCAAATCAATAACAAATAGTTCTTTCGATGGAGCAGAGTCCGGATAACACTTTTGAAGCCATTGCTGAGTTTGTACAGTATTTTTTTTCATCAAGAAGCAATGATAAATTAACACACGAAATTATTTTGAATTCATTGTTTTGAAAATAACAAAAGTAGCATCCCTTAAATGTCTATCACTTTTTTTCTGACTAATCAAAATGTCATGAAATTTTACATATAATCTTTTAAAGGTTGGCACTTCATAAATGCTATATGGACTTGACAATGGCAGCGCCATCTGTGTGTCAGTCACATGACTTATTGAGTGATGTGTTAGATTTTGAAAGTGTTGGGAAAAACCTCTCTACTGAAAACAATAGTTTATATTAAGAATTTAGTTTTTTTCGTAAAAATTGGGGTAAAAAATCAGATTAATACATTATGTATTACAGTAGCTTCGCATAGGTTAGATTAGATTGGAGTGGAGTGAAGGCCTTGTGAAAATTTTAAGATCAAGAAAGCTCACTTGATATTGAATAATGATCCATTGCGGTACAATAGCATTAGTATATATATACACCAAAAGATCAGTATATGACCAACGCCGAAAGGCAATGACTCCCCCATGTAGCTTCGCATAGGTTAGATTAGGTTGCAGTGGAGTGGAAGCCTTGTGAAAGATTTAAGATCAAGAAACCTCACAGTAGGTAAAGCTGGACCAACCTGACATTTCTTTGAATTTGTCTAAGTTCCTAATTTTGCAGGATGACAGTTCGGTCAGATCAGCAAGAAAAGGGCTTCCAAAGATTATAAATCTTCTCCTAGCTAGAGTGCCCATCTCTACACATGAGATGGAGCACATTTTTTACTCATAGCATGTTTCCCTATTATGCAGTAGCCAGTACCGATACCATAGTGCTGGGTATGGTGCGTTTTTTTTCAATGTAGACCAGGTCAACCTGGACGTCTAACAGCAAGATTCGTCTGCCCAGTATTTTTTCAAACATGTAAGAAAAATTCATGACGTAATTAAATATATTATTTATAAGTGTTATTTTATAAAAATTTTTTAAACAATGTTTAAATTGTATAAGTATTAATAGATTAATTGCAATTCAATACAAATCACTTATATAGAGTGTCACTATATATTATACCAGACCATGTGCAGTTAAATAATTATCCACGCATGGACCAATTTAAAATACAACTATATTAAATAGCTTACAATTAACTAAGATTGGTGTATTAATATTTATAGTTAATATTAGTAAAAGAGCTATAAAAGTGCTTTGCACGAGCACTTAAATAATATATATTAAAAAAAAGTTTGATTTTTTTTAAAAAAAATATTACAAAATCTTTCAATTAAATCCAAATAAATATTTTAAAAATGTTTTGTTTATATTTATTCTAAGTTTTATATTCTATTTTATTTTATAATTCCCAGAAACATATATATGTATAAAAAACGGTTAAGAAAAGCGGGTCACTGGTTAAAACGTGACTTAAGTTAGTGATCTTGATTGGTAAAGCAAGTGCTAAACCTTTCCGACAAAATTCATCACATTTCTAAAGATGCTACGTAACAAGAATTTTAGTAAAAGTTTATCATGAGAAAGGATATATTTATTTCAATATATATATTCCCAAAAAAGGCTATTATAAGTGCATAAAATTAAGGAAGAGTTGGTAACAAGGGTGGTTTAAAAATGTGTTGAAGTAAAAACTAAATATAAAAATTGAATGTTTTCAAGTACTACAAAGTCTTCCAGTTGTAAGCATTCACAATTTTCTCAGTATGGGTTTTCCACCTATAAATATGTTCATCGATATAACATATCAGTAATAGCAATGTTTAATAAAAATGTTGCTAAACTTATTTTGAACTTTTCATGTTGCGAAGAACTTTTATTTTGTTGATAAGCTTTAAGAAAATGTTGTTAAGCAGATACAAGTATACGGAAGTATAATGTTTTCTCTGGAATTAGTTTACTGATATAACCATAGACGTATAAAAAATAGAAGTTGGTTATTAAATCTATGTTCAGCCCCAAATATTTATGCCTGTAATCATATGTGCAAATAGAAAAACTTCTATGTAATCTTATTGTTAGCCATTAAAGTTTTTAATTTTAATTAAAAATTGATAAAATTAAAATTATCTGATATATTAAAATTTTATTAATCATAATCACTAATCCAGCAATTTCAATTAATTACTTCAATTAATCCAGTCTATTAAAACTATTAACTTTTTTCAAATTTTCTTAAGTCTCTTAAAACTTTTAATTTTTTCTAAATTTTTTTGTTGTTGTTTCTATAAACTGATATTTGAATTTTTGTTTCATATATACATGTCATTATATTACTAAATTCATCAAAGCCTATTTAATTTTGCATAATACATTTTAATAAACAATAATATAAAATCCAATCGAATCACATTATCTACTAATTTTATTTTTATGATATCATACTTTATCTTCCAAAAATATTAACCTAATTTTCTGTTAAATATCCATTATTATATTGAAATTATATATTAAATTTTAATATCTACAAATCATAAGCGTACAAACTAAATCCCACGATTGCTCTACATTTGGAGAACAACAACGATCAAGATACCTTGACCGTTCTTCTCATGTAGATACGCACATTCCAAATTTATTCTATATACATATTATGCACAAAATATACATAGATTATTTAGCATCTCCAAAATTTTAAAATTTCTATTCAGCTCTTCGATTTCAAAACATTACTTGTATGTCCACACCAATTGTGACCTCCTTTTATAGTTGAGGTGTATACAGTGGAAAATTTTCTCTATGTTTGAAAATTTTTTAAAAATAAAAATATAAAAAGTATTTATACGCAAGCTCCAAAATTTAACGATATCGGATATCAATTTTTCTATATATACAACAGATATATTGTTTAATTATCAATTATTTCTATATGCAAAGCACAAAATTTTTAAATTTAGAAGCTTGCGCCACAAAAATATTATGAAACAAGTGGCGAGAGAAATTCTTCTTATTGATTGTGTTTGGAATAGAAGGGATACAATGGATACAATGGATACATACTGACGGAAAAGATATTTTTGTGAATTTAGTATCTACATATATACTTATACATATATGTATCGATATATATATGTATCGTTAGACAAATATTTATACCAATATTCTCAGGAATGTGGAGTATGCTCTATTGATTGGGATGAAATTGAAAGAGACAATGAGTTCCACGAAATAGATCATATAGTATCGCATATTATAGGCGATATTTTTAGACTGACATTGAATGGAAATATATACTTTATTAACAACAATACTGCAAACTATTATGACAATAATGATATTTTTAAATATAAGCAAATGTATTATCTATAGATTTGAAATTATTAGAGAAACTATTAACGACCTTTGCCTATGACAGCTCTGTCTTTTAATCAAGAGAGGAATGAGAGGAGTTCACCTGTATCGCAAACGACACTGATTTTAAAAATTAAATCTAAAAAATTTGTTTTTATTATAAATATTTATAAATTGTTTTAATTTAAATTACATAAGAAATCTTTAGATTATTTTACATGTGGCAATAAACCCCTTATAAATAATAATTTATTATTTTATTTTTTTTCATTTTCATTCTTTACGATAATATACAAAAAGTTTAACATTGAAGTATGTGACTAAACATTACAAAAAGAAAAATTGGTTTAAGGGGATTATGATGAAAGTTCAGTCGTAAAAAAATAATCTGGAACCATTGATCTTGCTGGCATATTGATATTAACAAAACAACAAATGGGCGGGCATCTCTGAAGGCGTATGTATACTCTTGCAAATGTATATAATGTTGATTAACACCAATACATTTACAAAAGTAGGTACATGTGTGTTGTATAATATTATTAAATAGCTTAGAAGCACTTGCGGTGGACAATGCCTGGGCCGGATTCGTCGTATTCTTCCTTTGAGATCCACATCTGTTGGAAGGTGGAGAGGGAAGCCAAGATGGAACCACCGATCCATACGGAGTATTTACGTTCTGGTGGGGCAATGATCTTGATCTTGATGGTTGATGGAGCCAAGGCGGTGATTTCCTTTTGCATACGATCGGCAATACCTGGGTACATGGTGGTACCACCAGACATGACAATGTTGGCGTACAAGTCCTTACGGATATCTACGTCGCACTTCATGATTGAGTTGT
Organism: Teleopsis dalmanni; assembly: GCF_002237135.1. Taxonomy (NCBI): domain Eukaryota; kingdom Metazoa; phylum Arthropoda; class Insecta; order Diptera; family Diopsidae; genus Teleopsis; species Teleopsis dalmanni. Next base: position 71,828,180 of record NC_051847.1, on the reverse strand, counting down.
AGACGGTTTCATGGATACCGCATGATTCCATACCCAAGAAGGAAGGTTGGAAGAGGGATTCTGGGCAACGGAAACGTTCATTACCAATGGTGATAACTTGACCGTCAGGAAGTTCATAGGATTTCTCCAATGAGGTGGAGGCGGCAGCGGTGGCCATTTCTTGTTCGAAGTCCAAAGCAACATAGCACAATTTTTCCTTAATGTCACGAACAATTTCACGTTCGGCAGTGGTGGTGAATGAGTAACCACGTTCAGTCAAGATCTTCATCAAGTAGTCGGTCAAATCGCGACCAGCCAAATCCAAACGGAGGATGGCATGGGGCAAAGCATAACCTTCATAGATTGGTACAGTGTGTGAGACACCATCACCAGAATCCAAAACGATACCAGTGGTACGACCGGAAGCGTACAAGGAGAGTACAGCTTGGATGGCAACATACATAGCTGGTGAGTTGAAGGTTTCGAACATGATTTGGGTCATCTTCTCGCGGTTAGCCTTTGGGTTCAATGGGGCTTCAGTGAGCAAGACTGGGTGCTCTTCTGGGGCAACACGCAATTCATTGTAGAAGGTGTGATGCCAGATCTTTTCCATATCATCCCAGTTGGTGATGATACCGTGTTCAATTGGGTATTTGAGGGTCAAGATACCTCTCTTGGATTGGGCTTCATCACCTACATAGGAATCCTTTTGGCCCATACCAACCATGACACCTTGATGACGTGGGCGACCTACAATTGAGGGGAAGACAGCACGGGGTGCGTCATCACCGGCGAAACCGGCCTTGCACATACCGGAGCCTGTAGATAAAAGGAAAAAAAATCAAATTATAACATGACGGAAAATTGAATAACGCGTGGCTGTAATTTTCATTATCAATGAAAATAACAAAAGTGCGGAACGTAAGTAAAAAGTGAAATAGAGATCAAGTGTATATATTTTTCAGTAGTCGGAAAACTAAAATATAGTGATCTATTTTTGTTTGCATGACATAATTTTCTAGTAATTAAATCATTTATTTTGTAGAAGACATTTTAAATAATAAAATGTATGAGAAATATTGATCATATCTATATATATATATGCAAATATAAATATATATATGTATACACATATAAGTATTTATATATGAATAGCATATTTATATTATTTTTTCAAGATATTTATATGTCATATATGATCACTCTAAATTTTTTTCTGGGAAGCCTTTGTATTTTAAATTTTGATTTTAAACTAATAGCAATTTGGAAAATAAATCTTATAAATTTTTCATTAATTGATTTTATATTTTCTTGATAAGATTTTCTTGAAAAATTCGTTTAGAAAAATTTTATGCTTTAAACTACCATTTTTTTCTCTCTTCTAAGTGTTCTATGATTTTTTTTAAAAGGTGCTCAAATTAATTTTTTCTTCCTTCTAAATGTTCTATGATCTTTTTCAAAAGGTGCTCAAATTAGTTTTTAAAATTTTGTAGCAATTAAATAATCAATTTATTTAAAATAATTAATTTTATTATATATAAAATAAATTTTATATTCGTGTGATGTGTGACGAATATTATAATTTTTTTATATATAATTAAAAAAATTTTTTTTTAATAATTAATTATTAATTTTTGGTATATATTGTTAAAAAAAATTATTTATATTAAAATATTTTTTAAATTATTTTGAAATTTAAAAAATTATTTAGAATTTTTTTTAATGTTCTAAATTTTAAATTCTTTTTAAATATTGTATTCAATTAATTATAAATGAAAAAATTTTCATTTAAATTTTTAAAAAATTCTGTACACTTCCGTATATAATTATACGGAAGTGTATATTTTTTTTTAAATTTATTAATTTAATTTCAAAAATTTAATTAATTGTATATATAATTATATACAATTTATTTTAATTGAGCACCATTTTGTTAAAAGAAACTATAAACACTTTTCACTTTTAAACACTTAATCCCTTAAAAGGACTATTGTCCTTTATCCTTGACACTTTTGTTAATCCATTGTGTATTCCAGTGAAAATATTTATCCAATATATCCAATAAACGCACCATTATCAACGACCAAAGCAGCAACCTCATCGTCACACATTTTGTTTAAGTTTTGTGTTTTTTAACGGTACCACGAGTAAAATAATTCAAGAAATACGGCAAATGTGTCCTGTACGCTTTGGAACACAACTGACTGACTAAAGTATACCAGCAACGTGCAGTAGATTTTATACGTCCACAAGAAAACACAACTCGGAGTCTTACAAAATCCAAAATTCCGAAGCACCAACGCCACCGACACTAACACCGCCGTGCTCGCCCACACCTTTAGCGTCGCCCTGCTCAGAACATAGCACAGCGGCAGCAACATTTTTGCTCCTCAGCAATTTTCCGTTTCGCGTAGTCGGTACTAAAAATAGCTGTCTTTCGTTGATTTAGAAATTTTCATTTCAAAATTATTTGGAAAAATCAACAGACTAGAGCGAGACAGTCGCATAATGTTTATAGTTTTAACATAGCGCAGAATAAATAAAAAATTTGATTTTGTCTGTGTGCGGCACGGCACGGCTCGGCACGGTACGGCACGGCACGGCAGAGGCAATGAGAATGTTTAATGCCGTTCCTTCATGATCAAATTGTGGATCCAAAAGTGCCGTATATGGCAAGGCTGACGCTGTGTTAGCTGCGTTCTCTCCAATGTTGGAACAGAAAATCAACATTTAACATTCTTTGCTCTCAATATTTTTAAATATTTTTTTGATATTTTTTTTAGGTCGTGGGGGATTAGAAAATTAATGTTTGTTTCATGTTGTTTTCATGTTGATCGTTTTTCGTTATAATTTTTTTTTTTAATTTTATTATTTTTTTTTTTAAATTTTTTAAAATTTTTTTTAAATTATTTTTTTATATTTTTTTTTATATTTTCTTATTTCTAAAATATTTTTTTATTTATAATTTTATAAATTTTAAAATATTTTTCTTCTGATTATAAATTGTTTCGCTTATTTTATGGCAATTTTCATTAAAGTATTTGTTTAATTCAAATTTTTTTTTGTTTGTGTATTTAAATTTCTATTTTTGGTCATATACTCTTTCCCGTCCCCTGCAGTGATATTTCACATTTGTTTGTTTACTATTTTAATCGTTTCTCTCTTAAAATTAAAAATTTATGTTTTTCATTTTGCATTAAAATTTATTGTAACTTTTGTTTACGAATGTTACGCCATGCATGCTTGAGTGTGTGTGCGCAAAATTACGTGTAAATCAGTCTGTACTTTGGCTACTGACTCTTAATGGATCACTAGAATCTTGTAAATAGCAACTCCTTGCTTTTTTTAAACTTCGAAGTTGGAGATATTTGTTGAGTTATTCATGCAATTTTATTTCGGTAAAGATTTTAAAATTGGTACGTTTAAGTATTTTTGGAAGTCTAAGTGGGGCACGTATATATCTATATTATTAGGTTGCAATAGTATTGAACTTATTCCTTTCGAGTATATCACAGCTGTATACATATCTGTATATACCACAACTTTTCATATATTTGCTAATTATACTTCTGTATATATGTTCGTATATGCCATAACTGTATATATATCTGTATATATTAACTTAAATATTAGCTAAGTTAAGTTAAATTTGGATATGAAAAGATATTGGCATAATTACTAAAAACGTTTAAAAACAATCTATTCGCAATTAGTGGCCTAAATGAGTTGTTGACATGTAGGGAATGTTTCAAATGTCTAATGAAATTACTTTAACCTTCATATAATTAATTAAATTATAAAATTAAATTTTGTAAATTAATTACAAAATTATATAAAAAATTAAGAGATTATTATTAATATTTCTATAAAAGAAGTTTTTTAAATAATTTACATGGAATTCTATTCTCTTACTAATATATAAATGTTTTAAAATATGTTTTAAAACTTAAAACTTATTTTATATGCAGTTATTAGTCGCGTGAGTTACAAACTATTTCTATTTAATATAATTTCTAATAATATTCGGTAGCGTATATTAAATTCGGCGTGTAAGGGCGACAGAAATGTACGCTGCATACGTTATCGGGTTTCCTTATTTTTATACGCCCCTGTTGCATGCGCGCCTTCTGCAGACCCGTACATCACAAGTGGAGTTAGAGCTCCGTTAACCTGATCACTCCACCGGAGACACTGTCAATCAATTCTTTATCCAACTACTGCTTTAATTACGTTTTTCGCTAGGCTATTGTCAACTATTTTCATGAAATATGTTAATTGGCTAAAGAGCTCGTTACAATAGATAGTGTAATCTTTACAAGATTTTATTGAAAATATTATTACGTTGGGAGCATGTGCCCTAAAAATTAAAGATCTATTGTAGCCGTCATGGACCTAGGGTATTTCTCTAAGTTCAATTTCTTTTTAAATTTTAGTATTAAATTTATATTACAAGGTATTTATAGCTTTAACTGATATGAGGTGCCCACTTAGGTATTTCTTTAATTTATGTTACAGTCTCGTACTAATTCACAGCATTTGTTTTCATGTCTAATGCTCGTTCCAACAAAACCAGCAAATCTCATTAAAGTAAGTTTCCAGTTTTATGAGTTTAACCAATAGTGCTTGTTGGTTAAATTTCTACAATTCCAATAATTCCTATACTGATTTTTAAATAAATTAAAATTTTTTTTGATACGGCGATGGGTCAGGTGTGCAGCGCATGAGACTATGTCAAATTTTATTGGGTTAAAGTGCTAGGTCCTATACGTGTAATCTAACAATTAAATACGGAGTATTAAATCCAATAAGTACTAACAAAATTTTTTATCTTTTAGTAGCTAAAACATCTGCATGGTTAGTTAATGGTAGTGTAATGGTTTATGGGTTAGGCTAAGGCCTTTCCGCACGGCGACCAGCTTGATCTATTGTTTACCATGGTTAGTTGAAAAATTCACTAAATTATAAATCAAATTTTCTGTTTATTATTTTACTATTGACCCGTTTCGATTTGAATATTTATTTTTTTATTTATTGAACAAACAAAAATTTAAATATATTACTTCCTATTATTTATATATCACTAAGATTAAGATTTCATGTGAAACAAATCTCCGTAATTACAATACAAAAGTTCATATCTCCTATTGACAAGCCAGCCGTAAAACAATTTGTCAATGGGACAATCCTTTAAGGCAAAGGCAAAGGGTGCAATTAGGATAATTACCAGGATATCGCGCCTATTTCCCTTTGTCATGTCAAATATTTGTTTTCAATTGAAATGCGAATCGGCATTGTGGCAATTGGGTTTATAATTGAATTGGTGATTTGTCAGTTCGTTCAATGGCGATTTTGTGCTGAATTCACACGTCCGTCAGAGAATAAATTGATTTACAAACTGTTTTACTTATAACCACTGTCCATCAGTGCCCAAATATCCTTTAGCGATCAATGTGTAGCACAAGAAAAATCCAATAAAAATTTCTACATTATTTTCTTATTTAAAGATGTTAACTAGATTTTAATATTAATTTTTAGGTCACATAGAAAATACGAGTATATGCGATCAGCTTTACAAATGCCTAAGTTTATTAAGGGGGATAATTCCAAAGAATTATTTTGCCTTTAAATGTATTTCAGTAAGGACACACATCAGATTGGGGTGCAGGGATTTTTTGTTGTGAAAATTGTTTCATTTTTGGAAGTTGTTTACTTTGAAAATAAGGATTTTAATTATTGTTATTTGAATAGTCAGTCAGTAGCTTGTAGTGTTGAGAATATGTGACAGAGGGTAATTACGGTGGCTAATTGAGACTCAATTACAGTGGAACAAATTAAAAAATTAGTACTAATTTGTTCTTTTTTACAAAAACATATATTGGACCTGGAACTTGAGCATTGAAAATTTGTGCAGCCTTAGCTACTTTTGGAAAAACACTATTAGTCACTATTAGTCGCTTTTTATTGGACAATCACAAGTTCTAAGCCGGTCACTTGTAGTTCAAACAATTTATATGAGGATTACAAACTAATTTAAAAAAAAATAATTATTTTCTAAAACCACTGATTATAAATATTTGGGAACATTCGGAAAAGCGTTGTATAGGCAAATAGATTTCAATAATTTAACTAAATTTTTGTTATTGCCTTTTCCTTGCTATTCGAATCCATCTAACTTTTAAACAGTTTCTTTTCGTCATAAAGATGCGGGAAAAAAAAATTAACATATAAAAATATATTATTTTTTAAATAGTTAAAAGCAAATAGAGTAAAAAATTAAGAACAGAAAGTATTTTCTTTAATTAGTTAAGTTATTTGACTAATCGGCTCAGCTCTTCCAAATATAATCATCAACAGTGGTTGTCGGAAACATTTGTTCGTTTTAAAAGTCTATATATAGTTTATGGAATGGTATTGTCAGGCTTAAAAATTTGAATCTATTAAACTCAACACATCAATTCTTTAACTAAAAAACGTGTAAAATTAACCAAGAATTTTAATTTAGTTATTATTAAATTTTTGCTGTAGTATTTATATTTTTTATTTATTAAAATATAGTTTTTAAATAGTTGTTATATTTGCCTTTAATAGTTTTGATTAGAAATGGATGCTATTTCTTAAAATAAAGTTATTAATGCAAAGAGCTGCTAACGGAATACTCTAATAGACGGATATCTCTCTCAACCGTGGAAGTCTAAATTTTTAAGACCGGTCTTTTAACCGGTCAGTATTAATGGTCTAGTCGATATTCGCTCAATAGAGCTTTAACTGCACTACAAAGATTTTTTTTATTAAAAAATGTTAAAATAAAGAGAATTAAAGGTGATATTATTATATATTCACTTTTATTAAATAATTGATTCTACATAAATAATTATTTATTTAGATTAGGTTTGAGAGGGGCGGGTTTAAACAATCATTAACACTCTCACTTAGAATCACCTTTTGTTTACTTGAATGTTCTAAATTTTGCTAGAGAGATATGACTTAGATTAGTTAGTATTCCCATTTTCAATTTAAACTAATTAAACTATTTAGTATTTCGGTTTAAGCTAAACAGATTCAATAAGTTTATCTGCCAGTGTAGTCAAAAATCGATCAATCAGACATTAAAGACATTTTATCTATAATTTCAGATAAAGTCACTAAAATTAAATAATGGTCAAAGTCTATATATCAGGACAATTTCTGGACAAATGTTTTTTTTGTTGAATATTGATGCAAAAGCGCTGTGCCTTGTTAGCATTCCAGCTAGCACAGTAGTGAACTGTAATTTTTCTGAAACCCAAATGATCTTTTATTCTATCCGTATAAAGTCACCTAATGGATTAATCGTTGTCATCGCAACTGTGATTTCACGTATGTTCTTAATTAATTCATACGCTTGTATTAAGGTATTGGTTCCATTTATGTAAATTTCGGAATCTTTTTTGGTAATTTCATCTACCATTCTATTCTCTATAACATCCCAAGGTACATAAAAATTTTTTTTTTTGCGATATTTAATATTCAATAGCTAGATGCGTCATTTTAATACAATGCTGGATAAAATCGTTCTGGATTTAATTACAGAACCTTGAATTGTGCCAACTTGAATAAGTCTGACTCTTTTTTTAATTCGGTATATCTCGGTCTGAAAAACATAATAAGTATTAGGAAGTACTTTGAGTGGATACTCTCCGCGTGCATCTCAGTGTGTTCATTTTTGACAAGAAGTGGGAATTCTAGTTGTGGAAATTAATAACGTATAAATATTTATTTATTTTATGTAAACGGAAAAGAAGTTCGAATCCTTCTCAATTAGCTAAGAAACCCATTCTCCACATTATACGTAATTATTTGTATAAAGCTGAGCATATTAGAATTAGCCGGAGTCATTAATCAGTGCAAATATATGGTCAATACTAGTATTGGAAATATCGTAGAATGTATTAAAGAATTGTGCGTCCTAAAACTTAAACTTGGTTATAGATAATCCTCGACATAGACACAATAGGTGTTCTGGTGTCTACTTCTTAAATATCTAATGGAATATTTACTACATATATAATATATTTATTAAATAGCGGGCCAGAGCTAGTTTGGTTTCATGCTTTAATATAGGACCGATATCATGTCTTGATAGGATCAATATTCACTTAAATACTTCTAATTTATTTCCATTGATTATTCAGAGTTTTTACATTTGGAGTATATTAAAATAATTATAATAAACTATAAATAAATTATAATTTTTAAAACTGATAACTTATGTATTTTGTGAAGTTATTTTATCTATTTTACCCACTGTTCACAGTTTAACGAGTGACACAGAAAATAGTCCAAGTATATATTTACACTCATGTTTCACACAGAATTTTATTGCCATTAGATTTGATAATAATGAACTTTGTTGAAACAGTTTATGGCAACTTAATAAAAATTCCTTAAGCTCACTCAAATGTGCCCAAAAGTATTTTAATGTCCTTTTCCAAATGAGGGTGTCTTTACATATTCGGAATATCTGAAAAATGCTGTAGCAAGGCATTGCTACTCGCATTGAATCGTGTATCCTTAAAATCCTTGGAATGAACCGACTGACTGCATTGACTTGCTTCATATCCTGGCAACATCAACAATGCAAACTGCGAAAAGCGCAAAGCATTTTGAAGGCTAATTTGCTGCACTGTATAATCGTAATTTTTGCTTTCATTGTTGGTGTTGTTTTTGGTTTATTTACTTAAGGACGTGTGCAGTAAAATGTCCTTTCAAATTTGTACTTTGATTTGTGAAAGTCAATAAGAATTTCGCCGAGTTCTTGGCACATAAATCAATCCCCTTAGCTGCACCGCTGGTTGCACGTGTTTTAATATAAATATCGTCGGTGAAGGATAATGGATATATGGAAAAAATCAGTTGTTTCTATGCGAAATGATGGAAAATTTTCGACTTGAGTAATTTTTTATTTGTTTAAACGATTTTATTAAATTTTGATTTACTTAATTTTCACAATTCAATTACTTTGATTTTTTTAATTTAATGACAAAGTAAACAAACTCAATTTTCTAAAGAATATATATGATCGATTCCTCATTATTAAAATCTTCAATTCGGGCTTTGTTAGTGATTGGAGTAACATTGATTAAAGGAACTAGTTTGTCTGATATGCTAACTTAATCTGACTAGGCTTCTTAATTTTATATAGAGTTTGGTTTTTTTTTGCATCAGAAGTTGTCAGACCTGATAGAAACAACATCATATTAATCGTTCAAGAAGAAAGTGACTGAGCTACTCTTTCCCAACGTTGTATAGACCGAAGAGCATATGTAATTCAATATAAGGAAAGTGCTTGAGTCACTGTTTCTCTTTAAGGTAAAACCATTAACTGTTAACGATTCAAGAAACTAATTTTTAGTAATGATGCTACTTGTTTTAAAGTGTCATGGCGATATAACTGGCTGCCGCTTTAATTATATATGGAGAACTGCTTAGTTACAACTAGAGTTAATCATAATTTTTAAGCCAAAATATGATAAACCTCTGATAGAAACAACGATATGTAGGTCATTATTTATCTAATCGATGATGAAGAAAGTGGTTCAGTTACTGCTTCCTGTAGTTTTGCAGACCAATAGTTTAACAGCATATAGTTCAATTTAAAGAAAGTTCTTTAGTCACTCCTCCTTTCTAAGTTAAAACCAACAACTGTTAATAATACTATGCCAACCATAAATCTACATCGAAAGAACTCGGCACTATTTAAGAAATGAACAGAGAATTGAACACATAGTGCAATGCTAAATAAGGGCTATTGCATATCTGCTTTTCTAACCAGCTAAAAGCTCTTGCAAAATATAACATGATGGCTCTCAAATATATGGCTTTGGATAATGGGGATAATGGTGACGAAATTTGACTATTCAAAAATTTACTTTTTAATCAAATGAATTCTTGGGCTGACCATATAGTTATTGTGGATGTTTTCAAATATTCATTACCAGTCGCATATATTATCTATACAACCGTTTCATGTTTGCTAATTCCGCAGAAATATATATTGTAATACTCCCAGCTAATGTATTTAAACAATCAAGTCTACAGCTACAAGGCTTGTAAACCATAAGGTACATAAATAACGTAAATCGGTGGCTAAATAGATTGACTATTAAAAAAAACCATTCACGTCAAATTAGGTGATTTGCACGATGCATAGAAGAATAGAACGATGAACCTTGAGACTCCAAGCCTCAATAAAGGAACAGGTTAATAATTGAATTAAATACGTTAAAAAAATGGAGAAGAACACAAAAGTGCTAATATTATTTTATTTTAATCTGACTTTCTAATTATCTAATCTAATTATCTGATCTAATTTAATTTTAGAAACTTTAACGCAAGAAAATTTCCGAAGAAAAAGTTTCGATGCACACGATTGCGGTTCGTTCGCGTGTTTATTTTTTGATATGTCGGTAGGGTTAGAGTAGTTATATCTGTTTAATATACATTTGCATTAATGGACTATGCTTCAATTAAACTTGGTTTAATGTATCACTTTTGCTGACATATTTGCGTTGATCAAGTGATTTAGTGCAGCATGATTATTCTTCCTTCACGACCTAAATTCAGTATGATCGTAGCCATGGAAGATTGAGGGGTTGTAGTAATATAGAGGAATTCAATTCATTGTCTAGGATATCATTTACTTCTTAGTGGAGAAAACGAACGCACACTTATTGAATGCACTTCACTTCTTTCCGAAGATTAAGATATTTAAGAAGAATAGCACATGGAAGTATTATTTGTCAAATTTAGCTCATCATAATGGGTAATAGAGGTGTCTGAGTTTGAGTATTAATCCTCGTCCTTTCCACCTTGCCTAACACAAGAAATTTAGACTATTATTTTTCAAGGAAATGGCTTTTTAACAACATTTTTCAGAAAAAAAGTTAACTGATTTGTTATGTGAGAGTTACTTTTATTATATTCAAGTAAGAAAAGGTATTACCGAATCATTTTTATAGATGATTTAAGGTAATGGAAAAATATGATCGCATCTGCTTCTTTTTATTAAATGATTATTATTGTATATATATTTATTTTTTATCTCATTATTCAAAGTAATATCTAATTTATTATTAGTTGTATTTCTCAATGGTATAGAAATATGTTTCAACTTCACCAAAAAGTTTTTAATTGTTAACTCTCGATCTATATCCTTCACTCTCCTTCTGGATATGCCATTGTATAACTTGTATTCATTTATTATATCTATCAGTGAATTTATAAAAACTTAATATGAACTTCATTAACTTCGTTTTCGCAAAAATTATAACCGCTCAATAATTATCAGAGTATATTTACTTTCATTGCTTACTATACCATACAAGCACCTAGTTTTACATCTGCTTTACCAGGATACTGGTCTTTAGAAGGATATGGTGCCAACCTCGTCCTACCCTGTAGTATTTGCTATAGTATATTTTTATCGGCACTTGAAGAAAAGACACCAGAACACCTATTGTGCCTATATCTAGGTTTTTCCAGAATTAGTATAAAGTTTTTGGGTCCCCCTTCCTTAACATACTCGGTCATATTTCCAGTATTAGTCATGGCCAGACACTCGCATTTATTAATGATTCCGGCTAGATGTAACAGTGGATCTTCTATCCACGATTACGAGAAATTGTGGAACCAAACATTTCTTTGCAAGTTAAATAGGATTGGATCCTCACTTCGCCTAACCTAACTTAACCATATAAATCTGAACATAAAAATGTAGGATATAGTATGGTTTCAGCGGTCATATAATATATATATGAGTATATATGGGTATATATCTTGATTTCTTTAGTCTATGGATACTATCATATTATTAGTTATAGTTTATTTTATGGTCTATCCCATGAATCGATTACCAATCCAGATATTCCATGGAAGGCATCTCATATTTCAATAAATTATATGTATTTTAAATTATGACATCAAATTGTGATGGAGCAAATCACGATTCTATCGGATACATACCCGTTCGTATAAAAATACTCACGTGCTGTTGCCAATTGCCAGAGATTTATTTTTACATCTTTTTTTGATAAGAAATGGAAGCAGTTTTCATGGTTTTCATAATCGAATAAGAAAATGATAAGAAAAGATACTTATCTTAATAGTATGAGAATATTTTCGAGTATCTACAATTAATCAAAATATATTTCTGTATCTATTAATATAAATTGGTGGAGTAGAAATATTTTAATAATTTACTAAAAATATTTATCTTTAAATTAGGTTAAGTTCCCTTCGTAGGTATTAATTGCTGAAATAGTGTAACTTTGTTCGTAGATGCTTCCAATCAATAAATTAAGTGGGAAATACTTGTTCTCTGCAAACACAGATACATAATGAAAATATCTTAAAAATAAAATACATAAAAAATTATGTATGAAGTGTAAAAATAATTTGAAGTATGACGCGGACTTGTATGGTGCGCGGAAGATACTTTCTGAGATAAACGGCAGGCGAGTCTTCGTCTTCCCTAAAATAATTTGCCGATGTCCACCTACAAAATATACAAATTTTCTCCACAAATTTTTAAATATTGCTTTCCTGCTCTTTTCTTATTATTCCTCTTTCGCTTTCTATTTATACTTTTTTTCAAAACATTTTTAAATTTTTCTAAATAATTTCGATTGTTTGGATTTTTTAGTGTTTCTCATGCTACAAAAATTTCTACTAATTTTGGTGGCGACAATATTCAGATATTCCGTCATATCTTCCGCTCGCACCTTTCCGAATACATAGTATCTTACTGGGCATATGTATCTATCACTGAGCACTCGGTGGTTTTTCGTCGCAATTATTTTTAGGCATTGTCCAAGCATTTCGGCGGTGCCAATAATTTTTGCAACAACAATTCCGCTTAAATCGATCTTTCAACATTGAACGTTGTGGTCTCGTATAACTTGTGGATTTCTATGGAGCGTGCGATAACCATTGATCTGCAAATGATCGCAAATGATCACAAGTGCTAAAAACATAAAAAAATGTTTTGCATTTTAAGTTTAATTCTTGCTCTGTTTTGAGACTCTTTTGCTATATTTTTTACGAAAATTATTCCTCATGCAGATCGATCTGAGCAGTTTTTTTCAAGATCACAAACAAGTTGGCTCCCGTCTTTGCATCGTCTTTGCCAAAATCATTTTTTATGCTTCCGTTTTTTATGTGCTTTTGTTTTTGTTGTGCTAAAATTTTTTTTTTCATTTTTTTTCATACAAATATATTATGTGCTCAATAAAAATAGCATCCATTTCAATTGTATCTGTGAGATAAAACATCTGTTGGAGCACCGACGGCTCTGGCATTTTTCTCCTTATATGGCCACTGCCAGTTCGTTTGCTTTATTTTCTTTAATTGATCGAGGAGCTTGAGTCATGAATCATTTCGGGAAAATATACACAAAAATAAAATTATTAAATAGAAATGCCGCGATGGCTAAGTGCTAAGAAATGTGGCTTTAAATGAAAAACTGTTCAGTGATCATCTCTCATCTGCCAGGAATGTCTTCTGTGTTTTGTAACGATGACGTTCGAATGCTTCTATTTATAGGTCTTTTATTTATTTTAGGGTACGAAAAGTGCATATCGCTCAAATGCATTTTTAAATCGTAGTGAAAAAATATATAAAATAAATGTTCTGCACTGAGGAATTAATGTGTTTCTTTATGAATATGAAAATTTTATATTCGGAGATTGAAATGAATTGAATTATATGTGTACATTTCTGTGAATTTGTTAATGGTTTTTTCAAATCTTTAGAACAGTGAAATTCTATATAAAATTATGTTTCAGATCTTCTGATGGAAATAAAAATTGTTGCAAATTAATATTATTAATGTTATTATTCGTTTTATACATTAATAATTAAGGGAAGACTAATAGCATTTTCGATTGGTAAATCTGAATTCCGATTTTCGTAATCTAACATTTTTGAAGTAGTGTTTGGTAAGTAGTACTGGCTCCACTTAGGCCTATAAGCTCATTGTGTTATAACCGTTGGCAAAGCTTATAATGGTATCCAGAGGGAGGTATTGTAGTTTGCCAAGATTCTCTAAAAAGAAAGACCCTAAAGTAATGAGGCGGTTCCGTGCATGTACTGGATAGACACAAAGCAGATGGGAGGTATTTTTAACAACCTCTCCACAACTGTGAAGGTATGATTGAAAGGAAGATTTAGACTTCTAGCATAGTTACCTAAAATGCAGTGATCTGTAAGTAAACCTACAACAAGATTAATATCTCTATATACTTAACGGAATCCGACTTCTAATGGATTCCGTTTAGTACTTAGATCACTGAATAATTGAAGTGTCGTTACCGATTACACTTAGCAAAGTTGATTTTGGATTACCTCTAAATTTTAATCCTTATAGGTTCCACTGTAATGTCATAAAGCATATAGGTGTTTTTTTGTTAGATATAAGGTATATCTTTGTTATCGTATTCCATAAGATCTAATTAAACTATTCGTTCTTGCAACAGCAACTTCCCTTAAACTTTTGCGGTATTTGCTATGTCGTGTCACTAAGTGCATAGAGTAACTTCTATAAACCCGCTTGTAAGCAGTTGCTGTTCTCTCATCGTTGTATTTACATTGTATTGTACCGAATCTCACCTCCCGATAACATGACTCATTTCACTTAAACTTTATAAATTTTTAATTTTTTTCTCTCTCACATATTAATTGCTCTACAAAACTTCTCTAGATTTTATAATGTGATATTAACATCGATAAAATTCATTCATCTTTACTTAACGGCCAAGTTAGTCAAGTTGTTCTACGTCAGGTGCTTCTAAAATTTCTTTAAATTTCCAAAAGTCACACCGGGTGTCTATATGCTGATGTGAATATTAAGAAGATTATCCTCTTGTGGCTCATGACTATTAACGCCATTACATTGCTTTACTTTATAATCAATGTGTTGTTACTCTGCAAAGCTTCTATAACTGCCCAAAATCAGTCGTTATCTGACCGTTGAATGAGTCAAATTATGCTACTTCTTTTATTTCAACATCTATTTAACCTCAAGAGTTTCATTAATTTTTCGAAAGCAGCCGCGGATACCTGTATAACAATACCAAAAAGGTCACCATCTCTTACCCTTACTTGACTGACAAGATATATAGATTGTCTCATTCCTTTAATTTTAATATTTTATTGCTTTCCAAAAGTTTCCAAGAGATATGAGATATGAGTTCAAAGTAACTCATATCTTCTATGAATTCCAATATCCACATTGGTATGGGTAGCTCTACTTGTTGTTACCTGATTGCAAAGGTACTGAGATTGTTCTACTTCCTTAATTTCAATATCTTTGATATATTAACTATAAAATTAAGATCCGGTTGCAGACATAATAATGTAGGTAACTAAATGATTTATAATTACCAGTTGACTTCCTGAAGAGTTTAAGAATTGATCTTTTAAAAATATTTTTGGATATAAACAGTAAATGGAAAATAAAAGACGTGAAGTTAGTTTTGGACAGCGATATATAATTGTTAAATTTTGGAAAAATGTCATAAATCAACGAAAAATTGCTAAAGAAATTGCTTGTCAATATTCATCTGGGTAGAGTTATAAATAGTTTCAAGGAAACGAGTACTTACGTTTCGAATCCTCACACTTCAATTCTGTCATGTAGCGAAAAACTCAGCATCATCAACCTGGTGAAAGTAAATTTAAGAGTAAAAGTCTCCAAACTACTTGAAGATATAGTCGAAAAATATAAAAAAAATATATGCCTTGAAACTGTGATACAGTATAATACACGGGTTGCAAGAAAGAAGCCATACACGTCCAGAAATAATAGAATAAAACAGATTTAGACCGTTGCCAATGTGAGTTAAAAGTTATAATCTGGCTATGTAACAGGCTGTGTGAGATTACAATTAAAAGTTAAAAATTTGATTACGTTTTATCCGTTTTTTAGAAGAATCCGTAAAGTCTGATATTTGGGCATCCGGTTTTTTCTTAGAATCCAAAACTTTGACAACGTTTATTTAAGATACATTTAAACAGATTTGTAACTATTTTATCATGACATAAAGTTCAGAAAAAATTTTTTCTGCTTCGAGTTTGAGATTCTTCTTCCTATCTCCAACTGGATAGACATAGACAGTGGTTAGTTTCTTAACCGAGATGCCAGCGACGAATTGTAGAGACTACTAAGAACTTTTATGTGGAAAAGCTTTAAAAACGATTTTGAAGGATGGGGTATGTTAGAGTGTGTTACTAAGTTATTCTTTAATATTAAGAAATTATATGGGAAATTTAAAGTCCGAATTTAATTATGAAGAATATTAATTAAAATAGGGAAATATTCAGTGTGAGAAATGTTTCGATTTTAAGAATGCCATGCTTTGACAACGAATCTTTTGTAAATTTCAATATATTGAGCATCTCGTATTATAAGTCTGTTTGGAGATATAGCGTGATCTTTGAGATATTATTGTTTTCAATTGGAAATTCTTACATTAATTACACAAACAAAACGAATTAGCTAACACTATAATATTATTTTGAATTTTTCAACGGTTATTTGAAATTAAAGTGTAAAAATTTTTAACATTAAATCCTGCTGTCTTCAGAATCATGCGTATGTATAATTATTTTAATATGCTTTATGCATCTCTGGTATTATGTATAAGCTCGCAGTGGACGAACCGCAAACTATGTGTCCACACATGTTGAATTTGATTAACGTACCATTTTTAACTATTTCGCGGACCAGAGGTTGGGAACCACTGGGTTACATTGATAAGTTACAGGGAGAAACTGTTAACCTCTAGCAGTTCTACCTGGTGGTGGTTTTTTATAAAAAAGGACAAATTCCAAATTTCCATACTTAGATAAAAAAGCTATATCCACATCAAGCGTAGTAAAGAAAGTGACGTAGAATAGGTGGCTTTATACCTGTCATGAAACAGGGGCAACCCTGAAATAGAATTTATTCCGATGTTGCGTTTTAAGGAAGTATTGAGCAAATTATATAGTGAATAAAGTTACAATAATTTGTTAACAAATAAATCAGTTTATATTAAAAAAGATAATTACAACTAAACCAATTTAAAGAAATTTTGAAGTTGGTTGTCTTAATCTATACTTTGCAGTTAAAGCAGCACTTCAATTAGAGCAAAAATAAGAACTAAACTGTTTGGTTTTTATTTTAAAATATTAGAGTAAATTATTATTTTTGTTATTTTAAATTTAATTTATTTATTTGTGGAAAGACATTTCGCAGGGATTGATTTCTCTCCAAGTGAGCTTTTTGCAAAATGCTTTTTAATTGAAAAGTTGGTTTGTGTCATAACTATATTTGAAATAAATTGCTGCCCTTAAGATGGCGCTGCAAAACTCTACAACATATTTCCAATATAATATAAAATCTTAGCACGTAAGATGGCGCAGCAATACACAGCAACATAAAATTTTTTTATATTATTGCTGAACAAATTAAATTAATGAATTTTATATATTGTAAAAATTAATTACTATAAAAACAATAAAAAAATCGACAAGCAACATAGCGTTCATATACTAAAATAATTGAAACAATAATTTCTTTTAAGTGAGCGTGACAAAGCTCGCACAGCTGGTGGTTCATTCGCATGCGGTAACTGTCGCCAACTCGTAGAGAATCAAAGATGTTACGAAGAATTTTTCTCTGGAATACTCCCAGTGCTGCTTTATCATTCTATGTTAACGTATGTGCTTCTGGGTCATATAAATGCACAGGAAGGCTGAGCGATCTACAGAGCGTAAGTTTTGTTTCCCGAGAAAGAGCTCTTCATCGCAATTGCCTACTGAGCCCGTAGAAGCACCTATTAGCATCATTGTTGTTCGTTACAGGCACTAGCTCGGCGTCCGATCGATGCACAATTCTACCAGTAGTCGACATAGCCGAGTTGGTTTTGGTTCATTCACCACCAAGCCCATTCTCGTACAGCAGCAAAAGCAGCTGTAATATCACGCTTGCTACGCCCAATGCTATAAGCAAGGAGCTGGACATATTTGTAAAATATTGTTCCATTATGATGAACAGCTGCCCTACGCAAGGATTATATGGTATAATATCATATGAAACTGCTACTATATCGCTCTAAATAAAGAGCGATAAAGATTGTGAGCTCACTAGGACCCTGTGGGCTACAACAGATCGTAGAATAACTTAATAGGTCTTAAGACGGCTCTATACTATTTAACCATTCCTTTAAGGTTTACGTTTTCCGACAATTAGACTATGCAGAAGTCGCCACAATAAAAAGCATGAACAATCTATTAAACATTTTTTATGTCTTCAGCCAGGACTACAGACGAAGTGTCTTCAATATCTAGTGGACCGTTTCTTTGTTGACCTGGCAGATAACCCAAAAGCAAACTTATTACATCTTCTAAGTCTCACCCATTAAGCCTAATGGCATAACAAGGATAATGTAACGAACTATTCTACCACTAATCTTGGGATTCTTTTTTTTTATTTTCTTCGCCAAAAGCATTATATGATAGAAGTGATAACCGCATAGCTTCACATCAAAGAATATTGGTAATAGTTAACATCGAGTAAAGTCTAAAAATCTATTAAAAGTGTCAATCGATAAGATGTTGTATTATCGTGGAACAAGCAGCAAATTCCTTCTATGCGATCTCTGCTTAAATAAGATGAACAGAATTACCAAATGCTTTAAAACTCATAAATAGAATTGTACATTATAGGTTGACGATACCGTGGAATTGACGATTGAAGATTGACCCGACGGTGAAAAGCACTCGTCGCCCATCGAACTTTGACTGCATATTACTAAATCGAGCCGAAAATAAAAAGTTATAGTGCGGCATGATATATTTCATTGGTGCAAATACGTGTCTCCAAATAGTCTCTGAAGCATACTGACGAAGTTTCTAATACGAGCCGTAAAAAACAGAAAATATCACTGTAAGAAAATCGAAATCTAGACAATATTGTTAGTTGATTTCAGCTCAAAGGAAATTGCTCACACTGAGTTCGATATTTGCAGATTTTATGTGTACAATGATTATGTGTTAGACTTCGATGAGCTCGTCCATAACATCGAGAATATCGATTATTGAAAGCCAGTGAAAACAGGTTTGCACAAAGCTACATAGTACTAAAATTTTTCATTATTATCACATAACCACATTTACCTGGCTGTGTAACTGTGTAACGCTGTGTAACTTCTGGCTATTCTTTAACTAAAATTGACGTTGAAAGGAATTTGATTCCATGTTATCCTGACAATTAAAAATGCTTCTATTAATTTATTAAAGGAGTTTCCGGCCGATGAATAAAAATACTGTTTCAAGAAAATCTTTGAACATTTCCAGCACTGAAAGTGAATCCCGATTTAAAAACTTATCCCATATTTACCAATCGAAAGCGGCATTAATGAGCATCAACTGTATAATACTAAGACAAACTTATGGGTTATTTCGACTATGCCACAATGACCTCAAATACTGTCTCGAAGAAATCGTTCACTGCTTCCAGCTTTGTGTTGACTTGCAAGAAGATTATCTAGTATAAGCCAGAATGAAAGTTAAAATAAGATAATTAATAATATATTTTTTTAACAATAACTTTGGTCATTTTGGTTAAAATATTACATTTTTTTCTAAACTTGTATAATCGGTTCTGGGTGGATATGGATACAGTGAATATGGATACATAAAACATTATGTTTTCTACCGTAAGGTACCTAAATATTTTTAGGTACCTTACCTTAAATTAGCCAAATTTTACATTACTTAAAGCGTTTCCTAAATCTTATGAAGGATCTTATGAAACTTGAGAATTAAATTATTTGCGAAAAGGATTAAGTAGAGCAAACCCACTGGGAAGCAGTTTGCACTTAGGCATATTTGACACGTCCCATTAAAAAATAAATTTCCCAGTTATCCTGAGATTTGTGTAAATTATACTTAGCAATTTTAAAGTAACTTTAGCATTCAAGAGAGCAGAAAAGTGTCACAACGTTGAAACTGATATATCACCGAAGAGAAACCATAGTAATTTTCGCAGTTGGACGCAATTCAATCTTGTATATTTTAAATTTTTGTAATTATAATTTAAAAAAAAATTGAAAATTCTAAAAAAAATTCAACAAGCGAAAGTAAGTAATGTCCTGCGGTTCGTAACGGGAATATCACTAGTAGGATATGTGAGTACATATCCTGTTCGCATGATAGTTCTCATTTCGTCGAGTTCAGTTTGAGATTTTGTGCATGTGATAAGGAATATGTAATTGCTGGAAATTATATAGGCTGAGTGCACATGAAAGAGAGGTACTGACGTAGGAAGGCAAGTTAGCAATTGTAACGGTTGTCGCATTGGGGTGAGACGTGCATTGCGGCAGTTGCCGTTGTAGAGGAAAGTCTGTCGGTGACTGTTGTAAGCATTTTATTAGCGGCAATAATGTTTTGTCGCTAATCAATTACTCGTACAGTTTTAGTACTGCCATTCTTCTCTACATTTTTTTTAATTTAATTTTATTAAAATTCAATGATGAAACGATGCATACCCCCTCCACTAATTTGCCCACCTCGCTTTCAATCGAATATGCTGCTTTATCTTTCGTTACAATATTATTTGCTGTGCATTTAGTCCTTTTAATTGTGGGACATAATGGCATTTAATTGTGGGTTGTCAGCACGTTTTGTCCGACTTATTTACAAGGTATTAAGTAAATATGCATTAAAATAGAAAAAAGTTTAATAAAAATTAATTTAACTACTGTGGTCGGCAGGCAGCGGGCTCATTGCTTAGCCGATGTCTATTTATTGGGTCGAAAAATGTAACACAACTAATCATTGGGAAAGTGTGTGGAACAGGTTGGAGGACGTTCTCATCATAAATCATGTCATATAATTACGAACTGAATTGATTGTTTGCAGTGATTACGTTTTAATTGATAAATTTTAATAATTTTTAGTTAGAACTGTTGGAACTCCCGTTTGGGAGTTTATGGACTTTCGTCATCCAATTTTTTTTATACTATAGTAAAGTAATACAAACATATTAGATTTGGAACTAATTTATATTTATATTTCAAAAATTTGTTCAGTTCATCATTGACAGTGAACACATCACATTACTGCACTACATGCAAATGAACATAGCTCTATTTGTGTACTAATACAGCACTTTTGTGCTAAATGAAAGCACTTGCGCATTTCTTTCATAGAAAATAACTATAAATTTAATTTTATTCGGATTTATAATTGAATGCAACTTTTTGATTGAGTTGTCTGAATAGAATATTAATATAAGTATTAGAGAACATTAATTGTTTCAACTTCTTGGCGAGTAAGTCTTTCAAATTTGGATTTCGATAAAGAGTGAATCCAAAATACAAATTACGCGAAAAAGAAATAAATTTTATTTTTACTAAAATATATGATGTAATTTAGGTAATCTCATGTACTGTTCAGAATACACAGTTCCGTTTTTAAGCTGTTTGGTTGTCTAAAATGACCACAATATTATTTTTTTTTAAGAGCTCGGAACTGTTGGCTAAACCAAAGATAATGCTAAGCCAATATAATATTCTATGAACTAATTTCGTGTATTGGTTGTGATGAGTCAGATTGTACTTATATCCTTGCATATACTTCGATAATAACTTTTCAACCAGAACCTTTATAATAGAACATTAAGGTTTATTATAATGTCAGAGACGATAGCTAATTAAATTGATCGGTTAAAGATTGATTGATATAGAGGAACCAAACTTAATTCCGTGGACCTAGGGATTGTTAAGTTTTAATATTTTTGCAAATCTACATTGATATTTTGGACAAAAATATTGGATATTAATGTTGAACAGGTATTTCCAGGAGAAGGATGTATGTGTTCTTACTGACAGTCATGCAGACAGTTATCAAAGCTATTTCAGCAGTTCAAATCTCGTTTAATATTGTCTATAAATGTAGACAATTTATAAAATATTTAGGTAGCAGTTTCAAAACAACTTTCATTTACGTCTCCGGCATACAAATGTAGCTAGGTACGTGCTTATTAAGAAACTAGCGAGACTGGGCATGTCTACGATACAAAATTCCGTATAATTTTCTAATCCTACCGGTTACAGACAAAAATTGTCACATGATCACTTCTTACTATTTAATTTCATGCTTACGGAAATTCGGCTAAAATTTCTTCATTAGCTAGGTCAAGAGTGATGTAGCCTAGATACTCCAAATATATATACAAACTCTGACTTTATCAATATAAACAAGTTAAAAGTATTTTAGATAGTATGTAGTTGAGAAATAGGTTGTGTCTGCTCGGCTGAAAATCTTGTAGATCTGGTTTACCAGCATTCAAGGACGGAATACTAGAACACATATTGTGTTTTTGTGTACGAGTAGGCTAGATCTTTTGAGCATATAAATTTATAATTTATTCAGCGAACTATCATATATTAAAATTGACTGTATACTGACATTTATCAATGGCTCTGGATCGTTCTAATATGTCCGATTTGATAATACATAACGATTTGATTAATTTTTCACTTCACCTGTCTACTTTCCTACCTGAATTAAATGGAGTCTATGAATTATTTTTTATATCTTTATCTATGAAAACGGACTAAGTAACTTTACTGTGTTGGGAATCGTTTCCAACTAGGGTAAGAAAAAGGTCTGTAATTTATTCCAATAGACTAATAGAGAGTTGTAATTAAAATAAAAACTGGTGTAGCGTGCCTTTCCTGTGAACATTATGAGCAGCACAATAGGCAGAAAATAGTTTTTCAAGAAAGGTCTTGAAATGTGTAGCAATACGTGTTCACGTAACTTAACCTAACATATGCAAAGATTTTATATTCATTACAGTTTATTACTATTTTTTTTGTTCTTACATTAAAAGGTCAACAAAATCAAAACTGAGTGTACATGGAGTTGAATTCAGAAACTTGTGGTGCTGACATCTATTGTCCTCAGTTCCGTTTCTCTCTTTTCGCAGCCCTTTTACTTGTCAGAGCGTGATGGTGTATATTATATGCAATTCATTTGGAGCATTCTGTTGTTCCGTCCTGCGAAGAATGTATTTCTCCATTCAAGAATTTCCGATCAAAGATTATATTGGATAGACCTAACGTGTAAGCAAGCTTTTTTCTTTTCAACTTATATTCACTTTCGTCTTCATAACCAGTTTTTTAAAGATACTTTAGCTTTTAGCTATATAGCTATAATATGTCAGATATAATCTGGATATTACTGAGAAAATATGTTAATATTGAGAAAAATGCATTTATTAGTTAAAGTTTTTTAGATTTATTAACATCCATACTTCCGTAAGTTTTGCAACTGCAGCTCTCGTCATCCCAAAACGATACTACTTTCCCTGTAACTGTTACCAAGACACGGAGGATGACAGAGGACGTGAAGGTACCGAAAAATCAGATAATTTAGCTTAAAGCGATGTAGGTAATAGATCTTTGTATTTATGACAGACCAATTGCTAGATATTGAATCTGTGACACACCAATTACTAGTTCAAGTACCAACTAGAAAAATATGGCGAAGATTTCAATAGTCACTGCGGGTATAATATGCATATATAATCAAATATGTATATATATAATATAAAATAAACATTATGCATATGGTATCCTAATTGCTAGACTAAATACCACCTAAGAAAATATGACGATGATACCTGTCTCTCTGTCTTTGCCATAAAAATATAGAAATAGCAAATCACATACTAAGAACATACCCCGCTGCGGCCGATCGCAGAACTAATTATTTCGGGTCTGGAACTTAAATCCGAAGAGCTTAATTTGCAGCGGTTGTTTCAATATTCTTCAGGATTTTTAAATATTCTAAAAGTTGTAAACTTGAGCTATATAGAAGGCAGCATAAACACTCTGCTTATACAGATGTGACAATATAGTTTGAATTGTGATATAATATGTTAACAGTCATACTTACATATCTCTCATCCTCAGGATATAATGATAAAAATTATTTTTCTTACATATTAGAAAACATTTGCTTTATATTTTATATATATTTATTTTTTAAAATTTAGTACCTATTATTTTACATACATATGAACATATTTTATCTGTCAGCACTTCAATAAATAGAGTTTAAACTTTGATCTATGTAGTGGAGTAATCAGCTATAAATAAAATAATCCATAATTTTTGATTAAATAAAGAGAAAAATGTAAGCTAACATTTAAAGAAATATGGATTCAAAACTATTTAATGGAAATTTTCGAAAAATTTTAATTAGGATAACGCGTTCTGCAATTAAACTTTTAACTTCCTTTTACTTCTTCTATATTCAGCAATTAATTTATGTTCTTTAATGTAAAATACATCTTTTCATTATTTAATTAAAGATTTTGTTAGATTTGAGCAATTTGCAATATCAAGTGCTTTAAGTACTTAACTTATTTTTACAATTCTCATATGGTTCACATGAGCTCAGTTCAAATGCTACTCTAGTCCTAAGTGATGTTAAAATTACAATTAATTACAATGATATTTTAATGTTGTGCTTAATCTGTGCTAATTTAAAGTTTAATTCTAATTCCTTTTCACTTACTAACTAAATTTTGCGAGTTTTTAATTAATTTGCTAAAACACATAAATTCCCATTATTTTTCTTAAGTCAATTTTTAATTAACGTTTTTATTTACATCAATCACTGGCAATCACTGGCAACAGACGAGATGGGCTCATAAAAATGACAGATTCACCGCTTAATTAAACCATGGCTAACCCCTTATTTATGCTCTCGAGATGCTCCTTTGCCTTTATTCTTAATGTAGCGATAGAATTGGAGCGAATGTCCACTGTTTGCGGTTGATTTGGTGAATTTGTTGATGTGCGGTTGACAGCACCGATGCTGTTGCTGTTGCTGTGCAAAATTGCCACTGGGCTTTCACGTCCAACGTCGACGACTTCAATATTCGCTGATGCGCATTTTCCGCCTAGAAGTTCATTTGTCTCATTGTTTGTGGTGAGATTCTGTGGTGACAATGCATTATTACTATTTGGTGTGGTCTGTGGGGAATTTAGTGTGGGTGGTGGCATGCCGGAATGTGATAATGCAACTGAATTTGCATTTGTGACAGTTGATGTGGCGACAGACGAGTTGGCAGCAGCAATCGATAAAGTTACGCTTGTGGCTGGTATTAATTGTGGTGGCATTGTGGCCAAACTTTGTGGTGACATGCGTGACAAATGTGGAGATAAATGTGATAATGGCACATGATGGCCTGGATGTGTTGGTGCGCCTAACGGTGGTGGCGGATGTCCGGGTGGTGGTCCGTGTGTTGCATGCACTTGGGGTATGTGTGGTCCATGACCCATAGCTGCTAGGCTACTCATTGCTAGATTTGATGGCGCCAAACTAAGTGGTGGTGTTAAATAGCTGGGATAGACGGTCTGCGGATGCGAAAGGAAACCTGCCGAAGGACGAAGTTGTGGGTGAATATAGAAAAACTACAAAGTGAGTCATAAACAGAAATAAAATTTGAGCACAAAATTGATAATTACCTGGTAATGCGGATAGTAAAGGTGGTGAAAGCCAAGGATCAACCGGTAAACCTGAAGCGCCACAGCCTAAACGATGTGGTAATTGCGTAAAATGTGTGAGGCCAAGTCGTAAACTTTCAGATTTTTCTTGTCGGCGCCATTTTGCACGGCGATTTTGAAACCAAACCTGAAAAAAAAAATTAATTAATAATTAATTTAGAATTTTTTAATGAAGGGAAATAAATCATAAGTAAAATATAATGCAATTTCGGTTTCAAAAAGGAACGAAAAATTATATAGGGACAGTGGAGTAGACAGGATTGGGGTATATATCAGATATTTTTTTTGTCTGTTTCCGCAGTTAATAATGATAATATTTGTATCATGTATTATATTCATATGACCAATATATTATAGGTCGCTCATACCCCCTGTGATTTTGTATGACGCAGAAGCGAGAACGCTATCACAAAATAATGAAGATTTTTAGAAGAGTTTTAGAGAAAAAAGTTTTTCCTGAAATATTTGGTCCTCAATGAGCTGGCAACAATTACTGCATCCAAATCAAACCCGAGCTGCACCAGCTTTATCGCGACGTCCATATAATTTAACGAATTGAGATGCACTGACTTCGTTGACTTGGACATGTTATAAGATTTGATGACGATGCTCGAGCTAAAATGTTATTTAAGGCGTAGACCGCGTCGTACAGCTTAAATAAAAATATTAAGTATGGGAAGCGTATTTATGCTTCGAAAGAAATATTCTGTTAATATTTCTATTCAAGAACTTTCAATCAAACATCAATATATCAGATTTCATGAACGGCTTGAAAATAGATTTCTAGGTGGGAGCAAAAATTTTCGTTGCATTTGTAGTGATAAACCACTCTCTTAGACCGGTGTGGTGCTTCTCTTGTTGTATTCCTAGGGGTAACGGTTTATATTTCTCTGAATATTTTTTTTCTACGTGTTACTTACTAAAGTACTTACTTCTAATTTCTTCAGCTCACAAATAAAAACAAGTGACTTAGTCTTTCTGTTACTTCCGGTTAATATGGCACTCACTAACCAAGATCTTCGGTTCTCATCTCAACTCATCAGCTTACAGAAGTGCGCTCTGATTACTGGTGTGTAGGAATACAGGTAGAGAAATTGCTCATTCCATTTAATTTCTATTGTCAAAGTTGTTTTAACTTACTGGAAAGAGATGCAGTTAAGCATTTTCTCTGTGAGTCTACGGGTCTGGCTTCCTCAAGAATTATGGTATGTTTTTTGGGAATACGTTTTTGACAGTTGGTTATACTCTTTATTGGGAAGGGAGAAATATCTATTAAATTAATTAAATTCGATGTGGTGGACTTAAAACATTCAGCTTTGAACTCCTGAAGAAACAGGAAGGTACTTTTTGACAGTTTTTCAGTCTTTCATTATGAGTAGGGGATAAAATCTTTATTAAATTATGCAGATTCAGTGTGTGTATATTTTATATCTTATAGTTTCTAAAAGAATGTGGTAGTAAATGCGAAAAACAGCTAATTGTGGTCAGCAGCATGATATATCTGGATCTGCCACTGTAATCAACCAATCAAGCGTTGCGAATAAAAAGTTACTTGTGTAGCAAGAATATAGAACCTCTAAACACACTATAATTTATTGCTCTCCCCTCGTTCCTATATTAACGGTACCCACTTAATCGTATAAACCCTAACAAGAAACTCGTAAAACATCATTAAATCAACGTCAAGACAAAAACAACAACAACAATAAAAGCAATAAAACGAAGCCTTTAAACAAACACAAACGCACACACACACACACAGACACAAATACAAGCACAAATAACTAGTGCTGGCGTACAAAGATAGCAGACAATGTGGGGAATGAGCATGAAGGCCATGAAATGTAATTACAGCTGAATGAGCTTAATTACAACACCAACAACAATTGCCTTACTAACAACAAAATGGCGGCATAACCAACTGCGAAGATTATTGAAGAAAGCACACACACAGATGCTAAGAAAAAAATTTCACTGTCAGAGAATAGAGCAAGAGACAAAATTCAATTAGTGCCGTAACACTAATTAGAATTATTGCAACAATGAAGTTGGAGGAGGTGGAGATGTAGGTGGTTAGTTGGATGGATACAGCTTAAAAGCTTAAACGAAGAAAATGGCGTCGCAAGTAGATGAGTTTGTGCAGAGACGACAGTTTGTGATGTACGCGCTTATAGGGACATAATTAGCGTGTAGCTAAAAGTGTATGCGGAAATGAGAGAGAAATAGAACAACAAGCAGCTAAGTGTTACACTTTGTGTATGTATGTAAGTATGTGTGTATGTATGTTGTATTTTGTGGAAACTTTGTTGTCGCATAAAATAATTAAATACAATTTGCGCGAATTAATAACAAATTATGATGTTGGAAATCTAATTTTGACGTTGTTTACGTTGTTGAATGATTTACGAAGTTAAGAGAGAAAAAAAAAAAAAAAAACAAACACAAATAAGAAAGTGAAAAAAGTGTGTGAAGATGAAGATGAGTGACGTGTGGTTGTAGGTTTCAGTTTAAGCTTATTTATAATGAAGCATAAACAAGCTTAAATTATTTTGAGGCTTTATGTCAGAGTGATTTTTTTTTTATTGTGTAAGTGAGGGATAGATAGATATAGAATGTAAATTAAAATTTTTAATGACTTTTTTAATTAAAACAATTTTTCAGTTAATTGCCTTTTATTATTTTTGCTAAACAGAAAATTTTTAATTGAAATAAAAATAGAAAAGAAAATCATTGAGTTAAAAATATATAGAATAAGGACTGGTTTAATTAGAACAGTTAGATTTATATGAAAAATGTTTTCTTCTAAATCTTATTTGTCTTAATTTAAATTAAAATTTAATAAAATGTAATATTTTGATGCTAATTAAATTAAAACTTTTGTGTTACATTTGGTTAGTCTTAGTAAATTGTTACAAAAAGATGTTTATTTTTTCTTATTTTAAATAACAGAGTAGTTTAGAACCCTGCATGTATTTTATATATATTATAAAGTTCTATAATTATAATCAAACACTAGTTTGTTGTTATAATAATCAGTGATCTAAGCGAGGCTTGGACACAGGCTAACGAAGAAAAAAATTTTAATTGATAATCAAACCAGGGACCCTACCTTCAAATATTTCCGCTAAAGTTACAGGGTAGAAATGGTCTGGCACACGAAGGGGATTGTTTTTTGTCCATGCAAATCGGACATACCACTTTTGTGACGGTATTGTGAGGATGCGTTAAGCAATTTTAAATCTTTTCTACACAACAAATAATAATCAGTGGAGATCTGCTGTTTTAGGCCTTAGTTGGTATTATAAATGTTGATGCCACTTGGTCAAAGAAAAAGACGAGTGAATCCTGATCGTAGATTCGATCGCTATTCGTACTATTAAACACTGTGTAATATTAATCTTGATTTTACATAAATATTTCTTGTTTTGCCAATTTTAGGTATACGACCTATGTTTTATCTTATTGAAAGTAAATAAATTATTAATATTTTAAACTTTTTTATATTATTTGATATTTATTTTTTTAATATTGCGAACTTAAAGTTTAGCAAAAAACAGAAATGCTTATTATTTTTAAATTTTATTCCAAAAAATTTAGTAATTAGTATGATTACTAACATTTATTTAACTATTAAAAATATTAGTAAGTGTTAGAAAATATAAGTAATGAGTATTTCTTTTTTTGCTGCGTTTTAACTTCGCAATATTAAAAAAAATAAATATCAAATAATATAAAAAATTTATAAAATATTAATAATTTATTTACTTTCAATAAGATAAAACAAATAAAAATATATAAAAAGTTACGATTGATAATGATGTTTCGATCGGGTTAGGATCCAGTTGTTTTTTTTTATGACCAAGTAACGTTCAACGTTCCCAAAGGGAACTACACCAGCAGATAGATGTATTTAGTAAGTATTTAATTCCACATTTTGATTAACTAATAAATAACTAATTTTTAGTAATTAGCTAATTGAAGATATTCGAATCACTCGATTTGAAAACTTTTTTTACTTAAATATTTTTTTTTAAATTTTTTAAATGAATTAATTTTCAATTAATTTCTCATCACTTCAAGCAATAACTTTAAATTTCATTTAATTATAATTTCCACCTTTCATTTATAACGCAGCAAATTTAATATATATACATCCACTCAATTTCCCCACCCGCACAACGATGCGCTTGACTGTTTTAATTTGTGCCTTTGCTTCTTCATTTTAATTAAATCATCAAAATCAATTTTGC
The DNA here is from genome assembly GCF_002237135.1 of Teleopsis dalmanni. Classification (NCBI taxonomy): domain Eukaryota; kingdom Metazoa; phylum Arthropoda; class Insecta; order Diptera; family Diopsidae; genus Teleopsis; species Teleopsis dalmanni. Next base: position 71,798,347 of record NC_051847.1, on the reverse strand, counting down.
AATTTCCATTCATGGCGCAGAATTATGGAAATTAGTGTTTGTATGTATATATATATATGTATGTATATATAAAGTGAAACAAACAAACACTCATAAGCACACACACAAACTCACATACACATATCAATGGAGCTAGTATTAAGGTACAGAGACACTAAATAAACAACGCCCACTGTCAATCAGCCAACGACCCCCTTTGAGTAAATACAGCCGCGCACACACAAATACAAATTCCATACATTTTACACAATCGACACACAGCATCCAATAAACATTATTAAGCTTTCATTTTGGACTTTTGTGGATGCTGTGGAAAATACCCGCCAACACCAACACCAATACCACTATATATACAATGCTTCAAACTCTAATATGTGTTGTTGCTGGCTATATCGTATAGCTTATAAACCCTAACGCCCACTTTGCGTTTATTGCATACAAACTCATTTCAGTGTAACGAAACTTTGTTTTTCTTCTACAAACTTTAGCAACGTCAACTGACATTTTTTGTTTTGCGATTTTATTTTGTTTTTGTAATTTTTGTGAAATTTTGTTTTTGTTTTTGTTTTCAACATTTTATTTCATCGACTTTAATCTTTTTCATAAACTTCACTTGGAAGCAAACAATTTGCGTTTCATTCTTTTAACGTTTGGTTAATTTTTTTTCTTTTTTTTGTTGCGTAGTCATTTTATGCATGTTGCTTTTACGGCAGCGGTGGTGGGGAAAAAAACCAAATGCTCAAGTGCTGCTGCCAATCTTTACCAACTAAATTCATGAAGCTGACTGACTTACGTGTGCAACATTTTGAAGTTTGAAAATTTTATTGGAAAACTTCATCATTGGGTGGCAGAAAAAGCTATACAAAATAACAAAAACAACAACAACAACAGTAAAAACACAATATTACGCACACTAATACAACTACGCATAAATTTGTAGTTGATACGCATTTTGCTAATATTGTTGTTGGTTTTTTTACATTCTTTTCGATTTATGCCTGTTTTTTGCATGTACATATGCAGTTGTAGTGGCTTGGCATACCCAGTAGAAAACGGATCGATCCGTCATCGAAGACGTCTTCAAGACATGGATACATACATGAAGACCGATCGATCCAAATGTATGCCGGTCTTCGAAGACACTTTCATACAAATTAGCCAAATGTCTTCAATGAATTTTTGCGTACATGTCTCGAAGACCGTCTCGAAGACAATGTCTTGCATAACGGACGCATTCGACAGAAAGTTGTGCGCTCTTAGTGCAGTGCTCATATAATTTTTTCACCCTTTTTTTTATTTCTACTCTTTTATTGCACTCTTTAAATTTTAAATGAATTTCAATTTTCTCTTTAAATAAGTAGAAAGAAATTGTTGTATTTTGTACTTTTATTTATTTTATATAATAATTTCTTACATTACATTCAAAATTAAAAGTTTTAGAAGTAAATTATAAATTTTATTATAAATTATTATAAATTTTATTAAGACAGTAATAATAAATTAAATTAAACAGAATGAAAATTAATTTAAATAATTAACTTAATATAACTTAGCATATCTAAAATTAACTAAAACTAATATAAAATAATTTATAGCATTTCGCTATCATCAATTGTTTTCAAAAGCGTTGAAGAGGATTTTGGTACATTAAGCCTTCTGATCTTAAGAGTTCTAAAATATCATTACCACAACGCCTGTTAATTCTGTGTTTTTTAAATATAACAGCTAATTTTTCATAAGTGTTTTTACTTTTTTTATTTTCAATATCATTTGTTTCGTTTCTTAAACAACTTTCACTGGAATTATTGTCTTCAATATTAATATCAATATATTTTCCAGGAACTAAGTCAATGTTTAATTTGTTTTGATTTGATTTCTTTTTTTTAATATTTCATAGTTTAATGATTTTGTTTCTTTATTCATTTTGATTTTTTTAATATTTATTTCACTACACTTCAAAATTATTGCGTCACTTCATTTATACAACATAGCGTCATCTGAGGCAAAATTCAAATACGTTGCTATGAACACTAAAAATGAGAGAGAAAGCAAAGAAAGAGTATTTACATTCATGTTTTGAGCAATTGTTTTGCAAATTTGCTTGAAAATGCAGACGCGGTATCAAAGACCGTCTTGAAGACAATGTCTTCGAAGACCACTTTTTCTACTGGGTAGGTAAACTGACTCACATGTGTGTATGTGTGTGTGTGACTGTGAAAGTTCGTAAAATATTACTTAGCGCGCACACACAACAGAAGAGCACAGAAGAGCACCCAAATTGCTTTTCGAATGTTTCTGACAGTTTGCAAATTGGAAAATTGACTTTTAACACACAACAGTTCAAGTTTAATAAAAACTTTTTTTTCCAACATTTTTGGTTTTATTTTTTTGTTTTTTTTTATTGTTGATTTTTGTTTTTGATTTTGTTTTCCTTGTTGTTGTTGTAGTTTTGCAAACTGAGTTGCCATGTTAACCTGCTATAAAAACTCATTTGTGTTTTCTTATTTCTCATTTTTTTTTTCGTTCGTTTAGTTGGGCCAGGTGGATGGGGGCTTGGAGAGAAAGCGTATTATGCAAACACACAAAATGTAAAGAAATTTAAATTACTTCAGAATTTGTTAACGTTTTTCATTTTGTAAGTTTCAGTCCGTCAGCTTCCATGTTTTTGAGTTCGTAACAGCTGGGGTAAAAAGACCCCAGTGCTTCAAATTACCTTTATAAAGTTACAAATTGTTTGCCAGTCAGAAGATTGTATATTTTAAATTTGTAAAGTTTATATAAATCAGCATGGGTCCATGCTACTTCATTGCTGGAAAGGAGAGAGGGAACCCAGAGTAATGATGTCATTATTTTTATTCAAAAGTTTTGCATATTTTTATTTCGATTTTATTCTCTAAAGACAACAAAATTAAATTAACATGAATTGTTGTATATTAGATTGGCTTATTATTTAATATAAAATTATTATAAATAACAGTTATAATTTTATTTTGACAGTACTGGCAATACTGGCAAAAAACTAAACTAAGTATTTGTTTAGCTCAATGTAAGTTATATTAGGTTAGTTTAAATGATATTGACGATTCTAAGAATCCACTTAGGCCTAATGATCCATTGTGTTGAGTGCATGTAAACCAGTTTGAACATTTGATGAAACCAAAAATACTCTTTAGGAGGAAGTTCTGGAGCTGATTAAGATCCTCAAATAGTAGTCCTCTAGTATAGACAATCGACGCCGAGCAACCACTGAAGAGTTATAAAGCAGGTGTGAGGCAATTTACATCGTTCTCTCTACAACTGCAACAGGATTAAACGGAAAATTCAATCTTCCGGAGTGGTTCTCTTATCGGGTATAACTCTCATCAAAAAACCTACACTAAGACTGATATCTTTACGGGGTATCACAATGAGATTATTGGATTTTTTTTCAAGAACGCAGCAATTACATGTTTGGATATAACTTACTTAAAGCTTAATTAAATCTCTTCTGAAGTATTCCTGATAAAGTTCCAGACTAGAAACGGTCTGGTAGGCATTTTTAAACCACCTCTCCGCAAAAAAAGGTGTCAACCATAACCGCCACGTCACTCCCGTACGGAGTCAACTCAGAGTCCAGCATAACAGAAGTTATAGGAATTTGAATTTAAAGTAATATATCGAAATGGTGGCTGGAGACACATTAGAAAAAAGCAGTAAAATTGTATTTATAAAGAGATCATGAAGAGGTTGTCATATTATTTTTTCATTGCAAGAAACCACTTAGAAAGCAGGACTTAGTACTCTAAAATCCTAGCTTTGTACGCCATTGGCTAACCATTAATAAACATGACCACCTTGCAACTGCATAAGCACTCTAAGCATTCTTCTAAAGCTTTCATACTATATTTTAGATTTATATTACTTACGTACCATATTCTATTGAGTTTCATTGTGAAACGATGTTACCTGGTATGAGCTTCATTACCATTACACGCCTGATTATATAAATTTCAATCAATTTGATTGGTGTTGTAATTGATAGTTTCGCACCATTGAATAATTCCTTTGCATGCGATATAATTACAGTAAAAGTAAATTGCATAGAGTGGTCTTATGTAATCTATAGCAATAATCGCAATGGGTGGCAACGCTATTTTTAATTAAAAATATTGAAAATATAGAAATATCACATGTTGTAACTACATACTCCGCGCTTATGTGATTGAAACATCACAGGGACGACATGTGGTCTTATAGGAAGGATATTGATAGCGGCGCCTAATTTTAAAGCAATATTATTATGTATGCATGTGCGAAGGTACTGCATGGGTACATAGTACGTTTTAAAGGGTTAATTGAATTAAATGCCATAACTTTCAATCCAATGAATTTAAAAATAAAGCAAATTTTTTTAAATTTCAAAGGACACATACATCAAAGTATGAGACAACGGGTGGCGAGGTGTGTTGTTAACAGCGCTCCTGCGGTTATAATTATAATGCAGGTATGGCTTTATATGCATTTTCTGAACAATATGCAAAAATGCAGACCTCGCTGACTACACTTCGGTTATGTGTAGTATTTAATTACAAGGACTAAGACTGTTGAGTTACTTTCAGGTTCTATGACACAAATGCACACAGAGAAAAAAAATTATAATTATGACATGTATTATGTTTAAGCTTATTATTTAATATTAATATTTTTTTTTGTATTATGATTTCGCTTTGTGTAGAAAATATTTTTTATTATTTTTCGAAGGTTAATTTTTAGTTCCGTAAATGTCGGTGTCACATTAACAATCAAAACGTAGGTACTTGTGTTTTTGCTGTAGTATCCTGTTAAAAATTTTAAGGAATCATAATTTTTTGTCCTATTTTCGGTGTTCTTATTAAACCAATTATTGCAGACAATAGCGCAGAGGGAAGGAATTTAATTAGTTTAAACGCCGACAACCGTATTAATTTTCACATACGAAACCTCATGCTGTCGAAAAAGATTTAGTAGAAGATGTAGGTTCTTTGCGGTATAAAGATGAAGTACCTTTCTTTCTATCATTGATTATATGGAATTATATGAAATGGGGTTTTTCTAATTAAAATATTAATATCATAAATGAATATAAAAAATTTATGTTTGTAAATCTATGTTTCATGTTTTTTATTCACAATTAAACTGAGAATAACAATAATTTCTTATCGCACCACGAAGTATTTAAATATTCATTAGTTTTTCGCATACAAAATAATATATATATATGTATATAAGTATAAGCGTCCCACATTGGACCTTTAATTCAGCCTATTATGCTATCACAATTTTAGGGCACAGTGGCTTTCCAAGGAATATTTTTGGAACCGGAAAAATATCTATTGATTTTAATAAAACGGCCAATATCTTTACTTTTACGATATTACAGGGAATGAGTTCAAGACTTACTACTTGTAGTCTCTACAAAATTATTCACGATTAATTAAATATAAGCCATAATTCCAAAGAGATCACTAAAAATGGATATTTGGCATTACTCGAAATAGCTGTATGGTCAATCAAAAATTCACTTAATAAAAATAATAAAAATTTTGCTGTAGTAATTCACTACTTTCTATTAAGTAAAATAGTCACAACCGTCATAACTAATGTTAAAATGCAATTCTATATAAGCGATATTGTACAAATAAATGAAGACGGCAGATTCTGCTGGTGCGTGGGAAATAACATGGTAGATGAGTGGTACTACAATATAGTGACCGTATTGTAAGTGAGAGGTTAGAAATATCATACAACGACTCTGTTTTTTTCTGATCGTTGGCGGAATCTATTAATTATGTAGTTTAACATATATATTCTTGGAGACGTCTTGAAATTGGCGGCTAATTTCAAATATTCTGTATATATAGCAATATATAATATAATATACTGTAATTAATGTTAAGAAAAGGATTTTCTACTTGTCAGTTGATTGAATTTATAGTTCCTGACATATTTCCATTAGTCGATATCTATCTCAGGTACCGGTTAATGAAAAAACAGCGACATACTATTTATGTCATTTTTTGGTTCCAATTTATAGGTTATGAAATATTTTATTCTGATAAAGCTATTTAATAGCAGTATAGATGCTAGGAACTTTAACCAGCAAAATACTATAGTGATCATGAATTTGGAGAGATAGATGAAGTCAATATAATATTTATTACTGATATCTGAGCTTATCTTATCTGGTCCGATACCTTAAAAGTTATTGTAAGTAATTTGATGGGACGTAAGAAGAATGAATTTTCACAATCAAATTCTTATTTCACATTACACGCAATTTTGGTGAAAGGGTCAAATGTTTTACAACCAATCGGATGCATTGATAAACCTAAGTTGTGAAAATATCACTACCATTACACTAAGCAGAAAGAAGAACTCTCTGAAGAAAACAATTTCTAAATTACTACTGAAGACATTGTCTGATACACAGTTAACTTAAATGTTAAACAAGATTCGGGCTTAGAAATCTTCAACTTAAAAAATCGAATATGCGTCAATCTACGAACTAAGGTTTCGGTAATTCAAACTGAAATCCATGCTTTATTTGCTGTAGACATTTACTATCAACAAGCTCTATCAAAAATACTCAAACCAATAACCAGCAACCTTTTTGTCAAATAGTCAGGGAAGTGTTTACAGTTTTTGGTTCGTCTGCGGCAAACTCTCCTCTGCAATGAAAATAGTCAAAAACTTACAAAACCTTGCCAAACTGAACTATACTAGTAATGCCAATCTTAAATGGTTCAAAGGAAAATGACCATTCACCACGTACTTCTTCCCAAAATACTCTGATAGTAAAAGTAAATATCCATTAAATTTGAATAGATCGTTTTATGCAGACATAAAGTGAGATTAAAACTCTCAGAAACTGACGAATGCGAACTATGAAAGATACAAAAATTTCTAAACATACTCTTGGAGAACTCACAGTTCTTATGCATTATAAAAGAATAATTTTCCAAAAAGAAAGTTCTTCTAGTCCTATAACTCTTTGAATGAGTGGTGTCAAACATCGACCTAGAGGTGACGCATATTTTAGTGGATATAGCTGAAGAGAAAGGAAACATTAAGGGATTAAAGAAATAGCAAGATACAACCGTTCAACAATAGACGAAGTATCACGGTTGGTTAATGTATAACAATAACAGCTTAACTATGACTATAATCCGAAATAACTATAAGATCAAATCAATAATGTTATTTATTGCAAGGTGATAGGTAGGTTCGTTGCTATAATAGACATATAATTATAGTTCACATTATCTAAACTGTGTATGTCATTAGCTAATTTTAAAGATCATAGAGTTATGGAATTTTCAAAATCTGTTGTTTCGGTTAATATGAACCTTCCAAAACTTCTGGCTATACTAATTATATATTACAGTTATTAAGGGAAGGATAGCAATTGCGTTATATTTAGTGCGCATTTTATACTAGAATTTTGAAGTCTATTTGAAAGTCCAATAGATTTATTAACTGCTTGAGAACTACCACATTTTTCTTACAGTTAATAAGACTGTTTTCTATTAACTTTGCCGAGTTCTCTTTGATATTCCCCCTAATGAGTCAAAATTTGACATTTCACTTGTCATTGACATTGTGTCAGTTTATCAGTTTATCACTCACTCCTGCTATTCACTTCAAATACCAAAAACAACACTTTGGGTAATCATTGTTGTAAGTAACCTTTCTCGTCCTTTGTGTCGTCTACTTGTGACTGGTGTTGTTTGCTGCACGTGCCGCCTGCTATTTAATTAGCTGCCAGGGAGGCTGCAACGCAACAAAACATATGACAAAAGGACGGTCGCGCGCATTTAATAAGCAGTTAAATCGGCAACATAATGAAATCTGGAGACAAATAGGACATAAAGTAAATAAGGACCGCAGGCGTTTCGCAAACAATCAGTTCTCGTTATGCCTTAGATAATTTGTATATTAAAATCTATATAAATCATACGCATCGGTTGTTGGGTTTTTAGCTTCAAATTGAAACATTTAATTTCCTTTTAAGTTTTTTCATATTTGATTCGAAATCGCATCTATCCACCTTCAGGCGATTTAAGCGGTCAAATTTAGTCAAACTTTGTGCTATTAATTAATAAATACAAAATTTAATTTGCATATTTAGATTTTAAAATAATTTTACTATTTTTATAAAAATAATTTTAAATAAATTTTTGTAATTTTATTTTATTTATTTAAAAAAAAAAATATTTTTCTCTAAACCAAGTAAAATTATTTAACTGTTGCCAGAGGTCATTTCATGTATTTGTGACTAAATAAGTATTAATTTCAAAAATACATACTTATTTAAGTGTGTCAAATATATCAATTTATATTAGGTTTGTTTATAGTAGAAACAAAGTTTTTTGTTTGAATTTTAAAAATGAGTATACAGTGATTTTCTCACAAAGTTTTAAGCATAAAACATTTGTTCGCCTCACCTAACCCGTTTAAGTACTGTTAGCCAGCACTTATCTTCGTTTTTAGTGCTATTTTTATAAAATAATACTTGTTTAGCAAAGTTTTGATATTCCGAAAGTATACTTTTAAATAATCCCTCTCTTCGGATAATGCTCTCTAGGTAATACCCGTTATCTTTTAACATTAAACGCTCATTGCGTCATTACCCCTAGATTTGATTCTGGCAGTCATAAATAAGAACAATGTGATTTTATTTGAATTCAATAACTGGAAATAGTTTTAAAGATAATGATATCTGTGATATATATGTAATACATGATTTGATAGATTAAAGTGGTAACTCGATTTACAATTTTATTTAACCTCTTTATCATTTTATTAACCCATTTCTATCTTCAAATGACTGATTTATTTCTTTTGTGTGCGTAACTCGATTTGATTTAGTATATATATATATATATATATATATATATAATTTTAATGTGTACTTCATAATTTCAACATTATACACATTTAATTTTCTTTCTCTTACTTGAGCCTGTTAATCGTTTTATATATTTATTTACACCACAAATTTGACATAAGTGGTCATACATATTAGGAATTGAGTTTATAATGTGGCTAAGAGCAGGAGGAGTACTCTGGGGGTGTAGAACAATTAACACATATATCACTTTTTTGGTTTTTCATGAAAAGAAATAATAAAGAATAGAAATAAAAAAAATTATTATTAATTTTTTTTCCATATTTACCGAAGGGACTTGCAGTTGTCAAAACAAAAGTTCACAAGGACTTAGGTAAGAGAATAATTACATAAAGAGTTTATGAAGGACTTTTTTCAAACAAAATATTCTTGTTTTTGTTCCTTTTTTGTTGTAATGTTGTCAGGGCAATTATTTTATGAGGGTGTTTATATGTTAAGTTTCATAAGGAATGCAAACTAAAATACTCATAAAAGGACATGTTGAACATCTGCTCGAAACGGCTAATATAAATGACGATACGTCAAATCCTGTAACTCGAGTATTTGACATTTGAAATTCTGAAGGCTAATGTGTATATTTGAATTAAATTGTTAGGTAATTCAGTAAAAACAAAATGAATATATAAATAAATTGCATTTATTTGAAGTCAAATAGAAAAGGTTAATAATAATATATAATTAATATTTAAGGTTTTTTTTAGAAAATAATGACTAAAAATATTAGCAAGGAGACAATTTTAAATTTACATAAAAACATCTACAAAAATAATATTTTTTTAATTACTAGTATAGTTTGCAATAAATTTACAATAATAACTATAATAGTTATTTCCGTTTATATATAGTTGTCACTCAAAATCTAGGCTCAAATTTATTCAAGGTTTGAACGTAAAACAAGCTTCACAAAAATCTTATCAAATGTATGGTGGCTTTGTTCTTAGAAACAAGATTTAAACTCTATTTAAATTTTCTTTAATTATATAAAATATGTTCACGTGTAATCTAGACAGATATTTAATTCTCTCTGGTATCGCTTGGTCTATGCATGACAAATGACCACTCAAATTGAACTAATCTAATATATTCTACTTACAACTGTGCTGTTAATTGAATTTATAGTGGACCATAAAAATTCAATTAATTAAAAATAAATAAAAATTTTGTTGTTACAATTTAATAATGTTCGAAACCTCTCTATACGTTATTCTTTTAAGTTTTTTTATCTCTTTTAAAATACTTTCATCCCGAGTCAACACAATTATGCTACATACTTTTACAATCCTGATAGCATTTTTTTCATTCGAGTTTTGGAATGGTCTTTAAAGAGTGTAGGAATTTAAGTTATATCTTCTTAACTGCATCAAAATGGTGTTCCTGAAGCGGTTTCTTAAGCTTCGGGAATAATCAAAAGTCATACGCGTGCCAAATCAGGCAAATACGATAGTTGTGGAATAATTTGAGTTGAATTTTTGGCGAAATGATCTCGAAGAACCAATGCCCTGTGAGATGGTGCATTATCACGATGCGGGAACCAAGATTTTTTTGCTGATAATTTATTTTATAATGATCTGAACTTGTCCAAATAATATATTAACAGTATCAGCAAGGTATCTCTGATTGTTAAGTGAAGATCTATGAGCAACATGTACTTGATCCAATTGATGTGTTACGAATATTAGCGAAGTTTCTAATTATTCATCATTTAGTGTTGGTGGTGTTTCAAGTAGATTATTGTCTTACTTTTGTTTCCTTTTTTGTGATAGCCGTATCAATTAAGGCCTTCTTTGACATTCTAAACATTTCTTTACAAGAAAACTTATTACGTAATTTTCTAGCTCATCAAATTCTGATATATTTAATTATATATTCATAAGAAATTAAAAATTAAAAAACTTCCTACTCATATCGAAAAACTACTCTTAAACCTCTCTATATCCATTCTTCTCCATCTTTTTTCCTTCTCCTTCTTCTTCTTATATTAAATAGAACTTGAGGATTATATATATAATTAAATATACAAATTTTTAGCATATGACGCGGTACGTAACCTGTGTCTATTTCAAATAGATAAGCAATGAAGGTTCTATATCCATTCTACTCCTCTTTCCCTTCTTCTCTTATATTTAATGAACTGGTACTCGACTTGACAAGTTTTGCTATTTTTGATTAAAATAAACTCTTTCCTTTAGTTTAAACTCATATATGTAAATTTAAATTGAGTACAGAATATTATAAAAATAATATTAATAAATTTAAATAAAATTATCTTCAATTATCTTTCGTAAAGCAGGCTGTCTTCAAAGTTACCGCCTACACGTTTGTATAAACCGACAAAAGTAATCGAAGGTCAAATTCGTGTCGCAATTAATTAAAACGCAAAAAACGCAAATCTTTATACAAGCTTTTGCGTCACATTAAGATACGGTTCTGTCTCAGCAACAGCAAAGGATTCAGCATCGGTATCAGGATCGACTATGTATAACTAAGGCATGACTGCATATTCGGTAAGTCCTTTGCAGAGGCTTGTCTGTTTTGTCGGTATGCCGCAATGGCATCCAATTACATCTTCCACATCGCTTTGGTTATCCTTTTGTTTGGCGGGAACTTTTATTGAGTTTGAAATTTTCTTTCATTGTTGTTTTATTATTCAATATTGCTTTTGTAGTTTATTTGTCTTTTATTTGGGGTGATTTCTTTTGAGAAAAGGGTCCTTAAAGCTGCTTCTGTGGAATTTCATTTTTCATTTTGTTTAGTATTTTTTTTCCTCCGGTGGTCATATAAAATTTCTTCTATTTAAATAACTTTCAACTTTCATATGCGTAATTTAAGTTGGAAAACGTGTTCATGTGTGTATCTTCTTACCAAGTTGTCCTTTTGACAGCTTGCCTACCCATTTTAAAATATTCGTCCGATTATGTTAATAAAATCAAGTTGAGTGGAATTGAGATGAGGCACGTGAGATGGATTTGCAGTTTTATTTGCTTTTTTTTCTTTCTTATTGTGAGTTGAATTAGTTCTTTACTACAAATGAGGACTCCGAAATAATCTCTATGGTAAGCAAAGTCTGTATAATAAGGCTTAAACTAACAATTTTTAAACTGGACCTTATTAAACTGATTGTGTGGATTAAATGACTCATCAGCTGACTTTTTTGTGATAATATTTATGTTTTTAAACAGAAGCAGGTACTAAAAAATAGTGCTATAATGATAAATTGGGTGACGTGAACAAATAATGAAACTTAAGTTCCCAAAAATTAAGAATTAATATTTATTAATTGCGATAATTAAAAATAACCCCGTTTTCCTCATAAAATTTTTCTTTTACTGTAAATATATTAAATATAATCGAGATTACAAAAGAGAACTATTATATATTATTATCCATTAATGAGAATATTTATATTTTCCGATAGAGAAGTCAACATAGTGAAAAAACTATGAACTCCTTAAATTACTCAATTTCTAGGTGCCCACACAGATGATTTTAATGTTTAATGTTTTAATGATAAGTTGTTTTTGAACTTAATTCGATGACTCGATGACTAACTCGTCTAAACTTAATTTTAGACTGCAAGTGTCAGGAGTTTGTCCTTACCAAATATAAGATTACATCCGATAACCCGTGCCTAATTTAAATATAAATTTCTCTTTTTTGTATTCTCAATTTTTTAATTTACATTGAAAACAATAAAAATTTCATATTTAGTGTCATTAAAACTTTTTGAATAAGTGTTGCTAAAAATAGTCTGGGTAGATGAAAGTTCTTCTCAGATCTGCAGATTCACTTTGTTCAAATTAGGGAAAAAACGTCAGCTGCTTTAACTCAAGCTGAATTTTATTATTACTATGGTGTCGGTAGTAACAGTTCTCTGCGCATTAGAAACCCATTCAATAAGACTAAATCTATGTGTCTCATAATAATTTTTTTGGTGGCTGAAGAAAACACGAAACCCATTATTTTTGTTAATGTTCATCCTTAGCCACTAGAAGTTGTCATCGTTTAAAATTAGGGGCATAGCCATGTAATTAAATTTAACTTACCCTAAAATGACTTTTCCTTTAATTGTGGCTCTGAAGAGGAGGAGAAATAATCTGTGTTCATCTTCGTCGATTCCCATTTTTGGCCAGTACAAAAATAAAAGTCATTGCCGACTCCTTTCTTAGTGACCTAATAGAGTTTTGAAATGAGGGGCTTAGCGAAGTTTATAAACTTAAGTTGGTTTATTTTCACTTGAATGGGGGAGTCTGGTCTTTCAGCGTTAATTGAACTGTTTGTATGAACAACGCAAATCCGTATTATCACAACGGGTAATAATTTGAGTTTAAGTGGTCCTGGGTATACAAGAGCGTTATTCCATCATAATTTTTGTTAAATTAAGAGACTAAAAATCTTTACAATATTTTTCTAATTAAAAATTAATTTCGTTTTTAATATATAACATTTTTAGTATTGCTTTCTTAAAACTCATACTATATTCCGCATATATTCCGCATATATAAATAAAAAAAATATTTTTTAAATATAATCTAATATATGATGAATACACTTCATAAGAGTAATTTAAACTAGAGCAAGCATTTCATGTGCATATAATTTTTGTTTTTTGAACCCCGTAGACGTAGGGTAAATATGGTAAATAGAGTTTCATGATAAAACCACCTTAAGCTGTCATCACATTTTATAGCATAAATCAAAAAATAATATTATAAATCATTTCATCCCTCAATTGTTGTACAAACATAACCGCACTTGACATATGCAGCAGATACAATGGCAACAGGACACAAAGGGCGCACAAATATGTATCAAATCGTATGAACGAAAAAGTACCCTTGATTTCTGTGAAAAGCGTAAAGGATGAAAGGATATAAGAGTATAGAATT
>NC_051847.1:71770989-71784435 GCF_002237135.1 Teleopsis dalmanni | reverse complement strand
GCAATTTTCATTAAAGTGTTTGTTTAATTCAAATTTTTTTTTGTTTGTATATTTAAATTTCTATTTTTGGTCATATACTCTTTCCCGTCCCCTGCAGTGATATTTCACATTTGTTTGTTTACTATTTTAATCGTTTCTCTCTTAAAATTAAAAATTTATGTTTTCCATTTTGCATTAAAATTTATTGTAACTTTTGTTTACGAATGTTACGCCATGCATGCTTGAGTGTGTGTGCGCAAAATTACGTGTAAATCAGTCTGTACTTTGGCTACAGACTCTTAATGGATCACTAGAATCTTGTAAATAGCAACTCCTTTCTTTTTTTAAACTTCGAAGTTGGAGATATTTGTTGAGTTATTCATGCAATTTTATTTCGGTAAAGATTTTAAAATTGGTACGTTTAAGTATTTTTGGAAGTCTAAGTGGGGCACGTATATATCTATATTATTAGGTTGCAATAGTATTGAACTCATTCCTTTCGAGTATATCACAGCTGTATACATATCTGTATATACCACAACTTTTCATATATTTGCTAATTATTCTTCTGTATATATGTTCGTATATACCATAACTGTATATATATCTGTATATATTAACTTAAATATTAGCTAAGTTAAGTTAAATTTGGATATGAAAAGATAATGGCATAATTATTAAAAACGTTTAAAAACAATCTATTCGCAATTAGTGGCCTAAATGAGTTGTTGACATGTAGGGAATGTTTCAAATGTCTAATGAAATTACTTTAACCTTCATATAATTAATTAAATTATAAAATTAAATTTTGTAAATTAATTACAAAATTATATAAAAAATTAAGAGATTATTATTAATATTTCTATAAAAGAAGTTTTTTAAATAATTTACATGGAATTCTATTCTCTTACTAATATATAAATGTTTTAAAATATGTTTTAAAACTTAAAACTTATTTTATATGCAGTTATTAGTCGCGTGAGTTACAAACTATTTCTATTTAATATAATTTCTAATAATATTCGGTAGCGTATATTAAATTCGGCGTGTAAGGGCGACAGAAATGTACGCTGCATACGTTATCGGGTTTCCTTATTTTTATACGCCCCTGTTGCATGCGCGCCTTCTGCAGACCCGTACATCACAAGTGGAGTTAGAGCTCCGTTAACCTGATCACTCCACCGGAGACACTGTCAATCAATTCTTTATCCAACTACTGCTTTAATTACGTTTTTCGCTAGGCTATTGTCAACTATTTTCATGAAATATGTTAATTGGCTAAAGAGCTCGTTACAATAGATAGTGTAATCTTTACAAGATTTTATTGAAAATATTATTACGTTGGGAGCATGTGCCCTAAAAATTAAAGATCTATTGTAGCCGTCATGGACCTAGGGTATTTCTCTAAGTTCAATTTCTTTTTAAATTTTAGTATTAAATTTATATTACAAGGTATTTATAGCTTTAACTGATATGAGGTGCCCACTTAGGTATTTCTTTAATTTATGTTACAGTCTCGTACTAATTCACAGCATTTGTTTTCATGTCTAATGCTCGTTCCAACAAAACCAGCAAATCTCATTAAAGTAAGTTTCCAGTTTTATGAGTTTAACCAATAGTGCTTGTTGGTTAAATTTCTACAATTCCAATAATTCCTATACTGATTTTTAAATAAATTAAAATTTTTTTTGATACGGCGATGGGTCAGGTGTGCAGCGCATGAGACTATGTCAAATTTTATTGGGTTAAAGTGCTAGGTCCTATACGTGTAATCTAACAATTAAATACGGAGTATTAAATCCAATAAGTACTAACAAAATTTTTTATCTTTTAGTAGCTAAAACATCTGCATGGTTAGTTAATGGTAGTGTAATGGTTTATGGGTTAGGCTAAGGCCTTTCCGCACGGCGACCAGCTTGATCTATTGTATACCATGGTTAGTTGAAAAATTCACTAAATTATAAATCAAATTTTCTGTTTATTATTTTACTATTGACCCGTTTCGATTTGAATATTTATTTTTTTATTTATTGAACAAACAAAAATTTAAATATATTACTTCCTATTATTTATATATCACTAAGATTAAGATTTCATGTGAAACAAATCTCCGTAATTATAATACAAAAGTTCATATCTCCTATTGACAAGCCAGCCGCAAAACAATTTGTCAATGGGACAATCCTTTAAGGCAAAGGCAAAGGCAAAGGGTGCAATTAGGATAATTACCAGGATATCGCGCCTATTTCCCTTTGTCATGTCAAATATTTGCTTTCAATTGAAATGCGAATCGGCATTGTGGCAATTGGGTTTATAATTGAATTGGTGATTTGTCACTTGGTTCAATGGCGATTTTGTGTTGAATTCACACGTCCGCCAGGGAATAAATTGATTTACAAACTGTTTCACTTATAACCACTGTCCATCAATGCACAAATATCCTTTAGCGATCAATGCGTAGCAAAAGAAAAATCCAATAAAAATTTCTACATTATTTTCTTATTTAAAGATGTTAACTAGATTTTAATATTAATTTTAAGGTCACATAGAAAATACGAGTATATGCG
Organism: Teleopsis dalmanni; assembly: GCF_002237135.1. Lineage (NCBI taxonomy): Eukaryota > Metazoa > Arthropoda > Insecta > Diptera > Diopsidae > Teleopsis > Teleopsis dalmanni. Next base: position 71,781,889 of record NC_051847.1, on the reverse strand, counting down.
ATCAGCTTTACAAATGCCTAAGTTTATTAAGGGGGATAATTCCAAAGAATTATTTTGCCTTTAAATGTATTTCAGTAAGGACACACATCAGATTGGGGTGCAAGGATTTTTTGTTGTGAAAATTGTTTCATTTTTGGAAGTTGTTTACTTTGAAAATAAGGATTTTAATTATTGTTATTTGAATAGTCAGTCAGTAGCTTGTAGTGTTGAGAATATGTGACAGAGGGTAATTACGGTGGCTAATTGAGACTCAATTACAGTGGAACAAATTAAAAAATTAGTACTAATTTGTTCTTTTTTACAAAAACATATATTGGACCTGGAACTTGAGCATTGAAAATTTGTGCAGCCTTAGCTACTTTTGGAAAAACACTATTAGTCACTATTAGTCGCTTTTTATTGGACAATCACAAGTTCTAAGCCGGTCACTTGTAGTTCAAACAATTTATATGAGGATTACAAACTAATTTAAAAAAAAATAATTATTTTCTAAAACCACTGATTATAAATATTTGGGAACATTCGGAAAAGCGTTGTATAGGCAAATAAATTTCAATAATTTAACTAAATTTTTGTTATTGCCTTTTCCTTGCTATTCGAATCCATCTAACTTTTAAACAGTTTCTTTTCGTCATAAAGATGCGGGAAAAAAAAATTAACATTAAAAAATATATTATTTTTTAAATAGTTAAAAGCAAATAGAATAAAAAATTAAGAACAGAAAGTATTTTCTTTAATTAGTTAAGTTATTTGACTAATCGGCTCAGCTCATCCAAATATAGTTATCAATAGTGATTGTCGGAAAAATTTGTTCGTTTTAAAAGTCTATATATAGTTTATGGAATGGTGTTGTCAGGCTTAAAAATTTGAATCTGTTAAACTCAATACATAAATTCTCTAACTAAAAAATTTGTGAAATTAACCAAGGATTTTAATTTAGTTATTATTAAATTTTTGCTGTTTTATTTTTATTTTTTTTTTATTAAAATATAGTTTTTAAATAGTTCTTGTTATATTTGACTTAATAGTTTTCATTAGAAATGGTTGCTATTTCTTAAAATAAAGTCATTAATGCAAAGATCTGCTAAAAGAATACTCTAATAGACGGATATCTATCTCAACCGTGCAAGTACCCAGTTTTAAGACCGGTCTCTTAAACGGTCAGTATCAATGGTCTAGTCGATATTCGCTCAAGAGAATATACTTCAAAGATTTGTTTTATTAAAGAATTTTCAAATAAATTTAATTAAAAGTATTATTATACATTCACTTAGATTATTAAACAATTGTTTCTACATATTATAAGTAATTATTTATTTAGATTAGGTTCGGTTTGAGAGGTGCGGGTTTATACAATCATTAACACTCTCACTTAGAATCACCTTTTGTTTACTTGAATGTTCTAAATTTTGCTAGAGAGACATGAGTTAGATTAGTAAGTATTCCCATTTTCAACTTAAACTAATTAAACTATTTAGTATTTCGGTTTAAGCTAACGAGATTCAATAAGTTTATCATGCAGTGTAGTCAAAAGTCGATTAATCAGACATTAAAGACATTTTATCTGTAATTCCAGATAAAGTCACTAAAATTAAATAATGGTCAAAGTCTATATATCAGGACAATTTCTGGACAAATGTTTTTTTTGTTGAATATTGATGCAAAAGCGCTGTGCCTTGTTAGCATTCCAGCTAGCACAGTAGTGAACTGTAATTTTTCTGAAACCCAAATGATCTTTTTTCTATCCGTATAAAGTCACCTAATGGATTAATCGTTGTCATCGCAACTGTGATTTCACGTATGTTCTTAATTAATTCATACGCTTGTATTAAGGTATTGGTTCCATTTATGTAAATTTCGGAATCTTTTTTGGTAATTTCATCTACCATTCTATTCTCTATAACATCCCAAGGTACATAAAAATTTTTTTTTTTGCGATATTTAATATTCAATAGCTAGATGCGTCATTTTAATACAATGTGGATTAAATCATTCTGGATTTAATCACAGAACCTTGAATTGTGCCAACTTGAATAAGAGTGACTCCTTTTTTAATTGCATATACCTCAACCTGAAAAACATAATAAGAATTGGGAAGTACTTTGAGTGGATCCTCTCCGCGTGTATCTCAGTGTGTTCATTTTTGACAAGAAATGGGAATTCTAGTTGTGGAACTTAATAACGTATAAATATTTATTTATTTTATGTGAACGGAAAAGAAGATCGAATCCTTCTCAATTAGCTAAGAAACCCGTTTTCCACATTATTTGTAATTATTTGTAGAAAGTTGAGCATATTAAAATCAGCCGGAGTCATTAATCAGTGCAAATATCTGGTCAATACTAGTATTGGAAATATCGTAGAATGTATTAAAGAATTGTGCGCCCAAAAACTAAAGCTTGGTTAAAGATAATCTTCGACATAGACACAACAGGTGTTCTGCTGTCTACTTCTTAAATATCTAATGGAATATTTACTACTTATATAATATACTTACTACATAGGGGGGCAGAGCTAGTTTGGTTTCATGCCATAATATAGGACGGATATCATGTCTTGATAGGATCAATCTTCTCTTAAATACTTTCGATTTATTTCCATGGATTATTCAGAGTTTTTACATTTGGAGTATATTATAATAATTATAATAAACTATAAATAAATTATAATTTTTAGAACTGATAACTTAGGTATTTTGTGAAGTTATTTTATCTATTTTACCCACTATTCACAGTTTAACGAGTGACACAGAAAATAGTCCAAGTATATATTTACACTCATGTTTCACACAGAATTTTATTGCCATTAGATTTGATAATAATGAACTTTGTTGAAACAGTTTATGGCAACTTAATAAAAATTCCTTAAGCTCACACAAATGTGCCCAAAAGTATTTTAATGTCCTTTTCCAAATGAGGGTGTCTTTACATATTCGGAATATCTGAAAAATGCTGTAGCAAGGCATTGCTACTCGCATTGAATCGTGTATCCTTAAAATCCTTGGAATGAACCGACTGACTGCATTGGCTTGCTTCATATCCTGGCAACACCAACAACACCAACAATGCAAACTGCGAAAAGCGCAAAGCATTTTGAAGGCTAATTTGCTGCACTGTATAATCGTAATTTTTGCTTTCATTGTTGGTGTTGTTTTTGGTTTATTTATTTAAGGACGTGTGCTGTAAAATGTCCTTTCAAATTTGTACTTTGATTTGTGAAAGTCAATAAGAATTTCACCGAGTTCTTGGCACATAAATCAATCCCCTTAGCTGCACCGCTGGTTGCACGTGTTTTAATATAAATATCGTCGGTGAAGGATAATGGATATATGGAAAAAATCAGTCGTTTCTATGCGAAATGATGGAAAATTTTCGACTTGAGTAATTTTTTATTTGTTTAAACGATTTTATTAAATTTTGATTTACTTAATTTTCACAATTCAATTACTTTGATTTTTTTAATTTAATGACAAAATAAATAAACTTAATTTTCTAAAGAATATATATGATCGATTCCTTATTATTAAAATCTTCAGTTCGGGTTTTGTTAGTATTTGGAGTAACATTGATTAAAGGAACTAGTTTTTATGATATGCGTACTTAATCTCACTAGGCTTCTTAATTGTATATAGAGTTTGGTTTCTTATTTTGCATCAGAAGTTGTCAGGCCTGATAGAAACAACATCATATTAATCGTTCAAGAAGAAAGTGACTGAGCTACTGTTTCCCAACGTTGTACAGACCGAAGAGCATATATACGGAAAGGGCTTGAGTCACCGTTTCTCTGTAAGGTAAAACCATTAACTGTTAAAGTTTCAAGAAACTAATTTTTAGTAATGATACTACTTGTTTTAAAGTGTCATGGCGATATAACTGGCTGCCGCTTTTATTATATATGGAGAACTGTTTAGTTACAACTAGAGTTAATCATAATTTTTAAGCCAAAATATGATAAACCTCTGATAGAAACAACGATATGTAGGTCATTATTTATCTAATCGATTATGAAGAAAGTGGTTCAGTTACTGCTTCCCAACGTTATGCAGACCAATAGTTTAACAGCATCTAGTGAAATTTAAAGAAAGTATTTTAGTCACTTCTCCTTTCTAAGCTAAAACCAACAACTGTTAATAATGCTATGCCAACCATAAATCTACATCGAAAGAACTCGGCACTATTTAAGAAATGAACAGAGAATTGAACACATAGTGCAATGCTAAATAAGGGCTATTGCATATCTGCTTTTCTAACCAGCTAAAAGCTCTTGCAAAATATAACATGATGGCTCTCAAATATATGGCTTTGGATAATGGGGATAATGGTGACGAAATTTGACTATTCAAAAATTTACTTTTTAATCAAATGAATTCTTGGGCTGACCATATAGTTATTGTGGATGTTTTCAAATATTCATTACCAGTCGCATATATTATCTATACAACCGTTTCATGTTTGCTAATTCCGCAGAAATATATATTGTAATACTCCCAGCTAATGTATTTAAACAATCAAGTCTACAGCTACAAGGCTTGTAAACCATAAGGTACATAAATAACGTAAATCGGTGGCTAAATAGATTGACTATTAAAAAAAACCATTCACGTCAAATTAGGTGATTTACACGATGCATAGAAGAATAGAACGATAAACCTTGAGACTCCAAAGCCTCAATAATGAAACTGTTTAATAATTGAATTAAATACGTTAAAAAAATGGAGAACACAAAAGTGCTACTATTATTTTATTTTAATCTAACTTTTAATCTGATCTAATTTAATTTTAGGAACTTTAACAAAAGAAAAGTTCCCAAGAAAAAGCCGCGATGCACACGATTGCGGTTCGTGGGCGTGTTTATTTTCTGATGTGTCGGTAGGGCTAGAGTCGTTATATCTGTTTAACATAATGGCATAATGGACTATGCTACAACGAAACTTGTTTTAATGTATCAGTTTTGCTAACGTATTTGCGTTGATCAAGTGATTTAGTGTAGCGTGATTATTCTTCCTTCACGCCCGAAATTCAGTACGATCGTAGCCATTGAAGATTGAGAGGTTGTAGGAATATAGAGGAATTCAATTCATTGTCTAGGATATCATTCACTTCTTAGTGGAGAAAACGAAAGCACACTTATTGAATGCACTTCACTTCTTTCCGAAGATTAAGATATTTAAGAAGAATAGCACATGGAAGTATTATTTGTCAAATTAAGCTCATCATAATAGGTAATAGATGTGTCTGAGTTTGAGTATCGTCCTTTCCACCTAGCCTTACACAAGAAATTTAGATTATTATTTTTCAAGGAAATGACTTTTAAACAACATTTTTCAGGAAAAAAGTTAACGGATTTGTTATGTGAGAGTTACTTTTATTATATTCAGGTAACAAAGGTATTGCCGAAACTTTTTTATAGATGATTTAAGGTAATAGAAAAATATGATCGCATCTGCTTCTCTTTATCAAATGATTATTATTGTATATATATTTATTTTTTATCTCATTATTCAAAATAATAGCTAATTTATAATTATTTGTATTTCTCAATGGGACAGAAATATGCTTCAACTTCTTCAAAAAGTGATTTAATTGTTAACTCTTAATCTATATTCTTCACTTCCCTCCTGGATATTCCATGGTATAACTTGTATTCATTTATTATATCTATCAGTGAATTGAGAATTTATAATTACTTAATATGACCTTCATTAACTTCGTTTTCGCAAAAATTATAACCGTTCAATAATTATCAGATTATATTTACGTTCATTGCTTACCATATCATACAATTACTTAGAAGCACCTAGTTTTACATCTGTTTTACCAGTACACTGGTCTATAGAAGGTCATGGTATCAATTTCGTGCTACCCTGTAGTATTTCCTATAGTATATTTCAATCGGCGCTTGAAGAAAAGACACCAGAACCTATTGTGTCTATATCTCGGTTTTTCCAGAATCAGGATTAAGTTTTTGATTCCCTCTTCCTTAACACACTCGGCCATATTTCCAGTATTAGTCTTGGCCAGACACTCGCATTTATTAATGATTCCGGCTAGATGTATCAGTGGATCTTCTATCCACGATTACGAGAAATTGTGGAACCAAACATTTCTTAGCAAGTTAAGGAGGATTGAATCCTCACTTCGCCTAACCTAACTTAACCATATAAATCTGAACATAAAAATGTAGGATATAGTATGGTTTCAGCGGTCATATAATATATACATGCGTATGGGTATATGGGTATATATCTTGATTTCTTTAGTCTATGGATACTATCATATTATTAGTTATGTTTTTTTTATGATCTATCCTATGAATCGATTACCAATCCAGATATTCCATGGAAGGCATCTCATATTTCAATAAATTATATGTATTTTAAATTATGACATCAAATTTTGATGGAGCAAATCACGATTCTATCGGATACATACCCGTTCGTATAAAAATACTCACGTGCTGTTGCCAATTGCCAGAGATTTATTTTTACATATTTTTCTGATAAGAAATGGAAGTAGTTTTCATGGTTTTCATAATCAAATAAGAAAATGATAAGAAAAGATATTTATTTGAATAGTATGAGAATATCTTTCGAGTATCTACAATTAATCAAAATATATTTCTGTATCTATTAATATAAATTGGTGGAGTATAAATATTTTAATAATTTACTAAAAATATTTATCTTTAAATTAGGTTAAGTTCCCTTCGTAGGTATTAATTGCTGAAATAGTGTAACTTTGTTCGTAGTTGCTTCCAATCAATAAATTAAGTGGGAAATACTTGTTCTCTGCAAGCACAGATACATAATGAAAATATTTTAAAAATAAAATACATAAAAAATTATGTATGAAGTGTAAAAATAATTTGAAGTATGACGCGGACTTGTATGGTGCGCGGAAGATACTTTCTGAGATAAACGGCAGGCGAGTCTTCGTCTTCCCTAAAATAATTTGCCGATGCCCACCTAGAAGATGTACAAATTTTCTCCACAAATTTTTTAATATTGCTTTCCTGCTCTTTTCTTATTATTCCTCTTTCGCTTTCTATTTATACTTTTTTTCAAAACATTTTTAAATTTTTCTAAATAATTTCGATTGTTTGGATTTTTTAGTGTTTCTCATGCTACAAAAATTTCTACTAATTTTGGTGGCGACAATATTCAGATATTCCGTCATATCTTCCGCTCGCACCTTTCCGAATACACAGTATCTTACTGGGCATATGTATCTATCACTGAGCACTCGGTGGTTTTTCGTCGCAATTATTTTTAGGCATTGTCCAAGCATTTCGGCGGTGCCAATAATTTTTGCAACAACAATTCCGCTTAAATCGATCTTTCAACATTGAACGTTGTGGTCTCGTATAACTTGTGGATTTCTATGGAGCGTGCGATAACCATTGATCTGCAAATGATCGCAAATGATCACAAATGCTAAAAACATAAAAAATTGTTTTGCATTTTAAGTTTAATTCTTGCTCTGTTTTGAGACTCTTTTGCTATATTTTTTACGAAAATTATTCCTCATGCAGATCGATCTGAGCAGTTTTTTTCAAGATCACAAACAAGTTGGCTCCCGTCTTTGCATCGTCTTTGCCAAAATCATTTTTTATGCTTCCGTTTTTTATGTGCTTTTTTTTTTGTTGTGCTAAAATTTTTTTTTTCTTTTTTTTCATACAAATATATTATGTGCTCAATAAAAATAGCATCCATTTCAATTGTATCTGTGAGATAAAACATCTGTTGGAGCACCGACGGCTCTGGCATTTTTCTCCTTATATGGCCACTGCCAGTTCGTTTGCTTTATTTTCTTTAATTGATCGAGGAGCTTGAGTCATGAATCATTTCGGGAAAATATATACAAAAATAAAATTATTAAATAGAAATGCCGCGATGGCTAAGTGCTAAGAAATGTGGCTTTAATTGAAAAACTGTTCGGTGATCATCTCTCATCTGCCAGGAATGTCTTCTGTGTTTTGTAACGATGACGTTCGAATGTTTCTATTTATAGGTGTTTTATTTATTTTAGGGTACGAAAAGTGCATATCGCTCAAATGCATTTTTAAATCTTAGTGTAAAAATATATAAAATAAATGGTCTGCACTGAGGAATTAATGTGTTTCTTTATGAATATGAACATTTTATATTTGGAGATTGAAATGAATTGAATTATATGTGTACATTTCTGTGAATTTGTTAATGGTTTTTTCAAATCTTTAGAACAGTGAAATTCTATATAAAATGATGTTGCAGATCTTCTGATGGAAATAATTATTGTTGCAAATTATTATTATTAATGTTATTATTCGTTTTATACATTAATAATTAAGGGAAGACTAATAGCATTTTCGATTGGTAAATCTGAATTCCGATTTTCGTAATCTAACATTTTTGAAGTAGTGTTTGGTAAGTAGTACTGGCTCCACTTAGGCCTATAAGCTCATTGTGTTATAACCGTTGGCAAAGCTTATAATGGTATCCAGAGGGAGGTATTGTAGTTTGCCAAGATTCTCTAAAAAGAAAGACCCTAAAGTAATGAGGCGGTTCCGTGCATGTACTGGATAGACACAAAGCAGATGGGAGGTATTTTTAACAACCTCTCCACAACTGTGAAGGTATGATTGAAAGGAAGATTTAGACTTCTAGCATAGTTACCTAAAATGCAGTGATCTGTAAGTAAACCTACAACAAGATTAATATCTCTATATACTTAACGGAATCCGACTTCTAATGGATTCCGTTTAGTACTTAGATCACTGAATAATTGAAGTGTCGTTACCGATTACACTTAGCAAAGTTGATTTTGGATTACCTCTAAATTTTAATCCTTATAGGTTCCACTGTAATGTCATAAAGCATATAGGTGTTTTTTTGTTAGATATAAGGTATATCTTTGTTATCGTATTCCATAAGATCTAATTAAACTATTCGTTCTTGCAACAGCAACTTCCCTTAAACTTTTGCGGTATTTGCTATGTCGTGTCACTAAGTGCATAGAGTAACTTCTATAAACCCGCTTGTAAGCAGTTGCTGTTCTCTCATCGTTGTATTTACATTGTATTGTACCGAATCTCACCTCCCGATAACATGACTCATTTCACTTAAACTTTATAAATTTTTAATTTTTTTCTCTCTCACATATTAATTGCTCTACAAAACTTCTCTAGATTTTATAATGTGATATTAACATCGATAAAATTCATTCATCTTTACTTAACGGCCAAGTTAGTCAAGTTGTTCTACGTCAGGTGCTTCTAAAATTTCTTTAAATTTCCAAAAGTCACACCGGGTGTCTATATGCTGATGTGAATATTAAGAAGATTATCCTCTTGTGGCTCATGACTATTAACGCCATTACATTGCTTTACTTTATAATCAATGTGTTGTTACTCTGCAAAGCTTCTATAACTGCCCAAAATCAGTCGTTATCTGACCGTTGAAAAAGTCAAATTATGCTACTTCTTTTATTTCAACATCTATTTAATCTCAAGAGTTTCATTAATTTTTCGAAAGCAGCCGCGGATACCTGAATAACAATACCAAAAAGGTCACCATCTCTTACCCTTACTTGACTGACAAGATATATAGATTGTCTCATTCCTTTAATTTTAATATTTTATTGCTTTCCAAAAGTTTCCAAGAGATATGAGATATGAGTTCAAAGTAACTCATATCTTCTATGAATTCCAATATCCACATTGGTATGGGTAGCTCTACTTGTTGTTACCTGATTGCAAAGGTACTGAGATTGTTCTACTTCCTTAATTTCAATATCTTTGATATATTAACTATAAAATTAAGATCCGGTTGCAGACATAATAATGTAGGTAACTAAATGATTTATAATTATCAGTTGACTTCCTGAAGAGTTTAAGAATTGACCTTTTAACAATATTATTAGATATAAACAGTAAATGGAAAATAAAAGACGTGAAGTTAGTTTTGGACAGCTATATATAATTGTTAAATTTTGGAAAAATGTCATAAATCAACGAAAAATTGCTTAAGAAATTGCTTGTCAATATTCATCTGGGCAGAGTTATAAACAGTTTCAAGGAAACGAGTACTTACGTTTCCAATCCTCACACTTCAATCTGTCAGATAGGGAAAAACGTAGCATCATCAACCTGGTGAAAGTGAATTCAAGAGTAACAGTCTCCAAACTATTTGAAGATATAGTCGAAAAATTTAAATAAAAATATATGTCTTGATACAGTATTATACTCTGGGTGCAAGAAGGAAGCCATACACGTCCAGAAATAATGGAATAAAATGGACGTAGAGCGTTGTCAATGTGAGTTAAAAGTTATAATCTGGCTATGTAAGAGTTATAATCTGGCTGTGTGAGATTACAATCAAAAGTTAAAAATTTGATTAGGTTTTATCCGTTTATTAGAAAAATCCGTAAAGTCCAATATTTGGTTATCTAATTTTACTCAGAATCCAAAACTTTGAGAACGTTTATTTAAGATACATTTAAACAGATTTGTACCTTGGAGTATCTTATAGTATGCAACTATTTTATCATGACATAAGCTCCGGAAAAAATTTTTCTCCTTCGAGTTTGAGATTCTTCCTCCAATCTCCAACTGGATAGACATAGACAGTGGTTAGTTTCTTATCTGAGATTACAGCGCCGAATTGTAGAGACCACTAAGAACTTTTATGTGGAAAAGCTTTAAAAACGATTTTGAAGGGGTATGTTAGAGTGTGTTACTAAGTTATTCTTTAATATTAAGAAATTATATGGGAAATTTAAAGTCCGAATTTAATTATGAAGAATATTAATTAAAATAGGGAAATATTCAGTGTGAGAAATGTTTCGATTTTAAGAATGCCATGCTTTGACAACGAATCTTTTGTAAATTTCAATATATTGAGCATCTCGTATTATAAGTCTGT
>NC_051847.1:71694576-71770889 GCF_002237135.1 Teleopsis dalmanni | reverse complement strand
TGTGTTCTAGCGTGTCTTGTGGTTGCTGTGAATCTCGGCTAGGTGTTGTATTGATAGGACTTGGATCTCGGTATTGTTGTAACTTTGGTGATTTAATAGATTTCGGATCTTGTTCTATTTTCACTTTGATAGGTCTCGGATCTTGCTGTTACGATGTGTTCTAGCGTGTCTTGTGGTTGCTGTGAATCTCGGCTAGGTGTTGTATTGATAGGACTTGGATCTCGGTATTGTTGTAACTTTGGTGCTCTAGTAGATTTCGGATCTTGTTGTATTTTCACTTTGGTAGGTCTCGGATCTTGCTTTATTTTTTCTCTGATAGGACTTGGATCTCGCTGTATTTTCACTTTGGTAGGTCTTGGATCTTGTTGTTGTACGCCGTGTTCTAGCGTATCTTGTAGTTGCTGCTGCTGCTGTTGTCGATTAACTTGCTGCTGTTGCTGTTGATTAGTCTGCTGTTGTGGCTGTCGTTGTTGATTAACTTGCTGCTGTTGTTCTTCGATGGCTATGGATTGCAGTAGTTCTTGTTTTTGCTTAAAGAATCTAGACGGGATAAAAAACTTTAGAAAATCAACCTTGAAATGTGTCCAGTACTGCCAACGACAATTGTTGTTGCGATACCATATTAGTGCATTATTTTCGAGAAGTAAGGGCATTGTGCGTGGAATTAAGTTTACATCGATGCTATACTTGTCTGCCAGTTCTTCTATGTGTTCGATGAAACTCAATGGATCCTCGCCACCGTCATATCTGAAGGACCATTTTTCCACATGTTCTATTGTTTGAATGGATGAGCGCATTGTAGGACTCATATCTGCCCCTTTGTATTCCACGTGTGATATACGTTGATATATTTTTTTTCCTTCCAGAGTTCTTAAATTCGTTTCATTCGAGTTAAGAGTTCTGTGATGTGACCAACCAGGTTCGTGCTAAAATCGGATCCTCCTTACTCATTATTATATTACGAAGTTTCCTACGTTGTATTCAGGGTCCCTGCTCGGGCGCCACTTGTAAAGAACCTTTTTACCAGCCGAGGTTTTGCTCGCCGGATCCCAGAGTCGTTACAAGAATATTTCTTATAACCCTGAATCGTTCGAATAATAATTTTTAAAGCCAGTTAATTGTTTTAATTTCTTTATTTATCTTTTCCGAAATTTATTTTACAATATTTATAGCTTATTTGCTAACAATATATATTATAAATATTAAGAATTATTATAATTCCTGAAACAATAAAAAAATTCTAACTAATGGTGGATTTGGAACCAACACTACCGACGAGGCTGCGTTGTTAAAGAGTCAGTGTTACCGACTGGGCTACACTGATGAACTTGGAACCAACGCTACCGACAAGGCTGCGTTGCTTAGGAACAGTGTTACCGTTAGGGCTACACTGGTGAACTTGGAACCAACGCTACCGACAAGGCTGCGTTGCTTAGGAACAGTTTTACCTATAGGGCTACACTGGTGAACTTGGAACCAACGCTACCGACAAGGCTGCGTTGCTAAGGAACAGTGTTACCGATTGGGCTACACTGATGAGTTTGGAACCAACGCTACCGACAAGGCTGCGTTGCTTAGGAACAGTGTTACCGATAGGGCTACACTGATGAGTTTGGAACCAACGCTACCGACAAGGCTGCGTTGCTTAGGAACAGTGTTACCGATAGGGCTACACTGATGGACTAGGAAAATGTTATTTAAATATTTTTAATTACCTGTTTATACACTTGATCTGGCTCTGTCAAGTGTTCTGCTTCGTGGCCTGCCATAGAGTCTCTGGTGATGTGCACTGTTCGAAGTGCTGTGGCCAAGTCCCTGTGTTTTACTTTGCTTCTCCTTTTATACGGATTTTATAGAACGGGATAACGGACTTCTGAGTGCATACTGTGTAGCTTTCTTCTAAGTTGTTATTGCTACTGATTTCGCTATGTTCTGCTGTTGTTGTTCGCTGCATATTTATTATTAAAATTTGACAAAAATAATTACCCTCAAAGAAATCGGAAGTATTATTACTTAATTTGTATTTTCAAGAGATTTATTGTTTCTCTTAATTTTGATAACTAAATTCTATGATAATTTATAATTACTTATTATTATCTTACTTTCTAAAATAATTCCTTTTACTTTATTAATACTTTATATATTTTTTCATAGCTTAGACTAATATTTTTTCCGTGGGTTTGGTTTTACTAATAATAGCTTAATACTATTGCTTTGTTTGTTTACAATAATAATAATAACTTCATGCTATATATATATTTTGTTTCGACTAAAATAGTTTAATTCTGTTGTTGGGTTTTTTTATTTGTTTACTATAATCACTTCATGCTATTTTCAACTATCATAATTTATTTGTGACGTGTTGGAAAAAATCGTCACACACTTCAACAATTTCATTTAAGTAGCAGTAATACCGTAATACGAGATTTCCCATCATTCAACAAGCTTTTGAAAGAATTTGGTATTAATGATTTACCATCGTGAAAAGGATATGAAGCCCATCAATTATTTACTCTTTGTATTTTACTTTAAAATTTAGTAATCGTTACTTTTATACTTAGCATCACGAGAATCTTTCATTATTTGACCTATGGTATTTACGCTGAAGAATCGTGGGAAAGTATGCAGGATAACATACAATGTTATATACAATACAATATTTACTGTGAATATATCAATCCAATAAATGTGATCCTTTCTAAATGCATAGATGATATAGCAAAACCTGTAATCCTAATGGAGATTTATAACTATTTGCGGGTATAGCTAAGGTTACGTGAGAAAATCGAAAATAAGCGTCATCACTAAAATATCTACGAATTTACACACACTTAGAAGTGGAAACCGTCTAATAATTGATTTCAATAATATTCAATATACAATAATTGTGGAAAATAAATATTTTAAAAATTTATAAAATTTGTAAAAAAAAAAATATTTTAAAAATATACAAAAATATATAAAAAAATATACATTTTTTTAAATGTTATTTACTAACAACATAATGCTTATTAAGCTCTTACTTTAATATAAAAAAACAAATATTTTTAACTTAATTTTGTTAAAGAAAAAATTGAAAATATTATAATAATTTACTTTTTTTTAATAAATACTTAATAGAGAGAAATATTTAATAAATATTTGATATTATATAAAAATTAGTTTGCATTGAATTTGTCGCTAGACTATTTAATTTGAAAACACAACATGTCTGCAAGAGAATTTTGCAAAAAGATTTTAATAAGAGACTTTAATAAGAGACTTTAGCAAGAGGCTTTGACAAAAGACTTTATCAAGAGGCTTAAGCAAAAAACTAAAGCCGGAGCCTTTACCAAGAGACATTAATAAAAGACATTAATAAGAGACTTTAATAAGGGACCTCAGAAAGACAATTTGGCAAAAGGCACTTTAACAAGAGACATTAATAAAAGACTTTAATAAGAGACTTTAATAAGGGACCTCAGAAAGACAATTTGGCAAAGCACTTTAGCAAGAGACTTTAACAAGCGACTTTAACAAGAGACATTAGCAAGAAACTATAGCAAGAGACATTAGCAAGAAACTAATAATAAGAGACTTGCTGTTTTTTCCCATACTTCAGAACGGCCGAATACACCGAATGTATAACTAAAATTATCTATAACTGACATCTTAGCCAACCGCAACCGCAAAGTGCTCCAACGCATGAACTTGTTTATGCTCAGAAAATCTTTTTCGCTGCCTGAGCAAGAATTGAATTAGACGGGAGGAACGTCGTAGAAAAATGAAACGACTTATCATATTAGATAAATAGCAAGCATGCCGCCAACTTCGTCGAGTGCAACACATTTACACATACACACTCCACCACTGTATACTATATATTCTTCTACCCAGCGTACATTTTTAATCGCGGAAGAATCGTCCGCGATGCTTTTGCGTGCTTTGTTTCTCGTGGAAGCGTATTTAATTCAAACGCAGACGATGCTTCCGCAATACTTTTGTATGAGAGAGTTGTCCATCGTCCGCGAATCGCTTAGACGAATCGCTTTCTGCTCCCAAAACCATTGCGGAAGACGCGCAAATGTTCGTTAAGCGCGATCATTCTCAATAGTGAGCATTCCACTCAAATTAATGAGTGGTTTTAGTACTGCAACTTAAAACATTGTAAACATTAAAAAATTTTATTTTTTATATTTTTTATAATAATTTTTTATTGTAAAAAGTAAAGTAAAAATATAAAAAAGTAAATAATATAAATTATTAATAAACTATTACAAATCACTTATTGTATTATAAAAATTGCTAAAATATTACAAAACACTTATTCTATTATAAAAAGTAAAAAAGTTAAGTAAAAATATAAAAAAGTAAATAATATAAATTATTAATAAACTATTACAAATCACTTATTGTATTATAAAAAGTAAAAAACTTAAGCAAAAAATATAGAAAAGTAAATAATATAAATTATTAATAAATTATTACAAAACACTTATTGTATTATAAAAAGTATAAAAATTAAGTAAAAATATAAAAAGTATATATAAATTATTTATAAATTAATTCAAATCACTCTCTTGTGATTTCAGTTTTCGCTTCTTATATTTTTTGTTTATTTAATTTTTTATTTATTTTTAATAAATCATTTATAGCCAAATTGCTAATTCTATGGGTAACAGCCCATTGACTCAACTGTTCTCTTACATTTTGAGGTTTCTCATAATTTTTAAAGCTAAAAATCTCCTCGTGATCACTATCGTAGTTAAAAAAGACATTACCGTAGTTATTTTGACAGTCATCACAATCAATAAAAGAATTATTGATATTTGAGAAAATTTCTTCTGGTGTTTGCAAATCTTCATTTCCAATTTGTGGTTTTGTGTTTTTCTTTTGTACACCAAAAATATTATTTATTATCCTAGACGCCTCTCGCTTGTTTGCTTTTTTTGAAGAACTAGCTGACCTCATTCTGTTTACTATTATTTGTTTTGTTATTACAAACAATTTAATAATAAAATAATTACCTGTTGATATACTTTATAATTTAACTTAAATAATTTAATATAAATTGTACTTTCACTGATATTTTTTCACTACACCACTTTACTGCTTTCAAGAGAATGAATTGCAATTACTGCACGCAAACAAACAATTTCAAATGAGAGCGTAAATTTATGCACTTATATTACGCACTTTCAGAGAACACTAAGCAACAATCGCTCAGATGTTTTATTTCTTTATCTCTTCACTGTTCATTTCGTCAAAACAAAATTCAATGAGTCATAACCAGTATGCATTTTGTTGGTGGCGAAAAATAACAATCGGCAAAACAATCGCGTGGAAGATTTATAACTTCATCGCGTTGACGAGCCATCGTCCAAAACTCGTCTGTTTGCACGCTGGGTACTCAACCAACACGCACACACACACATACACATGTATATATGCACAAATAAGAAGAAATTAGAAGTAAAATTGAAGAAAATTTCATTTAATCGTTGCTTTTGTGTCTAAAATTCTTTGTGTGTTGAAAAATTGAATGAATAACTGATAAAATGAGCGAATGATGAAATTAGTTACTTGACTGTGATAGAAAGAAAACAAGTTAAGAAATAAAATGGCAACCAAAACTTGTGTGTAGGTGACTGGCAGCGCTGCAGCGCAGCAGCGCATAAAAGAGAAAGGAGAACGTTAAACGTTAGTTTGTTTGTGTTGGAAATTTGTGGCTAATGAAATTTAATTGCTTTCATTTAGAAGAAGAAGAAGAAGATGTGGAATTGGCATTTGATTATCTTAAGAATTAGAAGTGAATTTTAATAAAAACAACAAAATAAAGCTAATAAAAATTCATTAACAGATAAAATTTATAATTCATAGCAATGAAAAATGTGATGAAATTTTAAATGAAATCTTATTAAAAATATTTTTCAACTTATTTATGTGAATATCACTTTTTTTTTCATTGCCTGACTGTAATTTTTTGATTAACACTAAATGAGATTTAAAATGGTGACTACCGTTTAATTAACGGTATTTTTAATTAACTTTAGTTTTAATTAAATCAACTCTGCAAACATTCTCTTATACATGTATTTACTCATATTTTTTTTTTAATATTTTCTTGCTTTATAGAAAAAATACAGCGTTTTTTCATAACAAATACAATTAAAAAATGATTTTTTAATTGCACATAAATTAAATGCACGCAAAACCGCACTGCATGGCATGACACAAAACTCATTACTCCAAGCATAAAAACATACACGAGCGCACATACATACACACACGAGCACACATACAAAAATATACTCACTTTTATTTGCTTGTGCTTAAAATGAATGTACGAATATTTATACACACACAGACACACCATTTGCATTTAAAACACATTTCATTAAATTAATTAACTTATTATGAAAAATTAAAATATTTGTTATGCCGCTGCGTCTGGTGTTTTGCACACACTCTTCTCGATCCCTTCTGTCGCTTATGTGTGGATTGGTGAAAAAAAACAAAAGAAAATAACAACAAAAAGCACTAATAATAATTTTTAGTGCTTTCGTTTGTAACTTTTAACCGAATTTTAAAAGAAGAATAATGCTTGCCATAATTTTTTTTGACAATAAAGACGAAGACTTTTGAACCTTTAAAAAGATCGGCATCAAAATAAAAACTGTGACGTAGTTATGGAAGCGCGGGGAGTTAAAATCGAACTTGTAAAATTATATACTTAAATAGTTATAATAACCCATATCGGGTTTCAATCTGACGAATCACACCTCTCCAGATACCTTTGTTGAACTTAATCACTGGAGACATAGTCTACCTCTACGCCGTCTTCCTTTAACTTCGCGATCTACCAATACTGCTTTCTTCTCCAGAAACCGATTTAATTACCTTTTTCGGTGGCGCCTCGTCATCCGTTCTCAAAACAAAACGAAACCAATGAATTATTATCACTGAATTATATCAATGTATTGATAAACATAGTACAGATCGTGCGATTCGGATGCGATAGTCAATACCAATGCTAGTCAAATGCAAATTGTGACTAATAGGCATAGAGTGCCACTATGCTGTTGAGGCATTTATGATTTTTCTTTATTGAATGCTGTACTACTGCCTGTCTAGTTTTTAAGAAACATTAACATTAATAATAAATATACCCAAAATTTTATTCATTGACCTATACAAGATCAAGTTTTGAGTTTTAAACATCTCCCCCTTCCATTCGAAAATATTCTGATCCATTTTAGAATGGATTAAACAGCTTTCTCCAGGTAAAATCATGAGCTCTGAAAGAGTTCCCGAAAGTCCCATTAAATTCATCGCTGTAGTATCTCTGATTGTAACTACTGTTTTGATAAGTTCAAAACGGTGGGTCGCGATCGTATCCAATATCACATAAAATTCTTTGTGGAAAGTCACTAATGTTTATAATTTAGAACATAATTTATTATACTTGTTCTTCTCATTCATTCATAGATTCTTTATAAGATATCAGAAATATATATACTAAAATCTTTGTTTAAATAATACTTATTTTTCTCCTTCATACATTAAGTTGCCAGTTACTTTCATAGTTATCTTCAATATCTCTGAAGGAATGGAAATAAAAGTACATTTTAGGGACTGTCAACTTTTTTACCTTTATCTATTACTTCTTCCTTTGGGCGGATTTACTTAAGAGAATTCCCAATTTAATACCTGCGAACTTATGACTGGACTTTCAGAAAAGTAATGTCTTAGAGAAACACTCTAAGAGTAGGAAATTATGCAATTCCATATTTAAGTAGACAGAAGACTGATATTCATGAACGGCAGTGAAGCAATCCACCCTCTAGTTCCATGTTTTTTTTTTTGATTTGTTTGAAAGAATTACTGGAGTTAGTTTCGAAGTAAATAAGCAATATTTATTCAATAAATATAATTTTTGTAAATAAAAATCATTAAATTCAGTATTGTATATTTAAAATTTGGGACTTTTGCAAAATACGCTGTAATTGTAATGATTGTTGGCAATACCACAACTATATATGTTACTTAAACTAATCTTGGTTTCTTCTTCTATTCTATTATACAGTTAAGAGAAATTAAACCCTTTTTTTCAGAGAAAATACTTCAATCCCCACAATATTAATATATCAGATCTAAGCTTCAGGAAAGTCGTACGGTATATAATATAATGAAACGATTTTGTCTATCTTTGTTGAGTTTTAAAGACTAAAGTGACTGAGTCGTACTAAAATAACGCAATATTCAATAGAAAAAAAGTTGTGTTCCAGTAACCCGCAAAATAGAAGACAATGTGGAGATCTATGTGTTGACAAAGTCACGAGGATTCAAAATTCAATAGTGAAAAGAAGTCTTTGAATAACCCATAAATTAGAAGAGAATCTAGAGATCTATGGGTTCATGATTCGACGCATTATTACGATTCAACAGAAAAAAAGGTGTATTCTAGTAACACATAAAGTAATAGACAATTTAGGTAATCTATAGTTGAATGAAGTTGGAGCAATCCTACGAAAACTTTATATTATAAATTGAAGAGTAGTTGGAACAACATATTTTGCCTGTCGATCCAATATCATCACATGTCTGAAAAGTTATAGTTCAATTGCGCTACCCTGTATATATTTTAAGACTACCGGAAATGATTTGTTCAATTTCAAACTACATTTTGGACATCTATTTGTAAACGATTACTTTTATTAACTTTAATGAAAATATAAATATTTTTTTTTAAATTTTTTATCTTAATTAAAAGTGCTAATTAAATTTTCACCTTATTTAAATTGCAAACTTACTCTCTTATTACTTACTCATTAATTAGATTACTAATTAACCCATTATAATATTCTTTATTCTCCAATCTACCTTCTTTATATAATCTCCGACTTCACACTAACAAATTAAAAAATTTGTTTGATTAAAAAGATGCAGAGACAAATTATTCCGCTTTGTGTCTGTGTCTGTGCCTGTGTGTGTGTTTGTGTTTGTGTTCGTCTCTAACCAAAATCAATTAATTCATCATCACATAACTTCTTGCCACACCAATTCCAGTTGATTTTCATTATTTTTATATTCTTGCTTTTACTTTTTGCTTTTGCTTTTTCTTTACTGATTTTACCCAAACACCTTTCATCATTTCCTTTCGCAATTAAAATCCACCATTTTTCATTAATAAATTTGCATATATATGTGTGCGCTTCTTCATGAATAGATTTTTTATGCCAGCCTTGCTAGCCTCGCCACCTTCAAACCTACACTCTCTACACACTCTACACTCCTAGACTCCTCTCCGGTGAATGCGACTATCATCAGTGACTAACACACATAGTATTTCAATAATAAAATTAAATTAGAAGACCAGAAAATTAAATCATCAAAGCACGACAGCAACCACCATGCAGGATGCCTGCCTGCCGGAGGAAGAGGAAGAGCACAGAATTGACAGAGCGGCAAGTAAGTAAACGAGCGCATTAAAAATGGCATCCTCACACCATATAATAAAAAAACACACCATAAAAAAAAGAAGAACTGTTTATATTGTATTTATTTTATTTTTTTTCTACTTTAATTTCGTAAATTTTTTTTTTACATTTTTTTTTGAACAATTTAAGCAACGACGTCACTTCATTTAATTTTTATACACTACACTCACTACAGCACACCACACCATACAAACAAACATCTGTATTAAAAGCTCATGCGCCTGTCATTGGGTGTTGATATTTCATTTTATTTTTGTTTTTTTTGTTTTTGTATTTTTCTTCATTTCTCCCAGCTCCCACCAACACTTCACGTTAATATTCTATATGCTTGAGCAACGTTTTTCATTAAAATTGAATGATGGCTGAGCATCCTCGTGTCCATTTAAGCTGCTGGAAATGTGTACTGTGTACTGTGTGCTGGTGCTGTGTGTGCAGTGGTTGGGGTAATTGTTTGCTTGGGTAAAGCATTCAATTTACAGGGAGTCATAAGTTAAATTCTTTATGAACTCAAACTCATTAAATTCTAATAGAATTGTGAGCAAAAAAGTTTATTGCGCAAATGCGCTCATTGGCTCGAACACTCTTGACAGCTGCACGCACACTATCTCAGAAATCATTGAGTGACTACTTTAGACCACACCTTCCAATTCAGAGTATTGGAATTTTTTCATATAAACTATGCCATACTACGCAACTTATCATGCTATAGCATACCAGCTGGTAATAGTTCATAAAAATAAGGGGAAATTTAAAAACCAGTTTTTAATTTTGATTTAACCAAGAAAGGAAGTATATTTTAATTCATTTGCGCATAGTAATTTATATATCAACTAAAAATATAAAAAAAATATACTAAATCAAATAAAATCAGTTAATATAGTTTGAGTTGAAATTTTCAATTTACTAATGAACTTTAAATCCTATTTTAAAGAGATACACAATGCTGGTTAAAAGTTTGGTCACCCTAACTAAAAACTTAGATATAAAAAATTATATACAAATCGAACTTTAACTAACATACTAGCAAAATCATTAAAGTTATTTTTTAATTTCACAGCCCGGGCTGGCTTTTGACTTTTTCAATAATTTCCCTGATTCTTAAATGAAACAGAACATTTACAGAACCGAACTCTACTTATTTCCGCTACGGATTAACCGTAACCTACCCACAATTTACCACTTATCTCCGAGCTTCAACGTATTTAATTTTAAAAATCTCAACATTTCTTGGGGCCAAAAATCTCTTCCAAATAGTCTTCCAAAACTTTGTACAATTATTTTTACGAACCTCTCAACGATCACACTTTACATATGTTCATGTCCACGAACAAAATTTTCTACCGAATTGTGTTCCAAAAAGTTTTAAGATTTCTAAATGATAAATGGATTAATATGGTGGGATAAGCTTTTCGTCACAGACAGTAAGCCAACCAGATTCTATTCTCATCGGTTGATTGCTTTAGTGCCGACAGAACTCCCACTTCTGCCAATATAACCCTAATCCATATCTAAAATTCAAAATTAAGTTCTTAAAACCAAGTTGAACATTGGAAGATGCAGGTTATTTTTATGAGATGGATTAAGTTTTATGAGATTATAAAGTTTACAATGGAATATTCTAATCTTACTTGACCCAAACATTTGGAGAGAAATTGCTCAGTTGTATGATTTTTCTCTTATTTCTTACGTATACTCTCTCCTAACCCCACTCAAAAATATCTGCTTCCTTCATAGATTGTAGCTTAATCGTACAAGTTTTAATTTCTCGCAGTTCAAGGTAATTTTTAAATTATTACTGTTAAATTAAAAAAATAATTCAGTACATTCTTTCAGATACTCTTAATTACAATCTCTTTATAAGAATTTAATGAATATTATCGACCATTTTTTGTGACAGACAAATAGAAATTGGGCCAATATTACTTTAACAGCCAGATAAAGAGCGACATGGCTCTTATACTCTAAACTTAAAACATTCGACGTAGATGTTAAGCGAAAGTATGTAAGTTAATATCTGTCATAACGGAATATTAAGCTATAGCACAGCATGGAGCCAGGTTTGCCTTGTCTTGTCGAATCTCCTATAGTACATGCTTATTTGAGTGCTCGAAGAACGCCTGTTTCGTCATTGTCTAGCTTTATCTACTAAAATCCAGTCTTAACCATATGGGCAGAAGAGCTTTAATTTACTTCACGATATACCAAGCCATTGCATTTATCAATATCAATACATTCGTCTACTTCTAATATGCCTATCATTCTACCTACAATTACGAGGAATATGAAGTCAAAACGGCTTTATTAGCTAAATGAGATGGATTCAATCCTTCTTTCATTTCACCTACCTATCGAGCTTTATACTCTTATACAATCGATTATAGCCGTAAAAGATACCTATTGAATAATTGAAAGATAATACCAGAAGCAACTGACGATAAACGTATAAAGGATCATGTTCTAATAGTTGTATTATAGAAGAAATACGACAATATAGTTTTTACTTGACTAAAAATGGATTATGTTTTAGTTCATAACCTCGTATACTTTTTATAGAATATAAATAACTGTCACCTAAATCTAATTTTCTAAACTAAAACCTCTCATTGTTGTTGGTCTGTCAATAACACAGTGCGAAGGGTAGTCCTTGATTAGATGAAGTATAGTACTAACTTTACTTAAAGGACTTATGAAATTCATGATTAATTTCTTCCTTGACATTTAAATCGAATTAAGTAGATATAAAATAATAAGTAAGAAATATTAAATAATGAATTTTACTTTGGCTTAATTATTTAAATTGAAAAAATGGCACTGATATTATTGCATAAAATTATTTCTTAATTCTTTGTTTTATTTTCTCTTACGTTTGCTTACAAAATTAATTAAAAACGAATTATTAAATAACGAAAATGGTTTCGAAACACTCGTCCCAAATGAACTACTTTCTCTCTGGCACAAAAACAAAAAATGGATTTATTATTTTCCAGACAACCGTTTTCTTGAGCAACAGAGAAGACAACATTTAATTATAATGCTAACCACATTAAACACAAAATGTATACACATTAAGAGCTCATTAAGTGGACGACGTAGGTTTTTCAGTAAAAAGTTTCTTCTTTTTTCCAATTTCGCCTTTTTTCCGTGGGTTAAAATCCATTTTACTTACCTTCTTCCATCAACAACACGCGGGCATGGAAAATGGACTTAAAAACCACAACTCATGCAGCAGGTGAACCGTGGATGTAATCGCAGTTGCTGCCCACATTTTCAGCTCTTTCAGTGCAACGCTGCGTCATGAGGGAAATGTTCCGTTGGAGCTGATGAACTATGATATTTACTCGTTCAAATTACAATGTATGTACCATAACTACTTAATACCATTGAAATTACCACATTTTATTATACGTACTGTACGAGAGTGCATGTATACTTGATGGTATATAAATGCACGTATGTATGTAAGTAAATTATTTTGAATTAAGCATAGCAATAATCCATAACCCGTTTTAATCCATTCAAATATTTGTAGTTTGAAATTAAATCAAATCACTAAAATCTAATAAAAATGACTAGCCGAGCGTTTAAGTGCTTTCTCTTAAGCTATCTCTAATATAAAATAATTATAATTAGCAGTAAAGAAGAAAGCATTTAATTCCAAAATAATATAATTGGCCACCATAAGAAAATCAATATTAGTAAACAAATTTTTAATATGGTTTTTAACAACTCGAACGTGCTTTTAAATTAAAACAATTTAAATTTTATCACAAGCACTACAACTGGTAACCGGCACCAGCAACAATCCCTCACCTCTACCGAACTCAACTGCGAACCACTATCATTTAACTGAGCATCCTTTTGCTACAAGCATCCTCTTCTAAGACATCCTTATTCAATTTAACAATGTCTCGCTTAAATGTAACTTAACAGATAGATTAAGAGCCGATATCATTCAGTTGACCGTGACTATATTCTAAACGTTTTAATCTCGACCATTCCTCCAGGTCAGACATGGCTTGCTCAACTGCAATATACCTCATAGAGCCCATTAAAAACCCAAATCCTTCAGTTGTGTGTCACTATGCTCCAAGTATCCTAATCTTTTCACGGCAGAAATGGCTAATATCATTTCTCCAGCTCAAAAACGCAACTTAC
Source organism: Teleopsis dalmanni (assembly GCF_002237135.1). Lineage (NCBI taxonomy): Eukaryota > Metazoa > Arthropoda > Insecta > Diptera > Diopsidae > Teleopsis > Teleopsis dalmanni. Next base: position 71,757,255 of record NC_051847.1, on the reverse strand, counting down.
AAGATAAAGCAGTTATCACTAAGAATGAGAAGGTGCATAGTATTTTCGTCTGCTATAAGGATATCAGGATTTGCGTAAACAATTAGAATAATGTGGAATAAAATTAGAATAAAACTTTTTTTAGCATACAAAATTATTGTTTATTATACCGTCATTAATACTATCTCTGATCTAATATTACCTCTGAGCTATAAGAATGCTGAAAAAAACAGAAATCAACCCCTTAATAATAGTTCAAAATTTTTAAAAGAAGAAGTTACCCTTTATTAAGGTTTCGTAAAAGCGCCTGGTACATTATTAATGCTAATATAAACCGGGACCTTACTATATTCACTGTTGAAAGACAATATTAGAAAAATAAGCAGATTGATATTTCAATATAGTAAAAGATAATGTGAACAAGGAAAACCCGTAATTCTCTCAACATCTCAGCTCTCAAAAACGATTTCAAGAAAACCTATACCTTTTTTAAGTTAATATAAAATATAAAAGAGCATTACATGCGCTTTATAAATATTATTTAAGTAATTTAACATTATCTGCTCTTATTTCTAGTTGTATTATCAAACCTTAACACTTTATAATATAATATTTAAAATAAAAAAGAAAATAAATGATTACTGTCATCAAAGATTTTTTCTGGAGTTTAAAAGCCACAGAGATATTGGTTAGATGACTATTCAAGTTATTTAAATGTTTTTAGAGCTCACTAATTTGGTTGGATATGATTTCAGAATAATTATGACTGACGGAATATATAAATAAACCCTTCGTAAAAGGGTTATGTTATTCCCGAGGTAAGACATGTCCATCGTAAGAGGTGTCTAAAAGCAAATAAACAACACTCAAATATGTTTGAGGCATAAATGATAGTCAGTTTCACTTGTGGCACCAGACCGAAAAAGTCAATCTGGTACCATGGAATCTGGGCCCACATTTTCGGTTGTTCTGACTATTTGACGTTGGCCCTGTTAATAAGAGTGTTAGAAAAACTGCATCATAACTATTAATCGATGTAAAGTTGCATTTTCCAAACCGAAAAGACCCCCAAATGCCCCGAAGAACACAGTAGTATCAGATAGACCTCGCTCTTTTTCAAAGAGGAAATTGTAAGCAACCCTACAGTTTCAATTGTTACCGGCGAAATTCTTTGAAATTCCAATACGTGCGTTCTCAGTTTCATTAATTTGAACTGTGTTAAGAACTGTGTTAATATTTTTTTCAATAACTTTAAATAAAATAGAATATTGTTGGTAAAAATATCGTTCTTCTTCTTCTTTCCTGGCATAACAATCCTGGGTGGACTAGTGCTTCCTCAACCATCTGACTCGATCTAAAGTAAAGTTTTTCTAATCGTTCGCTCGTAGTTTAAATAAATCTTCTTTAGCATCATATAGCCATCTCATTCTAATCTTCGGGATCCAATTAGGTTTTGCTGATAATTCTCGATTCATTCACAGAACATGTCCTAGCCATTTTAATCGTTGTGTCTTAATATTTTAATATATTACATTCTGCTTGGTGATTGAGTTCTCCAATTCGTCATTGTAGTAAATACAATTTGTGCCATCATCTAGACGTATTGGGACAAAAAGCTTTTACAATACTTTCCATTCATGTGATAATAGTTGACATGTTTCATTTGCTTTAAGTGTCCATACTTCGCAGCCATACGTCAGGACTGGTCTAATTAGGCATTTATACATATGAACTTTTTGTTGGTTTGATAAGATTTTAGATTTAAAAAGTTTAATATTTACGTGGTTTGTCTTATTTGCTGACTTAATTCTATTTTGTATTGCAGCTGATGTGTCTTCTTTAGAATTCAGTGTCACTCAAAGATATTTGAATTCTATGACCGGTTTAAAGCTAGTATTGTCAATATTGAACTGAATTTTGATCTACGAATATATTTTGTGGTTTGATGATTGACTTTTAGCTCGATGAACTGAATTTTGATCTACGAATATATTTTGTTTTTTGATGATTGACTTTTAGCTCGATTTTTGCAGTGGCGCTCTGAAGTTTTCTGAACGACAATCTTCTCCCTAATAAAGTATTATGGACTACGAAGCCATAAAATTGGATGTCGTTTGTAAACAGACTTTTATCAACGTTCATTTCTGATAGGACACTAGTAAGTAGCAGATTGAATATTAGGGAAGAGAGTGCATCACCTTATTTGAGCCCTGATACAATCCTAAACAGTTCTGTTAGTTACCTTGAAAAATTACTTAACTTGTTGTATTCTGGAGCGTTAGTATAATTAAGTTGCTAAGTTTTATTGAGATAGCTCTAGCTTAATTTCGGTACAGTATATTTTTTTAGAACGCTTCTCAGAAGTGTGTAAGCAGGCAATATATGTCAATATCATATTCATAGAACTTTTCGAAAATCTGACATATTGTGAAACATTGATCTTTAGTTGATCTATTTGAACGGAAACCGCATTGATATTATTGATAGTATTGTAAAAGTATCATTCCACAAAATTTATTTAAGATATTTTTAATATTTTTATTTTCTCGAAAGCATAGCTATTATTTTTGCTTATAACAACGTTTCAGGTGAAATAAATATAAAAAACTCAAGATAAACATTTAATAAAATAATTCAATATCCTGCATTGTGATAAATTTTCCCGCATTGCAAAAGATATTTCCTTATGAAATTCGTTTTCTTTCTTATTATTTTATCCCGGCAGATTTTATGCACATGACAAGCACAAAAACAACCACACCGAGCCAAAACTGCATATAAAAAACTCTATACAAACAAAAATGGATGCTGCAAATTCATTTAAAAAATTTTTGTTTCCATTTTGTGTAAATTTTCCTTTTCCGTTTCTACTTTCGTTATTTGTTTTTGTATAAATTTCAATCAGACAATAATAACAACAGCAACCGAGCAAACCAGAAAAAACACAATTCAATAGATGCAACCAATGTTTGTGCCTCCGTCAGTTAAAAAAATCTGAAAACAGAAAAATCATCCATACTTCAACCGCTCGTCTAACCCAACACTCGAACTGTCGGTCAGCGGGAACAACTGTCTCAGCGACCGACCCATTCACATATTGGAACACAACGACTTCTACTTCTCTACGACAAACTAACATGCGTGCTTATGTGAGTAACTCGTCTAAACGGTGTGCAAATATTTCAATTATCTCATCTCCATCAGCGCACCCTGCCATTCCATTTATAGTAGATTGACGATTGAAAAAAAAAAAATAAATGTTGTACTCCTTTCGGCCGTCGTTACTCGTTTATTGCACAATAACAAAATTAAGTGCCTTTCAAACCGCACACACATCATTATCAACTTTACCGTTATGTTCTTTTATTGCCGCACATACCCCCGAACCCAGTTCCAATTGCAATTCCAAAACATACAGTAGGCTAAGGACACGTGTATGAATGAGCGCGCGCTTTCTGGTACTCGTATGGATGGTCAGTGAGTGTGAGTGAGAAGTCACACTCATCCCCCTTGCCATCGGTGATTTATGTGATTAAGTGTTCTTTGCATCCTTTTAACATTATTTCCTTTCGTTGTCCTTTGCAATCAGTTGCAATTTGTAACAATAAAAGGATATTAGCAAAATCCATTTACTAGCCTATCTTTTCTCAAACAGAGCGGAATGTCAAAATTTTATTAGCAGAAAATGAGAGATTTTATGCGCAGATAGTTTCAGTTAAGTGCACACATTGGTGAGGGTTGGAAAAGTGAGGGACCTCATTTGAGTATAATTTGTATGAAAAACACAAAATTTTTGAGGATATAAAAATTTCCCTTTATTTTTCGGGAAGATTTTGAAACGTTCATAGATTACTAAGCAGTGTTGCCAAATTTGGTTAGAATTATTCTATTGCACCAAAAATCCTTATACCTATATATACTATAAAGTACAATCCATACATTTTTAACAAATAAATGTCTCCAATAACTCATTTTTTAATTGATATAATTGATAATATAATAATTGATAATATTATATTGTTTATATTACATATATGTATTTAAATATATATGATATAATAAAGATCCGCAGCCAGACATTAACATCAGTGGGGTGTTTATACAATTTTAGTAATAAAAAAATATATTTATTTTATTAAACTTAACAATATAATAATTCCGCAATCAAACACCGGTAAATATCTGGACCTGTATTTGAATAAACTTCTTATATAGAAAACGCATATTTTTATCAAAGTAAATCCCATTAGATTCAACACTGTAGCAAATTTTAGCTACTCAACAGAAAATATTCAGAAAAAAAGTTTCTCAAAATCCAGTATCCCCTGAAATCGTCACAGGTTCCAGTCTAAGAATTTACGAGAATTGGTAAATTGGTCCCATGGTATATATCTTACGCCCAAGTCTATCGCGAACTTAAAATACCTTTTATGAAAGATAAAATACAAGAAACGGATACAGATTCATACCAACAATTTTGCTTCGAGCTTGTTGTTTATATAAGATTGAAATTAAAAAGAATACTCCTTCAGAGAGAATGTAATTACTTTATTTGTAAATCATACACTCTGAAATATTTTTTTCAAAAAAATTATATATTGTAACAAAATCCCTTTTCCAGAATACATATTGAAACCAAAATGAAACAAAAAAACATTCCAAGTGGAATGTTTTCCAAGTGGGGTCTTTTGTTTCTTCTGACTAGGTACCTATCTGATGTAATAATAATTTAAAGGCTTTTTGAAAGAAGAGTCCTTAAAAATATCTCATATATTTTTTATAAAAGTAGGGCTACTAACTGACTATATTGTACGCTGATTTAAGTGCTACTTATGGGGTTTAGTATTTGACACTCGATTGCCAATTGTAAATGTAAATAAATGTCAAAACGCAACTGGAGTGTACCTACTTACGTATCTGTATTTGTGATACTTATGTATCTGTATTTATAATTTAAAAGTTTAGGCTATATTTTAGACGCCGTAAAAATGCCGCCGACATAACTATTTTATGTGAAATAAGACCCTTCAAGGCGTATAATTATATATGCTTATTATAATCAATAATATTAATTTATTGAGGTTAACATCGAGATTCCCTACTTTCTGATTCGGAACAATTTCTGATTATTACAATTATCAATATAATTTTTTTATCCACGCTAGAAAAATAGACTCCCATTTCTATGATTTTCAACCGAGACACATATTAGGATTGTCATTGTCATTAAGGCGTTTTTGATTTTGAACCAACCACTTAATTAGAATTATCAATATCATTAAATTATCGGGGTTAACATAAGAGACTTCCTACTCTGTAGTTTTGAACCGAGATACATCATTAGGATTATCAATATTATAAATTTATCTACATTAGCATAAGGGACTCCGATACCGAGACATATTCTTAATATTATCAACATCATTAACTTATCCAGGTTAACATAAGAGACTCTCTGCTCTCTAAGTTTGAATCAAGGTATTTTATTAGGATTATCAATATTATTAATTTATTCAAGTGAGCATAAGAGACTCTTTGCTCTCTGATTTTAAACCAAGACATATTTTTAGGATTATCAATATTATTAATTTGTCCAAGTTAGCATAAGACACTCCCTGCTCTGCAATTATAAATCAAGACATGTAGTTGGGATTATCACTATCATTAATTTATCCAGATTATGTCCCTCCAGTTCTCAGAGACTATTGTGTATTTTTATCCCTACTAATAAAAAGCTAAGAACTATCAATCTGCAGAAAGTAACTTTTTCTTATAATCCTCAAACAATTGCTTTATTCCATCTATTTTTAGTGACTCTTTTCTAGAAGTATCAGATATATTCAACAATAGTTGACAAATTAGCTACATAAAAAAATCCAACCAAATTCACACCAAGTAAAGTAGCACGCGACGTGATGTTGGACCCGTGATAAGTTTGTTTACATTTTCGGGATTTACAAGTATTTCAGAGCACCAAGCACTATTGAGTGGTGAGCACCATTATTGCTTCACAGCTCTGCCATGCACAACACACAGCTGTTCATGTGAGACAGTATTAGTGAGTATTGTTATAAGCTCCGCCCCTTGCTTGTTTTAACAACTCGAGTCAGTTGCCAGAACCCTGTACTGTGCAATAACTTACAACCACCAAAACTGGTTCCAATTCGAATTGTGTGCCGTAATAACCTGAGCTGAGCAAGCCATGCTGCTTGATTGCGTCTGCATTGCCACCTTTGCGTTGCGGCTGTGTACTTCGTGTTGCGTTGAGTTACGGATTTTTGACGGTTTGGTTTGGAAAATCGTTGGCACGACATTAAACGGTAGACGGCAGCTTACCTTGACGGCATCAAGTTGGAATTAAGTAATTCGGCATAAAACGTGTCACTTGTGAAAATCGGATTTTTCAATTAAACACTAACGGAACGAACGGATTGAATAAATGATACGAGTTTATTGAAGAGAATATATAGTCTATGAAAAATTTTGTGTTTGGAAACTAAGTGTGAATTAAAAACAAGGCAATCTGAAGAAACAAGTGTTGAAAATAGTTTATTTTAAAAACTCAAAAGAAAAAAATTAATTTTAATTATATTTGAATTTTTCACTATAATTATGTGTGCATTAAAATTTTAATTTCATTAATTAAAGAAAAATTTCACATATTAATTTTTATCATTAAAATTAATTTTCAAAAAACCGTTAGTAAGTTAATATAAAAAATGGACATAAAAGCAACACCCCCACCGCTAAATAATGCACCTGCTACTATCGCTGCATCCATGGCGTCCACAACACCGACTACGCCTCCCTCGCCAGCTACTGCTGCCACCGTTGTTGATATGTCTGAAGTGCAGAAGCAGACGTTCCAGCATATTTTCGAGAAACTCGTGGCAAATAGCGGCGGTAATAACAAGTTCCCCCCAAAGGAAGTGGAACGCTTTCGTAACCTCTTGGAGAATGTTAGGGATAAAAAGACTTTGCAATTAATTATGGAGAAATTAAAAAACTTGGAGCAATTGGATCAAAACTACTTCGGTGCTGCTAACAATAATTTTGTTATTTCGGAAGGTAAATTTAAAGAAAACCCCTAGTAATTTAGTATGGATGGCACTTTAAAAAACACATGAGATAGTTATAATAAATTTTTCAACCGAACTTAGTTGAACACTGGCAAACACATGAGATAGTTATAATAAATTTTTTAAACCGAACTTAGTTAACCATTGGCAAATACTTTACTAAAAATATGAGGTTCAAACACATTTTTCAGTTCATAGTCTTGAATATTCAGTAACGCAATCAAAAATAATAATCCAATATTCCGTCGGCGGTCTTAACGAATTTTATGCTGAAGATTATACGGAAAAATATCACCAATCGTAAAATCAATGTCACAGATAGTCACTGAATTACCTTTGAAAATCATATATGTACTATTTGCGCTCAAAGAAAATTAAGTTTATAAAGTGTTTCCTTGATTCTAGAAAGAAAGAAAGACAACATCTTTAGTACTGACCCATATATGGGGGATTAAAGCTAATAAAACCATGAACAATTTTTAATAAAATAGAGGCCATATCTTTAAAGCGCTATGTACTAAATTGAAATCTTAAGCTTCTATATGTACTAACTATTGTAAAGTCCCAAATTCCAGCTAAGAAACTTTTGAAACAAATTAAGCAGATTTTTTAAAAAAACTCCTCAAGGATTATAATACAAGTATTCAACTTATAACATTGCATTATTGCATTATAGAAAGTTGGTGGTTTCTTTAGTATTCACCGATATAAGAGGTATTTGGAGCAAACAAAATCATAAATGAAGTCTTAAAAAAACCGTCTCCAAACCTCTAAATATTTAGATACAATAAATAGAAGTTTTTATTTTCATTTAAAATAATTATTAAGTCTCTCATTCCAGCTAACATTGCTTTAAAAAAGATATTGAGTTCGATTTTCCAAAAACTCTTTAACGATTATTATAGAACGATTTTACCTTCTAAACTTATTTATTTATCTAATTTATTTTTTTAGAAAATATGATTATAGAATAACTAAGATCAATATAAGGAATCAATATAACCCAACACAATGGTAACCAATTTTGAACCGTAAAAACTTGCAAACTCGTGACAAAACTGTGCCCACTTATTGCCTAAAGACAATTCACTTTGTGTACATCTAAGTTTTTTAGAAAAAATATTGTCAATCAAAACAAGAGAAGCAATAATCCTGACCACCGTTTCACCATATAGGCCACCGTAGTCGGTAGCTACAAGATTAGTGATAGAAACTAACAGAGTAATGATGCGTTGAAGAAAGACCTTCTCTGGTAATATTTAAATACATAAAGAACCTATAGGTTCACGTGATTTCGAAAACTAACCCAAAATAACACAATAATAATAATTTTGATCAGAAAATTATTAAATATTTACATATATATTATATATACGGAGAGTTCCTTACCGAACTGCTTTAACCACGGACGATGACCTATTGGTTTCAAAAATAAGGTGCGGGTGTAGGCGGCCCCATTCTGTCTGTCTCCTATCTCCATTTGAGCCGTTATATGTTATAGTAATTTTATAGATTCTAAAGTCATACTGGTTTAGAAATGATTTTTTTCTGGAAAATGTTTAAACATTTTGCTATAACCGTTACTTTTAATACAATTTTTACTTATTTCTATTATCTATTTTCCTTCTTTTCTCCCTTTTTTCTTGTATATATATTTGGAAAAAATTTACTTAAAAAAACATTCTTGTAGGAAAATAGCATCGATTTGTCAAAACCATATACATTGTGACCGAAAAGTTTTCGGAAATTCTCATTTAAAATTCGCGCGCTGTATATTTTTCGATATTTTAAGTTTATGTAGTTTTGCGCCTGTCCTTATTACTATGCCAAAAATGAGCGCGATCTGTCAGACAGTTCGTTTACGGCAGCTGTTTAAACCAGTTCACCTCAGTAGTGCGTTGCGAAAAAAACAATGGAAAAAAATATTGAACAAAGAGTTTGCATCAAATTTTGTGTTTCGAACGAAATTTCGTGTGCAGAATCTTTGCGAATGCTACAAAAGGCTTATGGGGAATCAGTTTTATCGAAAACTCAAGTTTATGAGTGGTACAAAGCCTTTCAGGACGGTCGTACGACCGTCGAAGACATGCCGCGTTCTGGACGACCTTCGACCTCTACCCCCGACGAAAACATTGAAAAGGCAAAGGAAATCGTGTTCCAAAATCCTCATGTGAGTGTTAGAGAGATAGCACGAGAGCTAGGCATCGGTCGTGAGATGGCTCGTTTGATTTTGGTGGAAAATTTGTGTATGCGACGTGTCAACGCTCGGCTTTTTCCGATTCTCCTCGCTTTGTTCCAACATTATCAACGATTTTAAGGCCAAACATTCAATAAATACCATCGAACAGCCACCGTATTCACCTGATCTTGCACCGTGTGACTTTTTCCTGTTTCCCAACCTCAAATTACCACTCAGAGGAACGCGTTTTGAATCCATAGAAGACGTAAAACAGAATTCGCAGAGGAAACTCAAAGCCATACCGGAAAGCGCCTATAAAAAATGTTTTGATGATTGGAAGAAACGTTGGCATTTGTGTATCGCTTCTAATGGAGCATATTTTGAAGGAGATAAAATAAATATTGATGAAGATTAAGAATTTTGCGTTTTATTTAAAATTTCCGGAAACTTTTCGGTCACAATGTATATATTAATATAAAATTACTTCTTTGAAATGGGAGACCATTTTTATGAAAGAATATATTTGCAATGATGGGTAAAGGGATATTATTTTAGTTTTATTGTGTCCGCATCGTCAAACTATTTGGGTAATCTATTGGAAGTGAAAGTGTCAATCACTTTCATATATATGTCAAGCATCCTGCACTAGTTAAATTGGGTTCAAGCCGTCATGTTTAATGGGAGCTTCAGTTTTCCAACATGAAGATTTATAGTATAAGCTCAAAATAAAAAAAAAACCGGAAAAATAAACCTAAATCTCAGATTATAACAGTTTTCATTAAAATTATTTAGACAATCACTTCATTGTATTAGAAACATTTATATTCATTATTCCACCAATGGCACTAAAAAAAGTGCTGTTAAATACCATATACGATAAATATGTAATACTACAAATTAATGTGAGTCGTTATATATCACATTATATATTACTCAAAGCATATATTTTATTCTATAGAAGTTTTTTTTATAAAAACATATACCTAAATTGCCAGTTTGTATAGTATCTCTATGATCCTAGGGGCAGTCCAAAATATAGATCATATGTAAATTATCTGCTATAACTGACATTTTCGGTGTCAGTTTCAAACTTAAGTTTTCATCTCCAGATATTACAAAACGTTGTTTATTCATCAAGAAAGATCTTTTCTGTTAATGTTTCAATAGATGACGGTTCATAAGATTTACAGGCATGCTGCATGCGACATGATTGTTTATCGATTCAAAGGTATAACTCAAATTTCAAAAATATCAATTGAATTCATAAAACTTAATTGCATTCCAAAATTATTTCTTTTTTTCTATCAATTCAATATAAAATTTTTTTAATTAAAAAAATATTGAGATGTAGTTTAATTGGGCCGCCAGCCAGTATATATTATCTATGTGTATACCCGTCTGTTTTGCTTTAACATAACTGTGAGATCTATCTTATACACGGTTGTGAAACATGGAATCACTCTATACATATAGAAAGAAAAATGTAAGTTTTTCACAACAAGTGTCTACTTAGAACTCTCAAAATATGTTGGACAGATCGACTCAAAAATCAGCACAAAATAAGATAAAAATAAGAAAGTGGAAGTGAATAAGCTATTCGCTTAGAAAACCAAGGGATTGCAAGCATTGGCATGGAAGACACAAGACAGCAGAAGACTTGGTACGCCAACGAAAACGTGAAAAAGAACGGTCGAAAATGAGTAAGCACTAATGAGAAGAGCACCAAATAGATTCAGATTTAGAAGAATTATTCAGGCTCTATGCCCCACTGAGGCAAATGAATAATAGTAGTAGTAGTAGTAATATCTCTTGAGACCAACTTTCGTGATTTCTTCGTAATTAACCGTGTTTTCGGTTTTAAGGTTTGTAGAATACTTCCAAAACGAATCAACAGATGTCTTCCGAAAATATATTAATTGTAATTAAAAAATAAGAATCTGGTGCTGAAGATGTAAACATGTGTCAAAGCAGATGTGTTAACAATTTTCACGTTCGAATATAGAGATCAAAATGGGTTTCACTGTACCAAAAAATTTGGAGCTTTCTTAAGCTGTTATATACCTTATACTATTATATATACCCACATTAGGAGGATGTTCTGTTATAGTTTTATTCATATCCATTTGTCATCATATCGGGCTTGTATTTTATCATTAAAAATATAATATTAATATTTTATATATACTTTATTAAACCCATATCCTTACGTTCGAATAGTAATGAATAGACAACAACAAATATTTTAATTAATTTATTGAAGTTTGGCTGACTATACAACGTTGTTTCCAATATTACTAAGTACTTATCATCCGTGGTCTAAGGAAATATTCGAATTTTTTAAATAGTTTGTAGTCCGTATATAATTTGTTTGGACTGCAAGTATCAGGCCAGAAATTCTATTATATATCTAAGAATTATAGGTGCTATTGCACAGAAATATATATTTTCGTAAGTACTGTTTCGTAAATATTCGCTATCATTGGTCTCTGGATGTTTTTAGGTCAACCTATCAATATTTATGTATTTTTTTGAAGTAACAGAGATTTAACACTTGTTGATTGAAATCGAAACTGACCCATTAATTAACCCATTTTAATCCACTTTTTATAATTTTTAATAAAAAAAAAATATTCATCTCTTATGAATTTTTATTTTTAGGAGAATTATCTCTATTTTTAGGATTAACCCAAAAGATATATTATTCAATATATTATCATTAAATATAGATTACGATAAAGTTGAATAATATATTTAACTTTTATGAATTTTTTATTTATAGAAGAATTATCTGTATATGTAGGACTTTTATCTAAATGATTAATTATTCAAAATATAATCATGATTAATAGCGAATGTACACAATATGATCCTTATGTGAGAAAAAAAATTAACTTTGTGTAATTTTTATATCTCATGTACCCCACTAAAGTAATAAAATACTAACCCATTTTAGCCATTTTAAAGTATTTCAATACCCAAGAAAGTATAGATCATATCATATATGATCTGATCACTATAAATTTTTTTTACAGTAAAAAGGAAGGATGAACCTACAACGTAAAAATATAACTGCATAATTTTCACCTACTCAACTTTAGTTTTTTCAAAGTTTGAAATCCCTTTTTTTATTGTCGGAAAATACTTGAGAAAAGTGCTCCCAAATATTGGGAAATGAGAAAAAATAAAGACCACTAACCCTTACTACCCTTAATAGTAAAATATTTATTAACATTTTAGAAATAGTTTGAGCAATTAAAATTGTTTATATTTAAATACTAATTAGAACCAATAGTTGAAAAAAAATCCAAATTATACATTTAAGTTTATCATTTCTATTTATAATTTGGGTTCATTATAAAATTATATTAAAATTCTGAAATTTTCGCAATGGTAATTCTTGTACCAGCGATTCAAATGGATCCATTTAGGCCTATTGCATCTTTGTGTTTTGAACCTTTATCTTGAACCTTTAGCAAAGCTTTAATTGCTATTGAATGCAAGTTTTTTGCCAAGATTTTCGAAATAGGAGGCCTCCAGAGCAGTAAAGCGGGAAGAAGCCTCGCTTGTGTTTTTAGAAGTATTTTTAAAAAAAATAATTTATGCTTTACCTCAACTTTTGCATATATACACTTAATTGCAGTTGAATGAAATTTTGTAAATTCTGTTACTAAAATACTTATATCTTATTTCTTTCTTATTTCTGATTCGTAAGCTATTTTTAAATAATAATTTGACAGGCACTTTACATATAACGTATACTAATATAAAGAAACTATTAAAGTAAAAATTTTTACTGTACAAATTCAATTTTGATTTTACCAACCCATGGATCTCAGATTTAGGCTCAAATAATACATCATAAGAGAATGGCTGAAAATACCAACTTAAAGGTGACCAGAAAGTAATACGAAACCGGTTCCGGTAAGGCAGCTTAATAAGTCTCTCAAAAAAGCTGTGTTTTAGTCCGTATACTACATATTGATATGTTATGACATTTGATACGAATTGGGTACGCCATTCCTACGACATTCGTCTGGACGGTGCATAAATGATTCTATTTCCTGCCCACAAAAATAAAAACCCATGGATTGTTACATATCATATCCCTTTAAGCTCCCATTCAATAATATTAAATTAGACATTTTATTAAAATTAGTGGGACAATTTCCACGTGCAACACAGCCAATAAATAAGTAAATAAATAGAACTTAATCACATTTTGACACATATATAATGTGTAGGACCAGATTATACTATACAAAATTAAAAAACGAGAGTATTTTCGTATGTTTTCTTTAATTACAGACCCTTAATACAAAATAAATTCACTTTTTAGTAAATAAAAATTCATTTGCATGTAAATGTCTTTTAAAATCTTTAACAAAATAAACTGGGCAATAATAACAACAATTTTACAAAAAAAAAATTGCTTGATTTAATTAACACAAATTGCAACCCTGCACGCGTGCATTTAAATTCCTACGACACACAAACACATATGTTGTATACCTACATAATAATATGTATGGTATATCCTTAACTGTGGCAACATCGTTTGCATATTTTGCATATGGAATGTCACAATTGTTGCATTCGAGAAACTAAAAATTGCTGCTAAATTAAAACTAATTGCCAGTTCCATGTAAAATATTAAATGCAATCAAAGTAATTAAAAACATTTTAATTACATGCCAAAGTAATTCACTGCCTACGGCGAGGTTTGGAGAGTGAACCGATTTATGTCTTCATACACTGACACATAATTGTTTACATTGCGACACTAATTTAATATTTGTCGTTAAACATATTTACAAACAATTTAGGTCAATAATTAACAATTTTGGTACAAATCATGCAAAGTCAAAACTCTCCACTACCAAACGCACACACACACATATACGCACACGAACATATCCGTATACACACTGACATACTTCGCTCAGTTTGCAGTGCAGCTGTGCTGTATTGCAGCGGCCATTTTGCATTTTATGGCACGACATACACAAATCGCCCGCCTATCATGACAAATTGTCATTAAAAAAGGATTTCTGTTTTCAAATAGGAAAATAATTTTTACATATTTTTAAATTGTTAGCATTTTTCACAGGATACAGGGTGTAAGCCACAGCAAGTAATTACGTTATTTATCTTGTTTGAAAACGAGCAGGCATAAATGTCAATTAAATACACTAAATACACTTACGGGGAACTGGTAGGAGGGGCTGTTTAATTCTAAAAACAAACAAATTTAGTTTTTAATATTTTTAAAATCGCTTACAAACTTACATTGCACGCGTGCGGTTAATTGCTTTTATTAAATTTTAATTATGTAATTTTCAGTTTCGAATTTATTTTAATCTAATGAAAATTGAAGTGAATTAAGTTGATTAAAACTATTTGCATGCATGCATAAAATATTTACAGATGCGGACATAACATTTAAGGATACGGCGCGGAAATTTGGACCTGGTGGTCAAACGCTAACACCACGTCATACCATCGATGCTATACTTGGTCTGAAAAATCGTGCTGAAAATGCTGAAGGTAAGTCAAACAACCTTTTTATGATATGTAAATATTCAAATTAAAAAGGAATTTTATAATATATACAAATTAGTGCATCAGGTGAACAATTTAAAAGCTAACCCTTCCCCTCCAGTACAAGCAAATACATTTTAAATTGACTACTTTTGCTTTTATATTGGATATATGTATATTTTTATATTTTTTTTTGTGCACTTTTAGCGCTTTAATTACAGAAAATATCAATTAATTACGCATTTCAATTACGAAATCAATTGAGTTAATTAAAGCCCCGTGGTTTAATTATTTTAGACAACAGCACTAACAACAGCACTAACAACAGCACTAACAACAGCACTAACAACAGCACTAACACAACAACAACAACAACAACAACAACAACAAACAATTCTAATGCATTTTAATTAGTTTTGACATTTCGTTATTTACAAAACACATACAAACACATATATGCATGCATGCTATTGTGCATAATATATGAGTACAGTATTTTGGTTTTATTCTGCTAATACCAGTACATATTGCAATTTAATCACTCACACAGTCGCACACAGCCAAGCACATAACAGTCACACACAGTCAAGGCACATACGCAGAGTCGCATTAGCTGCTCATACAATTCCACATGTCAAATGTGACATTAAAATTCGTTGCTGGCTCAGTCATGGCATTTAATTGCGCCAAAAGGCTTTACATATAATTAAACACATTTACGATTTAATTAAATTGTGTGTTTCATTTCGTGGCCTGTGTAAGTACACAACTCTTGTATTATTAGGAATAATTAACTAAATATTATTTGATTTGTATATAATTGCTTTCGATATCAGCGATCTTATTTGCGCGATTATCAACAATGAACATAGCAAAGTTTAAAAGGAAATACCAGTTATTCGGCACTATAACATTATCCGTATTTATTTGAAAAATATTTTTGAACTCAAAAGAAAATATTTGAATCCGATCGGAAATTTCCTAGAAACAATTATTAAATGACAAGTTTTTATAGTAACATATATATACTTATTGGTGTCTTATTGGTAATTAAAATCAATTTTGCAGATTGAGTTAAAAAAATACAATAGACAAAGTCAGATGGGACCACATGCAAAAACTCCGCTTATGCATATTATAGAATACTTTAATAAAATATCAATACCTCCAGCTCAAAAAGTACCCGGATTTTGTTGTTTGTTAACTACTCCTTAAGTAATAGATCTTTTCCAAACATTTTGTTTTTGTTATGTTGGTACACCCTTTCTTGACATATAGTATAAATTTGAGGTATATCTTTAACTTCAAAAGAAATCTTAAAATATCGATAATTGAAGAAATCTTGCAGACATGAAGATATATCAAAAAATTGATCGATTTCAATGTATGGACATCTATGAAAACATAATTGAACAAAGGATTAAAACGTCTTTAACGACATTTTGCGTCCACATCTTAAAGACTTATCGAATAAATTTTAAAGATAAATAGACACATATCACACGTCTCTACAGACGTGAGTCGTCCTTAGCCGCGTCGAGTAGCCTCCGTCAGTCAGTCCGATGACTGGCTTGCTGTAGCCAGTTGACACTATCGAGCGTTCCCAAATTTTTGGTCACCTGGCCCTTTCACCGAAGATGCGAACGTTTTCTACTGCGTTTTTTACTTACAGTACCGAATCAAACATCTCTCCAGCCGGAGCACCTTTTTCCATTCGCACAACATGACCAAGCCAGCGAAAACGCTAAATTTTTATGCGCTTAACTATATTAATGTCGCGTTTTAACTCATACAGTTCATTCTACCATCTAATTCGATAATCGTAGCCAACGCATAAGGGACCATAGATCTTCCGAAGAATTTTTCTCTCGAATGCTTCCAACGCCTTGTTCTCACTGTTGGTAATTGTTCAACTTCTGCACCATACAGTGGGTCAGACATAATTAGAGACTTGTAGAATGTGATTTTTGTTTGTTGAGAGAGGGCTTTATTTCTCAATTGCTTACTTAACCAGATATAATATCTGTTGGCAAAAGTGAGTCTACGTGGAGTCAACAGTCTGGTATCACTTTTGGTGTTTACAGTGGTTTTCAAATAAACAAAGTCTTTCACAACTTCGAACTTATAATTGCCAACAGTAACATGGATCCCAAGACCCTCAAAAAATTACTTTATTGACAGAAAGTACTTTACTTTGTTCTTATTTACTACAAATTTGCTTCAATCTTAATGTAAAGCTCTCTATTAAGATAATTTCGAGTAAAATATCTTTGATATAATTTTGCTTACATATCTTGAAAACAATACGTAAACACTGTGTACCGATTGCTTGCGTTCGAATCCATCTTACAGACAAATAGAAATTTGAATGAAATATTGAAAATGAAATCTTCAGACAAATGTGTAAAAGCTTTTTGCTATCTTGCGTGTAATAAAATTAGTCTATATATGTCTTGAGTATCGAATGTGTATATGTACGTCACAATGTCCAGATTAAGAAACGGTCGTTGAGTTGTATTATTATTTCTGTTATCTAAAATAATTAAGCCACGGAGCTTCAATTAATTTAATTGATTTAGTAATTGAAATACCTAATTAATTAATATTTTTTTGTAATTACAGCGCTAACAATTTAAAAACAACAATTAAATAAAGCAAAATAAATCCATATAGGTATATAGTACAAATAATAATATGATATCGAAACAGTACTGCAACCAACTAAGTTAGTCAACGGATTTTTTTCCATTAAACATTATATATAACATTCACTTATATATAATATATACATATATAACATTATACATGTTATATATTATATATTATAGTTATTATTTCAACCTTAAGGAACCTACATGACCTCTCGTTGAGTCCAGAACTCCTCTTAGATATTTCTTTAAAAACAACAAACTCGTTTAAGCCATTTTTACTTTGCGGGTGTCTAAGCTATATATACATATATATATCTCGAAATTAAGGTTTTAGGTCGTGTGCGAGTTAGGCTAAGTTGCGTTCTAAATGAGGGAAATTCTAAGTTGTGCCGATAATGTAGTGATGTGTCGATACGTGTTAATAAATGGCTAAATGTGTGCAGTGCAAAAAATCCTAAAAAATCTCCCATTTGGTTTAGCATCAACTTAGCCTAACTCGCACACGTCCTTAGAAAGGTGGGTATATAATTTTTGCTTAACAGGATAAAGATAATTATTAAAACAGCAAGTAATTAAATTAGATCTTAACAAAGTTTGTTTAATTGAAATTATAATTCAACCAAAATACCTCCACATTTGCCAAATCGACTACTAACATTGATTATCATATAAAATTTCATTTAATGAACTTTTAACTACATTCATGTATATAGAAGCTTGCCAATACTTCGTATTCCGGTCCATTGTCCAATGATTTGCAGCCAAGAAAATTGTGTGGACTTATATATTGATTTCCTTTAATATTTCCTTTGAGATCAATTTTATCAGCTCGTATTTGTGTTTTCGCATGACATATATGATATATCTTATCATATATGATATATATATCCGCAGATATATATATGACTAAAGATATGTAATAAGACATATTCTTGTAAAATGTTTGAATAAGTATATATGTGTAATGAATATATGATAAAATCTACCTGTTTGTATATATGTCTTATCTGGTAATAAAGAAAATTTGATCAAATAAACTAAATTGAACTATAAATCATTTAAAAAATAGTTAATAATTTTGTTGTAGAAAATAATATAAAATTTTTTGTCATTATTGCAAATAAACGAGTTACTGTTTATTAACGAGTTAAGGTGCAATAAAGTTATAATCATAGGGATATGTACTGGTTTTATATATTAGTGAAAGGATAAGCCGAATTAACTTAATCCTTTTAGTTTTCTCATCAAAAATTTGTGTTTTATCAAATGACGTGCATCTAAAAGTTTTAAAGAAATTGCTGAAGTCTAAGGTCTCAATATGTTTGGTGGCACGGCCCGGGCACCGTTGGTGGAGTGAGAGTATGATAGTTCAATCTAAATCCACCTACAATTTCCTACAAAACGTTATTTAACTTAAGCCGAAGAAAGCAAATTATCTGCGATTGCATACGCCCATCAGAGCCATTAAAAAGTGCTAATATAATTTTGTGATTGTGTTTACTGATTTTCAATGAATTTGTGTACCCAGTTTAGTGCTTTTTGCACCTTCGTCTTTATCTCAATTTTTATTTGATTTCACATTTCACTCTGCCGTGTTGCCAACTGTCGTGTTTCATGTCTGAAAATTGTGTTTGAGCCATAATTGCAATCGATTGATAAACATTGGCCAAAAAAAACAAAAAAAAAAACTCATGGAAAACAGTGAACAGTGGAAATAAATTGCACTTTCCTTATCAACTTATCTTGTGCATGAGTCTTATGCGATTATGATTACCCTTGTTAACATATTTTCTTTTCCTCTTCCTGTTCCTTTACATTTCTGTTATTCAACCGTTCAACCGCTCCACTATTCAACCGCTCAACTGTTGACGTTCACCGTTTCAAAGCACGTCATGTTAATTCGCTCACCGGGTCTGCGAGGGGCTAACAACGCAACCCTATCGCAAATCTATTCCATTTTTTTCTATGTTTTTAATTTCCTTTTACTTCTGTTGATTTGTTTAGTTTTTGTGGTATTTGTCATTGCATTTGTTTTAATTTAATGCTATTTTTTATACTTTATTCTTTGTTTCTACAATTTTGCATTTTGTTGTTGGTTACTGGTTACTGGAAACCAATGGTAATGCGAAAATAATGGGCTTTGATTATGAGGTCCAAGTAAACTCACTTCGTACGTACTTTATTTTATGTAAAATTATTATTTACCCTTATTTACTATTAAAATGTGTAATTTTCCATATTTTTAATTGAGCTTTGCTTATATTGGTTAGCTCGGATATTGCAGTTTTATGGGTTATAAAACACTAACTATAGTATGATTTATTATTATAATGATAAAATTTGATTAATTGATGTATAAATTATAACAGAACTTTTATTGTAATAATACTCTATAATAATATTGCTATTGTTTTGATATCGTATTTATAATGTAATGATATTAGGAATTAAAGTAGTTGTAATTTCTTTGAAATATTGGGTTTCTCTAGTATAGTTAATTAATATCTATTAACTACACATCATAATATGTAATATGAGGAATATTTTGAAAAAAAAAAATTTTAGAAGTGTTCGAATAGAAATGAAAAGACAACAACAAAAATTCTTAGTTAATTTATTGAAGCTTGGCTGACCATACAACGCTGTTTCAATGAGTACTGTTTTTACCAATGAGTACTGTTTTTACCTAAGACCACTCTTCATCAGTGGTCTTAGGAAATAATCGAATTTTATTGAATTAGTGAATAGTCCGTATATAATTTGATTGGACTGCAAGTGCCAGGCTCTTAGAACTAGTGACTGTCGAATTAGAAACGAGTAATCGTGTTTTTTTACAAGTAATCGAGGCTTTACACAAGCTTTCAAAATATAAATATATGTTTTATATATCCATTAAGCATTCCATTAATAAAATTGAGCATTCAAATTAGAAACGATGAGTAATCGTGTTTTTCCACAAGTAACCGAGGCTGTACACAAGCTTTGGAAATATATATATATATGTTTTATATATCCATCATGCATTCAATTAATAAAAACACACACACACACAGAGATTTTATTAAATACTCACTTCCTAAGTGCGTTTGTTTATAGCTCAGCAGTTGCTTATTTACATTTTGCATATTGTTTCGGTAATTTCCCTTGTGGGAAATTTCTTTTTAAGAGTTGCATTCGACATTTTTGGTCTAATTTTTCTCTCTTTATTTTTAAGTAAGTTAAAACATGGAAGCTCTTTGCATAGTTAATGAAATATACTGTGTGGAAACATGCTATTAACTTCTTTGTCAATCGGGGACTAATGAAATATACTGTGTGGAAACATGCTATTAACTTCTTTGTCAATCGGGGGCTATTTTAGATCGTAAGACTTGTAAAACCGACAAATTTCTAGTGGCGTTATATGTTTAAGATAGTTAGAAAAGATAAAACATTACGTACAATGTTGCTTTAAATATTTAAGGTTTTTATTTTATAAAATGTTCTAAAAGTCACAAATTAATTTTTAATTCAAGGGCAAATTAATTTTTAAAAGGGCATGGTCGTCAATTGTCCATGGGCATCGAATGTCTGAGAACAGTTCTGAAGAAGAAATAGAACTAAAATTTATAATCATTTTGACATCAAAATATTATACTTAAACAATAAACAACTGAACTCATTTGCATTTCACAGTTACTTATTTAAAACCCTTCCTTTTTCTAAGCTTTAAAAGTAAAAATATTAAAAGAAATGTTAATAAAATGACGTCAGTGATTGGAATTGAATATATATTTTCATCAAATGAATCACACAGATAAAGAAATTAATATAAAAATAAAATTATTAAAATTTTACAAGTAATTTAGCTAATTGACTTAATGGAACGAAGCCATGAATAATGAATTCATTAGTTTTATTAAGCAATTACACGCATAATTAAAATAGTTACAAACTTAATTTCTCATAAAAAAAAAGACCAAACAAACGAAAAATGAATGCGATAAAAGCAAACTTTTTTAATTAAAATGCATTAATAATAATCTCATCATCGCATTAAATAATAAAAATCAATTAATTAATCATTATATTTTTCCACATCAATATTCAGCGCTTTGCTCTCTCTCTCTCTCCCTCTCTCTATCTGCCACATAGGCACTCAACATAAGCCAGCCAGTTCGCCGCTAAACTAATTGCTTAATAATTTTATTAAAAGTCTAAAATCAATTAAGCGCAACATGAGTTGGCCGCATGTGAAATCATTAAAATGGCTACTGTAGGTGTCGCTTTAAAGAGGAAGAGAATTCAATAATAAAAAAAAATGAATACAAAAAATAATTCATAAAATAAAATAATAATTAACAAATAAAGAAACAAGTTTTCAATGCAACAGAATTAATTAAATTACTTGCATATTTTTTTGAAGTTGAAAACTTGAGATAAACGCGTTCCTAAGCAAGTTGAGACGTCTTTCAAAGTGCTAATCCTGACAGCTGCTGTCAAATCGCAACTAAACGTAAGTAATTTATTCGAAGAAGAAAAAAAATTATTTTAACAATTAATGAAGTCATTTATTGCATAGAGCAGAGTTGGAACATTGTATAGATGAAGTGTTAAAGAGAGGCATTTATATATTAAAAGAAATCGTATAAGACAGAGATGAAGTATACGTATGTGGATGTATGGATCTTTAGTAGTTCTCGGTTCTTTTATAGCGATCTCCAACAAAAATATTTGGCTTTTAAATGGTCATTAAGTCAAAAGCTAACATTAACACATATGAGTTTCAGATGTCAATTTGTGGAATCAATTAATGAAAGTGCTTTCTTAATGTATAATATCTATTTATGGACATACTATGAAAAAGTGATAGAACCTAAATAGAACCTGCTAAATAACAAAAAAAAAGTGGAGAATTGAAATCGAAAGCACTTACTAAATGAAAACTCGTGTCAAATACAAGAGCTCGTAGAACTATTAGGAGCGATCGAACCCATCATTTCTAGGTGGTTAAAGGCCTGGAATAATCTATAAACAAGAAAATTGGTTATCGTATGATCTGAAACCGAAAGAAGTTGACAGACAATTTTTAACTGGTGAACAGCTAGTGAAACGATAAAAAATTTTTTTCTGTTTTCTGCATTTTAACATCACAGGCTATTAAAAAGTGGATATATGATGACAATCCAAAAAACAAAATATTTTATGAAAAAAGAGGTATGCATCAACATCAAAACTGAAATGGGATATTAATGGTTTCAATGTTATACTACCTATTTAAAGTAACGTAATCTATAATTTTTTAACGGAATTACCTGCCGTTAAGGCACAACGACTCGGTACTCTTAAAACACATATCAGTACTATGCAATGAGATGACAAAAACCTCTATTTGTAAGCTATTGTTTGGATACAATTTCATCCTTGAGAGGGAGTGAATCACATTTAACACAAAACCCGGTGTAAAATGAAACTGTACGTCGAAGGAAAATAATCAATGTAGTCATTCTACCGCTGTAGCTTAGCATTTCTCCCACAGACACTACAATACTCCCATTAAAAGATCAGGCCAACCCTAACTATAGGTCCTGACCTCTGTGGAACCACTTATACTCCAAACAGTTATGAGTGATGTCACATCTTACAACAGGCACGCCTTACCTCTGAAATATTGTTATTCCTTTTCCACGAGAATATTAAAAGCGACCAGAAAGGTGTCAACAACTATGAGCTACAAAAACCCAATAAAATCAGCAAGCGCTATCTATATCAGCCACAATTAATTAAAGCAGAAACGGACAAAATACCTGAAAGAATATGAGAAAGTTATTTTACATTACCGTCCGCACATTGAAAAGTTGGTCACAACATATTCAAAAACGCTTAACTGGAAAATCTAAAAAGCTAAGAACTGAGTCGATTAGTTGATTGAAGAATGGGAAATTCTTTTCTCCATTTCTTAATGGAGAATCTTAAAAGAAAGGATGTTTGAGTATTAAACGAGATACTAAATGAAAAAAAAAATTCACTCAAAGAAAAACTCCAATCCAAACATTTTAATTATACCAAAATGGGTTGATCTGTAAACCAACTTTTATTCCATTAACGAGTTCCAATTTCTGACCTGATAAGGAATTGTTTACGTTATCTCGCCTTGTATCGATTTTGGGAATATTGCATAGGTGATCCAAAGTTCGTCGATTACTACATTATCTGTTTCTTCTAATACTTTCAATTTTTAACTTATATTGGAAGCAACAAAAACAACAATGATGGGTCTGAATATTGATAAGCTGTCAGTTATTAACACTGATTGCCATAGTAGCAGTGCTACTAAGATGAGAATGAAATCTCTAAGCACACTTAATACATATTCGAGTCAAGTTAAACATTAACTGCATGTATAAGTAAAGCTTAAGGGTTCAGTTATACAAATCATTTGTCAATTGTGAAAGTCATTACATCTACAACAAGTGTTGCCAACTTAAAAAGAAAATCTCTAAAAGAACAACCCTTTTAATTAAAACAGATCCCAATTTAAGTAGATCTTCTATAGCAAACTTATTGAAATAAAATATCCATATATTATCATTTCCTATATACCTAACAAAAGCTATAATTAAATTCAAATCATATAAGATTATTACTATTGTTTAATATAAAATACTTAATTATTGCAAATCATTATAAAATTGATAAATCACAGTAGCTCTTAAATATTATAATTTTGATTTGAAAGACTTATTTAACTGTCATTTTACATGCATTCCTGTAAATTAATTATCATTTCAAATTAAAATAGTTTTTTATATATATATATTTTTTTTTGTCCCATTTAAAAGCTAAAACCCATGGACAATGCTAGATACAAACTGTCAAAAACCATTTAAAATGACAGCTTAAGGTTGCTTGACCGCATTAAATTCCGATTTGCTACATATTTTGAAGCAACTCAATTCTTCAACTTAGTTTAATTTTTATGTTCCATAGGTTGGACCGGCTTAGAGGTAGAGGAGAGTTAGTAGCTCTCATACTTATGAGGAACATTCAAGTTATTGCCAAATTATTGTTGCAAATATTTTCATTTAATCGTTAATTTTGTAAGCGGTTAATTGAAACGCCAGTAAAAGGTTAATACCTCCTAACAATGCATAAAGCCAACTTAAGTGGTTGTTATTGTGGCGGCTGCTGTTGGTATTATTTAAGTAGAGTCCACAACGAATACACTTAAGTAGACAGCTCAACGCATCCTTTGGAGCCTACGAAAAATTACTCCAACAATTTCTTATTGTAGTTATTGTAATTGTTGGTATTGCTGTTGTTGTTACTGTTGTTGTTGTTGCTGTCGATATTTTTGAAGACGTCGTAGTTGCAATTAGCCAACACTACAACCATTGACGGTGCTACTTCTGCAGCTTCTTTGGTTGCTGCTGATTCCACTCTCTCAAATCTTCGCTTGTTGTTTTCTTTAAATGCATTTATTGGCATTATAAGCCCATCATTAAGATCAAGATAAATGCATTTATTGATCAACTGACGCAGCATTAAATTGAGCTTAATAATGTTAATGAATAATAATGCGTGGTCAAAACGTTTGAGCCACTTCTCTGTCCATTTGTGTAAATAAGCTGTTGTTGGTATATTGGACTACGAGTGTATACCCGACATATATTATACATGTCTAAGCTGTTCAAAAAAATCCTTACTTTGATTGACACATCGCTGTGGCTTGTTGTGAGTTTTGATATACGAATAAGTTAAATCGAAATCTTAAGTGAATTAAAAATGTTGTACCATAAATTTATATGTTATATTGTATTTCATATCACAGTGTTATTAGATTTTTAAACTTCAAAAAGAAATATTTTATTTGTATTTTTATTTCCTTTAACGATGCCATATCATGCAAATCATGTCAACGTAGGCGGAAAAATTTAATTGCATGGAAACATTTAGATGTCTATATAGCAATATTTAATTATTACTGATTTTTCCTTACACAGTACAACAAAATAATATTTATTGTAATGGATTATAGAAACGATCCTTCAAACTTTGAGTCAAAAGTACTTTGAAGACTAAAGAAACTATGACAAGGTAAACAGATATCATTCTCATATTCCCTGTCTCCTAGTCGAATAAATGCCATCTATTCAAACTCTATCGACCGTCTAATAATAACTATAACATTGCAACCCGCATAAAATTAGACCGCTATATAATTGACATACTCCATCAACTTCATGTTAAAGTTATTGAATATAAATTGTAGGCAGATAGAATAATTAAATAATTAATTTATTTCTCAATACAGATAATCTACTAGTTAATATGTTAATTTATTCTTAATTTGTAACTTTCACATAAGGATATAATACGGTGTAATATTTGATCTATATATAGTATATATATGTAGTATATATTTTTCAACAAATTATAAAGCATATACAAAAATTTTTTAAAGTAATATAGAACATTTTAAGTTGAAAAGACTATTACTTGTATTAATATAATAACTTCATCAGTAGATTTCAAGTAATTGAGATATGTTACTGGATATGTGACTTCAAACGTATTATATTTCAGAGCAAGAAAAAGTAATATACTTTTATATAAATAATATTATATCTTTTAATACTTTTGCAAAAAGTGTGGGTTTTATTTCTTTTCAGTGTATTTTAAGAAGTTATATTAAACCACTTACCTAGAAATTTTTCTCGACTCCTCTTGATGATACATTCCATAGTTACCACAGTTATACCTAAAATATAACAGACTGAAAAAATTAATTTTAATTAATTATTTTATATTGCATTTTTCAACAACAATTTAGTTAATACAAAGTCTATTAAGTTTTATTTCAAATATTATTATCACTGTATATTGTTTCTACTTTAGAGTGTTCTCTTAAATGTTCTTTTCCTTTATTCAGTGTTCATAACACACTCTATTAAGCCCCAGCTATAAATTGTGCTATTAAAATTTTCTTTATCTCACAAATTTTTAGTTGCCACTGTATCAAAATGTCGATATTAAGGATTATTAAGGATTTATTGTATTTGGATGCTAGATCAGATCATGTTTGCCATCAGTTCTTCTTGCAATAAAAATGAACCAATATATTTAAAAAGCAGCGGATAAATTTCACATCACCCACTATAAAATAATATAATGGGATATTTAATAACCTTACCAGCTGGTTGACGGTTTTTACATTAAATTGTATATATTATTTTAATATAAATAAAATATGTATTAATTTAAATAAAGAAACTAACTATTAAACTAAAATTCCTTAATATATAAATACATACGTAAAATCCTATAAAGTTTTCATATATATTTTTGTTTTACGCACTTTCAATATAAGTTTATACCTCTGAATTCTTTGATTCTTAAACCTTGATAGGAGACAGCACTGCTTACAATGCTTACGACACTGGAGCCAGAATCTTTTCCACGAACCTAAGGATTAATAAATGCTACCATCTCTCCTATTCTACATCAATATTTCATCCACAAATCTTCGCCATTCTTAGAGCATGTTCTCTTATTTTAAACATGGACTTTTACGAAAAGAAAGTCTATATTCTTACTGATAGTCAGGCAGCTATGAAAGTTTTAACAGCAGTCTGTATTTCAGCCAGATTAGTGCAAGAATGTAGAGCATTTATTAACGCACTAAGTGAAAGATCTAAAGTTACTAACAAGCTTACTAGATTGTGCACATCTTCTACGGATATCCTTATTTCAATCCCTGCACCTGCTAGCTACAGTCAGAGGTTGCTTTGGGAAAATTTTTTAAGACAAGCAAATAGTGAGTGGGCTGATTCTACCTTAGCAGTCAGGGCAAAAGCTGTATTACCAATTTATTCTAAATATAAAATCTCTGATTTTATACGCTGAAGTAAATCAAAGGTATCTAGTTTATTATTTGTCTTTAAAAGGCGCTGGACTATAAGACGGTATGGAGTTAGGCTCGGCCTACCCTGTAGTAACCTCTACAAAGCGTATCTACTAGCTTTGGAAGAAGAGCACCAGAACACCTGTTGTGTCTATATCCAGGCTTAACCAGAACTAACCTTAAGTTTTTGGATTCTTCCTTCTGTAACACACACACACACTCACATCCAGCGTTAGCATTGGCCAGACTCTCGCCTTTATAAATACTTTTAGCTGATTCTAGCTTGACCTTCTTCTACCCATTACTACGAGGATTTGGAGACTCACAATGGCTTGGTTTAGCTAGTTGAGAATGATTCGTTCCTCCCTCCACTCTCACTAACTAAACTAACAAACTAAACCATAACAACAAAAACTTTTAACTCTGAAGACAAGTGGCAAATTTTGTAATTATTTGCGAATTATTTCACCAATCAAATTGTTTAAATAAATGTGATTATGAAGTAGATCATACGTTTCAAGCCTTTTCACCATATGGCCAAGAGTTAATCTACAATTCATTTAAACCAATGATACTGACTAACCATTGAGTTAGAGTTTGAAAAGAAATATGAGTAATATAAGAGCTTATTTAAAATTACTAAAATGATGAGAATTATAAGAATATTAATTAAATTATACAAAAACTTAAAGCAACAGTTATTATAAAGAGTTCACTGATCTTCAGTCCGAAATTTAAATCGGTTAAAAGGGAGTACCATTTGGCCAAATTGCTTCACAGCGTGCAATAAAACCAATTAAACTACTGCTTTTGCAATAATTAATAAAGAAAGAACAAGAAAAATACAAAACTTGTGAAAAATGTACCTTTTAAATAAAGCACACTCCAATGATACTCATTAAATCCAGGTAGCTCACCTGGAAGCTTAACCCAAAAACCAAGTTTAACTACCTTCTTTGTATAAAAGCAGTGATAGGTGAAACTAATTACTGGAAGCCCACACCGATAGCAAAACAATTACAAACCAATGGCAACTTAATTAATGGAAATAAGACATCTTCTCCGACACTGCTCCCTCTTCCCATCATCACTTCTGCACATCTGCACCTCTTCAAGCATTTCAGCGTTGCTATAAAATTAATGAAATGCTGAACAGCTTGAATTTAAAAATCAGTTAACCAACGAAAGCATTAGATGGGGCAATTAAAGACATCAACTTTGGTTGGAAGTGAAAAAATTATATTGAAAAAAGACAGTAAATAAATTTGGAAGAATTTTAATTAAAGTTTTAATAAATTTTTTTTTGTTTTTTGATGTTGTTCTGTGAACAATAATTGCCTAAATTAGAGATAAAATATACAAAAATTAGAAAGTGAAAACAATGTGAGTGACTTGACCGACCGATCATACAAGTAAAATTTTTTATTATTTTAGGAAACAAAAGACAACAAGAAATTGACTGACATTTGAAGTGTTTCACTTAAGAATATTAACAATGCCTAATAGCCGCTAATTATAGTTAACAAATCTTTTAAGAAACTCAAGATGCCTTATGCCGCATTTCTATCTACGTCTGCGACTTATTTTGGGTTTTTGATTGATCAAATGGCATAACCGCCTTCACAACAGCAATTAAATTCTTTTAATGTAGAAGATATATTTTAGTGATAATTTCAAAAATGATGGCTGGCTGCTCTATTTTCTTAAAATTTTACCCAACACCGACAGCAGCTCGTCGTCTATGTCTTGTAATTTGACGCTAATCGTGTTAAAAACATGACTTGGCATTTGTTCTTCTGCTGTCTCTGAAATGTGAAAAACATTGACGCACACTGCAATTAAATCAAATTGACCTATTAGACAAGACAAAACTCCTTTTAGAGAATTTTCTCAAATGAAAATGTTATAGTTTTACAAATTTATAATAGAATGTAGAGCAAAATTTTCACTCCAAAGATTTTCCTATTGATTTGATATTTGTTTGATAAGGTGCGGAGCACTTTACTTAAAGCGTTTGAGGCCAAAAAGAAATGGTCAAAAAGTATTTTGACAGCTTATCTTTAAAATCTCATACACACTTTGCTTATTTCCGGGAAATTGTCTTTCTATTCATATACATTTTTCTTTTTTAATAACTATTATTATGCCTTTTAGAGAATTCCACATTAAAGGATTAATTATTTGTCAACTTGTTTGTGGGTGTGTTATTCACATTTGTCTAAAAATTTCTTTTTATCGGAAAAAGTCGAAAACTGAAAGCATTAGGAAAAAAATACTCATGGATTTATATAGGGTTGTATATATATAACAATTCTTAAATAAAAAGAAACCAACTAATAAAAAAAACTTAGTCTTATTCTTATAAAAGAGTGATTAATAATATTAGATGCATAAAAAATTGTTACTTTTATAAATATCTAAACGACTTATTTCCCAGACTTGTCTAGAACCGGGCTTTAGCTACTGGTTGTGCAAATCTTCAACACACTCGGCGATGCTTTCAGCATTAGCGTTGGTCAAAATTTTGCATTTATCAATGCTTCTGGGTAGCTCTAACATGATCATTCTCCTACTCACCATTACGAAAAACTGTGGAATCATAACGGCGTTTTAGCTAATCAGAAAGAATCTTTCCTCCAACCACTTCACTTAACCCAACCATCTGAACGTCTGTTGGCTTTTCTTAAGAAAAATACAATGATGACATTAAACAAATCAAATATTCTTGTTTTATTCCGAATCCATTCAGTTTTAACCGCATTTCAATATTTTTTAAACTTGTTGAAATGTCTAAACCTCATTTCATTTCCAACATCTTCTCAACCTTTCTGAAAAATCAATTCACTGAATGATGTTAATGCCATAATAGATACTGATCATATGCGCTATTTACCTCGAGCTCTTAGAAGACTAAAGATCTTACGAAGAACTTTCCTCTCGTTATTCATTTGGATACGTTGGTTGTCGCTCACTCTAAAACTGTGAAAGATTTTACGAATTCCTTTCTCTTGAAAGTACAGTGGTTGTTAAAGGATTCACATTGTAATATAACAAACCTTAGTTCTCTCATGGTTCATTTAGAAGCGATAGTTGTCACTAACTCTTAAAAGACAAAAGATCTTTTGAAGATCCTTCTTCTCGAATTATAAAATGACAAATTTTAGGTTAAGCAGATAAGGATGAGGATGTTAGTTGTATTTGTTAAGTGGCTACGGTGCTGCCAAATCAGATTCAAAATATATATTTAATGAAAATTAATTTCAATAATAATGACTTCGTAGTGACTTTGACAGTGCTTCTAATAAGAAACACTTCTTGAAATTTAACTTTTTCAACACCTAAGCAAAGTTGTCATAAAATACAACTAATAAAAGTTCGAAAAACCTATAAGTATGTATAATAATTTTCTCCATTAGTATTCTTCACCCATATATCGGGTAAAAATACACCTCAAACTAACTTTTCATTCATTACTTTCACTCCCAATTGCAATTTTATGTCAGTTTGTATGATTACGTTAATGGAAATAGCAATTAATTACATTTGCTACCGTCAATTATCCTTTCAAATGGAGTGTTAAGTAAAAATCAATCAAAAAATTAATTTACATTTCACTTCAAATTACCTCGCATTACGTGAAACTACAACAAAAAATTACATTAAATAAATCGAAAAAAGCGTGCAAGGAGGAAAGGCACAGGACTACGAACGAATTGGAGCCGGGCACATCAAAATGCAATTAAACTCTTATGTGTGCCCACCGAACTATAATTACACATTTTTCAAACTATTAATTAGATTTTGCTCCTTTGCTGCACTAATTTGTACTCGCAAGGAAAAAGGTTTTAATAACTCCGATAAGCAGAAATGCAGACTTAAAAATCATTTTAAGAATTATAAGGATGAATTTAAGAAGGATGAGGAGAGTTCCTTGAATTATCGAAAGAATTTATTTTTAAAACAAAGTGAAAATAGTTTTCTGCAAGACCTTATTTCTGGTCACAAAACTATTTGAGCTGACATTTCAATAAACTGCAAGGATATTTTTATAAATTAAATCACTTACGTATAAAAAAGGATTAATGCGAGTATAGGAATACTCGTCCAAAGAGTCAATCATTGTTCCATGCTAACACGAATCCCAAATTGTTATGTGTGGCTTTGTTTTAGGTTGAACTATTCGAGTATCATTATCACCACCCACACGTGCCTCTTGTTTGCGATATCCTATACCGAATACACTCTAAGGTTGCAAGAGTGTGACGTGTGCACAAACTCCAGCGCTTAATGACTTCCTTGCATGTCGCTTAATATTTATTTTCCCTTGCCAAATGGCAACCAATTCTCTAATAAGTTAAACCGACTGTTGGCTGAGCATTTAAGCCAGGGACTCAATAAAAGGCGACGTTTAAGAATTTTTATTGCCGCACATTGTAAATATGACGCGGCTAATTGAATGCCGTTTATTCGACGGGTTCTATGGAGAAGGAAGTGCAAGTAGGTAAATACGGGTGCCAGTTTGTTAGGAAAATTGCTTGGGTGTTAATAAATTTTACTGTTAAGTAGAAGACCATGCATGTGTTTTATTACAATTTTATATTTGGTAATAAAATTGTGATATGTATTAATAAATTAGTATTATGTGACTTTTAAAAGGTATATGTATTATTCTCTAATGTTCATTAGTATGAAACATGAGAGAGGGAGAGAGAGAGAGACAGTTGTTATTGGTAAGGTATCTAATTAAATAACAATTACTGTTATTAGCAATAGCTTGAAAATATAAATTGATTGATTTTGAAAATACATATTAAATATCTTACAGAATATACAAATCTATTAATTATGGTATTATCGAGGGGATTACTGTAGGCATGTATAACATAAAAAATAATGGACTCAAACTAAAACATTAAATATGAAAAAATTAATGATGGAATCAAAAAAAAAATAAATATGGCATTAATATATAAATTAATTAACTATAATAAGCACTGCCTTGAAAACCAATATTAATCAAAATTATTAGAATGTCGTAATAATTAATCAAGGAACTGATTATAAAGATTATAAGGATATGTATATCTCACATTTTTCGCATGTCTGTGTCTTCTGTTTTGTTCTTTCGATTTTCTCTATAAAATACGGTTTGTAACTTATATTCTCTTATATAATCAGTATAGAGTATATACTGATATGCGTATGCTTTTACTTATGCCATTGTACAAAAACATAAAGTAATATTATACATTTACTATACCAGGTGGCCCACTTGAACTACAACTTTAAAACACGCTGTATTTTCTAAATTTGACATAAATTTTATTGAAGTATTCAATATAATATTGAAAAAAAATGGATTCGTCAACATTTTTTTGTTTTCCATTAGCCCGTCTTAAGTACGAATTTGAGCTCTGAAATGGTCCACAAATGAGTTGGGCATTACAAAATTTGAGGCTGTAGAGTCGTCATATATTCCCGAAGACGAGCTTTAATATGTTTAAATTAATACTCTCGTGTTTTTAGTGCTAACCTTAGTTTGCTAAAAACTATATATCGTATATATTGGTAACCTTTGTGGACATTGTCAGATCAAAACGAATTGTAAAATTTATTCTGCTAAACGTTTTCAATTACTGCATGATTTATGTAAAAGTGAGTACTACGGAAAGGTCCACTCCTTGTTCCTGAAATGTATTGTTATCTATGATTTCTTTTTTCTGTAGACATTTGAAATAACTAGAGTCTAGAGGAAGAAAACAATCGTCGACCGACACAACTGAAAAAATCATCGAAAATACTGATGCTTGAGTTGTAATGACGATGATGCAAATATCTGACTTTTCATAGAAGTTCTCTGTTCTTCTCTTCTCTGATTGCACGATTAAGCTACAGACAATGGCTACTGTAGTCCAATGATATAGAATTCTGTACTAAATGCAGTTACTTTATTTTCGATATATTTACCCACTGTAGCTATGTTGAGTAGTTTAGTCGAACGTTGGCTATATTGCCGAGCATATCATGTGTTAACGAATTGCGAAATTGGGATGTTTTTTTTACAATTGCGGTGGATTGGATAAAAAAGAATAGGGATGAGATGGGAAGAGAAGAAAAGAGAAAGGAAGAAAAGAGAAAACAAGAGAGGAGCAAAGATAATGCTATAACAGAACAGTTTTTTCGCTCCATTTAGCTCATTTTCCTTAAATATTAGTAAATTATATACAGTCTTTTTTTGTGAAATGTGAAGACTTTACTAAAAGGTCGTTTTTGAGTATTAATTGTCCCGAATATGTTTATTCTGCATCTACAGACTTTTGAAGAGATTTCTTTAACACACTCACACTTTTTCCTAACACATATAAAATTTTATTTAAAGGTAAAATTCGAAATTAATAGGTATTTGTATTGGATCATAAAAGTCTCACTAGATTTTAGCCACTGTGGACGCACATTAGCCGTTTCGTATCGTTTAAACTAAGTCATAACTATACGAACTACTGCTATCGCGGACTAAATTTTTTTATCCCCACTATTACGTTTTGCAAAACTGCCAGTTTCGTTATGACTACCTATGACACTAAAGATCTTTACATATTGAGTAGTTTGATAGCTCTAACCATTTTAACAATCAAATGTAGTGCTGTATATCCAATGCGATTGGACTCAATCATCAACCATATTAATATTCGAAAAAAAAGCGACTTTTGTCTTTGGTGCGGTAAGAATGTAAAATATCAAAATACATATTCAAAGTACATATCGGTCATTATTTATATCAGTCCATTATCATTTAAAAGATCCTTTGATTAAGAATCATTTATTATAAGATCTTGCAACTGGTAATATGAATTTTGTAATTTTAATTTTATTTTTAGTAATACTTTTAAGTTTTAAATACTTATTGTTAGGGAGAAGATTCAATAGATAAAACAAATATGTCTCAAATAATAATGAACCTTTTGTTTTTCTTTAGCAATGAATTTTCATTATTATACGAGAAATTGCTTAAATTTCGGATATTTTTCGAATATAACATAACTCTTTTCGCACTAAAACATTATAGTATTAATTTCACTGAATTTCACTAAATCGACTTTTTCTCTAATCTATTTTGTAATTCTCAAATTTCTATTTTAATTCTCTACATTTTTTAGTTGATATTTCAGATGATGCTACCGATTTGCGGTGCAATATGTCCTTGGTGCATTTACGAAACATGGACAACCATATGGCAAATATTTTGCAACAAACACAAAAACATGGACCATTCCCGCTATCATCACCGACGGGTCATCAAACAACGCCACATAATCCTTTACATTTGCCACCACCAAATACAACTCAACTAAATTATCACAATGTCATGATGAATTTTCCCCACCAAGGCACTACAAATGTTAATAACAACGCCAGTAGTCCACGTCTGCATTATGGCATACAATTTGAACCCGCCGTCGAGCACAATTCCTTTCGCAGCAGTCCCTCTTTAAGTAGCGAATACTTGAATTCAATGCACCAAATGGTAGAGGCGAGTCACCTTATGCCGCCACTGCATCATACACATCAACTGCATACGTTATCTGAAACAATTACGCCGACATCTAATGCACAACTTCCGACACAGTTAAGTCATCAACAGCAATTGGCTGCCTTGGCAGCGCAGGCACAAGCGCAACATGAACAAAAATACGCTAAATCATCATCGCAAACTACTTCGTCAAACGCAGCTAATCAGGCAACCGCGGCATATTTTAACAGCGCCAATCATACGAATGGCTCCAACGGGTCGCACGCCATTACCAACACAAACAATATACTTGATTTTGATGAACGCTCTATGTCTTCATCATCGCTAAATGAAGATATCGATGCTGCCGATGATGAAGATACAAAGGAGCACCGCAATTCCGCAACGATTGATGTAACAACACCGCAATCGCCTGCAATCGCTGCGAAAATGCAATTCGGCAATCTTAAACGCAAGTCCGCTGACTCCTACTGTGATGAATTGGATGACCAAAATAATGAGGCACACATTAATGCTGTTAAATTAGCCAACGGAAGTATGCACAATAATTATACGCTAAAGGGTTTCGAAGGTATAAGAGCACGTTCATTTGAAGAAGTTCAATCATTGAATGACAATTGCAATAATTTAGAATCACAGCAGACTCAACATCAGAACCAACAACAACAGCAGCAGCAACAATTCCAGCAGTTACAACAACGACACTTGGAAGAATATCGGTTAGGTGCTAGTGGGTCGTCTGGTCCATCGGAGCAACAAGATCGTATTAATGATAGTGACAGCGTCGTAAATGGTAGTTGTGCGTCTAGTGAAGATCTCAATCAAACGAATTCAAGTGAACAAGGCGAAAAAATAACTTCGGGCAGTGATGATGAAGGTAAAAGTTCATATGATCCTTTATAGTATCTATGTTTTATTTTATGTTTTTTCCATATAATACTTCATAATATGCTTTACATCTCTCTGCAGGTCAAGACGATAACTGTTCGAAGAAAAAGCATCGACGAAATCGTACCACCTTTACCACATATCAATTACATGAACTTGAACGTGCTTTTGAAAAATCTCATTATCCTGATGTGTATTCAAGGGAGGAGTTAGCAATGAAAGTCAATCTGCCTGAAGTTCGAGTAC
The DNA here is from genome assembly GCF_002237135.1 of Teleopsis dalmanni. Taxonomy (NCBI): domain Eukaryota; kingdom Metazoa; phylum Arthropoda; class Insecta; order Diptera; family Diopsidae; genus Teleopsis; species Teleopsis dalmanni. The sequence goes on along the minus strand of NC_051847.1, from coordinate 71,721,281 downwards.
AGGTGAGCTAATAATATTTGTACAACAACTTTAGGTCTATAGTGGATTGGACGATATAGAAATATTAGACAGAATAGCATTGTATTCGAACTTAAGTCTGATACACCAAGTTCATTGCAACTTATTTAGTCCAAAATTTTTAATACAACTTCTTTGTTTATATCTCAAGGAAATACTTTAGAAATTGTATTTCAATAAATCCTCTTTAATTGTGACTAAACCTAATAATAATATTTTAAGGTCTATGCTAACGTATTATTATTATGATTTCGAACTTTTTCTTAGCAATTTGAACTGAGAATACTCCAAAATAAAAATCACATAGTTAGATTTTTAAATTATTTTGACTCAATCACTGTATCTTTAATAATCTGGTAAGTTTTGTTAATATTTTAGTGTACTTTTGAAAACGGCATTAGATTAAACGACAATAGAATTCAGGGCTGTTATTAAAAATCTGCGTATAATTAGCAGTAGCTTGGCATAACTTGACGGATGTTTATCGTGAGTTTGAATCAATGCGTTACTTCACAAAAAGTATCCAACAATCCAGTGGTGGTTTAGAATAGATCGTATTATATTGCTTATGGCCACGTCTTGATAAAACTGTAAATCACATCCATTTTATGCCAACAAAGAAAAATCACTATTACAATCGTGCTTGAAATATGTGTTACTCTTTTGTCATTCAAAAAACTACGAGCCTATCACACTTCTAGTCCAATTTTACAATAGTTGTTTAGAGGTCTTAATACCATCATGTACGACAAATCTGTTTTTTAGTATAATTATTAAATAAACAAAGGTCCTCATAGCTATGAAAATTTGAGCCTCATCACTTAAAAATCGTCATCCAAAAAATGTTCTTCCGAACCTAATCGGTATAGGTACTACGCATTACGTTTACAATTTTAAGTATTTTTGTTAGGTAATTATAAGAAGAAGGAAAATGCCATAACATACATATGTAGATACCTATAAAAAATTTGATATTTTTTGATGCAAGTATATAAATACAGATATAGTTTATTGAAGTCTAGACTTAAATAAGCATAATATGTATGAAAATTAAATATTGCCTTTTGGTTGACAACTGAAGATATATTGAGTGCCTTTAAGTTCTTTCCGATATCTTTAATACAACAGTTAACGTTTTTTTATACTTTACCCATATAGATGGGGTACATTTTCCAATTATAGTATCTTCATTCAATTGGAAATAAAATTTTGTTTTTTCTTTTATATATATTTTACAATATTTAGAACTAACCTAATTGTTAGTAACACAACTACTTGTTAACTTACACCGATAAAGTTAACTAAAGAAAACCGGAAATTAATTTATTTCCGTTTGCGATTTATTTTAACAAATTTAAATAGCAGAAGTACAAACAATGTAGTAAGATAATGAAAACTTACAACTTGGAAGCAACTTGAAAGTGGTTGCTAGCAACTCGACCCATACAATTAGCATTAGTTGACTTTGATTTATTGGAACTACGAATCAAAGACCGACCAGAATTCGTTGGCCTGAAACAAATGAAATTGCATGCCTCAAACGGGGAAAAAAATTTGTCTGTTGTATAAGTAAAATTTGCTTATATAATGTAATTTAAAAATCATAAATAATTAAGAAAAAATATTTTATTTAACAGTTGCACGATATTGTCAAAAATATGCTCCACAACTATTAATTTCTCTACAGACACTGGCAGCAAATAAATTTATTTATTTTTGGGAACTCCAAACTTATTTTTTTTTTACTAAATTTGTCAACGAAATTTCATGCATTTGCAATTATAGTTGAAATTTTTTATATAAAATAAACTCTCATATTTACTTACATTTATATATAGTAAATATATATTTGTATTTATGCAATACACCAAACTTATTTGTGAGCTTCTCTAACTAGACGTAGTACAAGACTGCAAACTTTTTAAATTCACATTAAAATTTATGTCTCAATTGTTAAAGACAATATTTGAGCTGAAAGGATATGAACCGAAATACTGAAAGGATATGCATGTTTAGTGGCAATAGACGGGTGGCAAATTGCGGCAGGAACCTCATAAATTCCATTGAAACTGGTGTAGCATAAAAGACGCGCATATTAAATGGGGAAATGAGAAATGTAAGCTATAAGACATTACTGAAATTTATATGTCTATTATATCTTTTCTATATTGTGATTTGAAAAGAAACGGTTTTACATTTTACTAACTGTTTAAAGTACTTAAAAATTTTAATAAACTCTTATTAAAATGCAGTTAATAATTATACTCGTTAAACAATAGGGTATATATACCTATATTGTACTAGGTTGTTCAAAAAACGACGACTTTAAGTTCTAAAAATGAAACTCTTTTTGAATATAATCTCATTCCAAACACACTCCAATTCAAGAAACAGCCATCTCTATAGTAACTATCCGAATAATCTGGAGAATACGTCCTCAACGACAACTTATATGTACCGTTTGATAGGTTTTTTTTCAGTAGCAATCATTTTCCATTATCAGCATCAGTAAAAAACAGAAATATTTATTATATAGAAAAAATGAAAATCGAATACTCCTAAGACAAGCCCAAACTTGTCTTAGCTTTGCGCTAAGCGATTCTGAAAATAATCGGCTTAAAAAATAATCAGAACTAGGAAATTAGGAGATTATATTGTGAGTTAAAGACAAAATAATTTATAGCGATTAAAAGGAAAACTAATTAGGATGGATTGTGAGCTTAGGAATTGCATTATTTATTCATCTTCTTAATTTCTAAAAAAAAGTATTTGTATACACTTTACAATCATTATAAAATAAGTGTGACTATTTATCGTTATTTTTTATCTGATAAAAAGTAAAGTGAAATTGTTTTTGTTCTTAATGTAAGATAAAAAATTGAAATAGATAACCAGATAGAAATTTTGATTAAAGTTTGATTTCGGTGGTAAAGCCTTCTGTGCCTCATCACGTGGGTCAAAGGTGTTGCTCAGTAACAAATGTCACAATGAGCGCCTTATAAAAGCAAATATATTAATTTTTATGCGGATATGCTTACACATAATTACCTTTTAAATAATGAGATACAAAAGATCAAAATAGTAGTAAAAGTATGAAGTGTAATATGACTCTCTGTATAACACGAAAGAAACAAAAAGAACATCAAGTTAACATGACCATTTGTCACATAACTGTTTGTATACCATGACTCTAAGATGGGCTCTACATATACGCTTACGAAACTACTATACGATGAGATAAGAGTACCATAAGAGTAATAAACTTAACAATCAAAGGTATTGAATCTCATCTTTTCTATCAATTTAAAAAGAATTCTGTATAATTATATTAAAAAATCATCAAATCTACAGAACACTCAATCATTCTGATTCTTTTCCGATATTGATAAGAAAAGTTTATTGCAGGTCCATTTAATCCCAAAACTATATACACATCTCATAACACTGATACAACTTCGTATTATTTGTTCAAAGACAAATTTTCGTTCTGTGTAGTACTGAGTAAGTTTGAACTATGCATTAGTGATGCCCTGAACATAATGCTGTTTGATTTGAGCAAGCTATTAGGGCCATACTTTACTTTTTGTTTCATAGCTACAATAATGACAATAATTTAATTCAAATTCATTTTAGGAAATGTATATCAAATCTTACTATTCCACAATTTTCTTTGTTAATGTAATATTGGCATCAAATGTCGACTACTGACTAAAATAATCCCATCACTCGACATAACACCAATGCTCCTATATAATACTTCAGTGGAATGATAATCTTAAATTTTGTATCTTATCTTATCAAAATTTTATCTTTAGTATTGTATGGTACTACGTAAATATAAACTGAACTCAATATTAATTGTGCCCTAAACATAATCATAAGAAAGCAAATAGCGCCATATGGTGCTCTCTGTGGGTGTCGCCTAAAGGTTTCATAAAATTTTAAGTGTTTTAAGTTCGGTACGATAATATAATGGGCCTATGTTGTTATATAGACATGAGTAAATCTTTAGAGCCGATGTTATAACGGAACTACAAGCTTAAACATAATGACTTAATGATATAAATTTGTAATCTGTACAATCCCTTATACTAGAACAACTTATTCTGAATATATGATAAATATTTGTATTTAGTGCTATTATTAAAAATGTAATCAACTGAATTCAATGTTATTTCTATCGACAGCCATACACAAAAAACCAATCAAACTTTTTAAACTAGCATTTACCAATTTCATTATGCAAAACCAAAACTCAGCCGCAAATAGATTGAGAGACCCCGCCGAAAAAATGTGTTCATAAACATTTGATTTGTGATTTGTGATTTGTAACTCAATCAAACGAATTTCCTATAGCGAATATCTAACAACTAAATAAACTAGATGTCGATGTCGATGCCGATGCCGATGCCAATGCCACTTCGATACAAAGTCAAATAAATGCATATAAAATTGATTAAAATGAAATTGCGATATAAAAAGGGTTATTCAGTATTTGCAGTATAGCATTTGACATAATTTGAATTCGTGTCAATTTGACAAAGTGACACATAGGGGACGTACGCCATAAAGCGCCATCTACAAACGCTGATAAACCTTTGTGCACGTGATGAAATTTCAAATTTACCGCAACGTAAAACTAAATAAATTTTATTATTTCGTTTCATTACATTATGTTATTTATATGTATTTATATTTATTTATTTAACTATATTGAAAATTTATTTTCAAAACCCGCGCAACTCTGCGGGCTTATGGCGTGCCTGAATCTTACGAATTGCCGGAATGTTTAGTCAATAAAAATGATTTGTCAAAACACGAAATTTGATATACTTTGCGGGTGGTTGACAAGAGTAGTTCCCGTCTTATTCCTTGAATTGTTTCTTTATTCCATAAGTTCCATAACTCAACAAAATACAAATAAATAAAATCATAAATAAATTGCATTTTCATGTCCTTAAACGAAACTATTTGGTTTTTGCCTAAAGGGGATATTCTCGATTCTTGATTCTCGATTTTTGTCAATTTCGACACACACGAAATATATTACACGAGTAACAAATTGAGTTATGATGAATTTCTTTTTTATAAATTCTGATTTCCAAATTTCATTGCATGATATTAGGCTCATTAACCCTTTTACAGATTGCTTAACAATAAAACGGTTAGTGTTAATAATAATTGAATGTTGATAATGATATAAAATTTTTAGTAAGGATAAATGGAATTGAAATAAATTAAATATTAAACCTAAGCCAGCATACATTTGTTTTGTTAAATAATAAGTATTTTTGTTCAATGAGACTTTAGAAATCAATAAACCATTATAGTTTAGGTTTTACCTTATTATAAAAAATGAGAAGATCATGTAAAATTAAGCTTTTCAAGCTACGGACCATAAAGTTTCCATTTTTACATCATTGCTTATAGATATTAATACCGATCCTGCAAAACACATTTAAAATTTTACTAGTCCTTATTAATAACATTACAAATACAGTACGTTTTGTATTAAGATACACTAGTTTAGGGAATAACTTTTCAAACCAACAACATACAATTTTCTTGTAAATTCTTTTAATCGTAAATACTTCTAAACGTTAACATTAAAATATTTTAACTCATAATTAATGCAAATAATCCCAATTCCACTCAAAATCAAGTGTTTACAAACTTAAAATCATATTTATTTCATATAATATAATTTATTTGTAAAAAATTTTATAAAAGATATGGAATTATGTTCTTTAAAAGAACTTGATCAGAACTAAAACTATAAATATATACCATTCATCGAGCAAGCATACTTGGAAAAAACTGTTCGGAATAAAAGTTATGCCATAAGATTCTAAAAAATATGTAATTTAAGACACATAAGGATCGTATACAAGTATTTTACTAATCAAACATTCTGTAAGAGTTTTATACCAACAAAAATTTTTAAAAACTTATACTCTTAATGCATAACTTTTGAGTTACAATTATTTAACACGAGCAGGGTCCAGTCGAGCAGGGTACTGCAACTTTCTAGGACTATTTGATGGACTAATTTGCTATAAAATGAACTACAAAATTTCTTTAGTCGAAGTGATCGTAGTAACAGATAAAACCAGCACCACTCTCCAAAATCATCAAACCAAAATCAATGGTTTTTAGAAAATCAATGGGCACTATGACAATAAGTCTTATTGACTACATAACTCTGACTAAATTTAAAAAATGAGTTTTCTTCTGAAAGTTTATTTGTAAAAACTTAACCTAAAATAAGTAAACAATTTGAAATATTCTTTGGCTTTTTCTGTTTATATATACTAACATATAAGCCTCAACACAAACGTTCTTTAAAACACTGTGTCTATCGAATATTATATCAATATCCAAACAAAAAAATCAAAGGAATATTGCGAAATCAATTCATATGACAAAAAATTTATTGTTTATTTATTCCTATCACCGTCACATAGTGTGGCAAAAATAAAATAGATAATCAAAATTCGAAATTTTTTTAAGCCAGTATAGATATTAAAATACCCTTTTGTTTAAATGTAGTTTTTAAGATGAGCTTCCTTTTGAATGTACTTAATCGGTATACCGTAACCTCCCCAAGCTTTGGCCCAATCTTTACTGGTTCGCTGATGCTCAAACAAATTGACACTAAGTTTTTTCTGTGCCGATTTTATTAATAAGAGATGGGAAAACTCAATGATATGCAGGCATCTGTATGCAATTTGGCCACGCACCAATTTAAGGAAATCGAACTCTCTTATTGAGATCGAGATGCTATCAGTGTTGCGGTAGGTTTACTTACAGGTCATTGTATTTTAGGTAACCATGCTAAGAGACTAAATCTTCCTTTCAACCATATCTGTCGGAGTTGTGGTTACAGATACCTGCTCTGCTTCTGTCCGAATCATGCGTGGCGTCGCCTTTACACTTAAGCGACTTTCCTTTTTGGGGATCTTGGCGAACTTCAGGACTTTTCTTTGAATAGAATCATAAGCTTTGCCAAAGTTTCTAAGTGGTTTTAACTCTTGGGTTTTTTATAATACGATAGCACAATGGGTCTTTAGGCCTAAGTGGTTCCCATGGAATCGCCGGTATAACTTAACCTAACCTACTGATTCATTAATCTTTTTTCATTAACTTTTCTAAAATCCCGAGATAATCTGGAAAGGATTAATTATGATACATTTTTTGAACAGTTATATTTTATTTATAATTATTAATATAATTATTTAATGTTTTTATCTAAGACTAAATTAATTTAAAATAAATATTTGAATTAAGAGGATAATGATTATTTTTTTTTATATTATTATTTTATATTACATATATATATTTTATATTATATTATTATTATTGTTTTATTTCTTATTACTACCCTTAATGTTTTTATCTCCATTGCCAAACAAAGCAGAAAAGTTATATTTAATTATTAAATTTATGTGACATCAGTATTTATTACATTTATTGTCTTCATGCAAGCATATGCTTCCTCTTCCTCTTAGAGTAAGAGCTAATGTAAATAATAGAAAAATAATTTATTTATAAGCTTAAACGCATAAAAACATTAAATACAGAACGAATTACGTTCGACAACGCAAAGTAATAATAACTAAAAATCAAGCAGCAATGAAATTGAATGAACCTCAATATCGCATGGGATATGCTTACGAATATCCTTTAATGTTTACTTCAATACATGCAAATCGTATGCATACAGCTAAACCTTCACATGCACTCATCCACTCCCTCTCCTCAACACGACAATAAAACAACTTAAAGACGTTAAAGATCAATAAAAATGGTAAAATATTAAACAAATATCAAAAACATTTAAAAACTAACAAAAACAAATAAAGGCAACAACAAATATTAAAACAAATGCAATAAAAATCCATTTTATTTCTTAGGAAAATGGCATTCATATATTTTATTTGTTTTATTTATTTTTCTTTTTTTGTGTATTTTATGTATTTTGTTATTGGTTTCATTTTATTGCACATATGACAAATATTCGTATGACAAAAGTAAAAAAAAAAACAAATTAAAATAATAAAAAAAAAACAAGTTTTTCTGATTACTTTTTTTCTTTTCTTCTTTGCATGCAATGCTACTATAAATGAACAATTTCTTAATAGTATTGGTAAATAAAATATAAACAATCATTCAGGCACATACAGGCCAATACATTCATATGAATCGTATAAGTGAATATGTTTGTGGGTGGTTAGGCGCAGTGCGGCAGAACTGTATTTTGCATAGCCTTCATATATTTTATTTGACAGTTTTACGATTTTTAATCATTTTGTATGCATTGTAATTGATATTTCGGTTAAATTTGGTTGCTTTGTAATTTGAACAGAAATTTATTTCCAATTTCTTTATGAGATAATAAAACAAACCAACAAAAAGAAAAATCAATTATTCTTTAATACAAAACGAAAATTATTTCTGCAGAAATATTTTCATACATAAATTTAATAAAAATTTTTTTTTAATTTTATTAAAAACAATAAAATCATTTCATATCATGAAATCATTCCTTTAACATTTTTGTGACTAAAAATAAAATTATTTATGCAGTACTAGTTGTATATAATATGTATATACAGTCAAACCTCCATAACTTGAACTTCAATAACTCGAATTTTCTATATTATAACTCGAACTAAAAAGAGTGCAACGGAGTTTCAGAAAGCAAATTACATACAATTCTGCTTCCATAAATGGGACCTATAACTCGAATTTCTCTATAACCTCGAATAAAAATATTGTCACGTGCCAATAGGAATATGGGAAAGTGCATTCCATGAGTCGAAATTTTGTTTTAAGTATGAATTCATAACAGTGTTAGGGAAAGTCCCTTTTTCCAAATCAGATGTTTAATTTTTCTTTCTTATGTTATTTCTTTGTGCAAATGCCAGTCGCTGGAATTGGCACATCTTCCGCCGAATAAAATCTCTAAATTGCAACCGCTTGATCAGGGAGTAATTCAAAATTTAAAGTGTAATTATCGAAACAGAATCGTAAAAGAAGCACTAAAGCGTATTAAAGCAAAAACAGGATAATTCACTTATGGATTGTATAAATTCATTGTAACAAAAGCTTGATATATTGATGTAAGTAGTCAAACAATAGCGCACTGATTCAAAAAAGCTGGATTAGGCCAATTTTCTACATGGGACGAACACGACAAAAATTCCTTTAGTTATCTTGAATAACATTAATGAAAACTGTGAATTTATGTAAAAGTAAAGTAAGTAATATAACTTCCAATGCTACTCTTAACGATTATATTGAGCTTAACAATGAAATTTGTACATAATCCTTCCTACAGATGACTATATTATTGAGCATTAGGTATAGCTCTGAATTAGTGGATCCAATTCTAAGCGCAGCGAAAAGTGATGATGAGGGTTGGGTGGATGTCATTGTTCATTAGCCTTCCAAGAATGAAGTAGAAGACTCATTCAAAATTCTGAATTTTTATTTATTAACGAATAATACTACAACTGATGATCACTATAAGGCTTTAAATAAATTGGAATCTCTTTTTACTGAATATAAGAATAAAAAGTTTTAATCCGAAACTCTAATTTCTGAATATTATATTTACTATAACTTCTGTGGATCCCAAATAAATAAATAAATATCTTAAATTCTAGTTTCTTTCAAAAATTAAAAAAAAATTCTCTAACTCAAAGTCTTCATAAGTCGAACCTTTTCTTTGTAAAATAGTACGTCGAGTTATTGAAGTTTGACTGTAGTTTAATTGCAATAGTTTTAATGTTAAAAAAATTCCTGTTAAGTAAAATATAAAACGAGCGATATACTCAGACCTCTCAAACAAATACATGAACATCAGAATGAGCACATGACAAGGAGAGCAAAGGAAAGATGGCGATAATTAACTACCTGTAAAATAGCTGAGATCATCTGTAGACACATATATAAGGAAAAGTACACCGAGGATGTTATATCGTCCAGGCAAAGGAACACAGCAATGCTTGTAGAAAATGCAACGAGTCGAATGCAAAGGAAACTTTGGAGCATCTACTGTGTAACTGCCCGACACTCTAAAAAACTCGACATAAGTACTTAGGGGCTGTCAGCTTTACCTGGAGCACATACCTGGATTTCTGTTGAAATCCTAACAAAATTCGCTAATAAAACGTCCATCCACACACTATCGCTAAAAAAAATAAGACTCTGATCTGGTATCGCAAAGGACATCAATGGTCTACGTGTGGCCTTTTTGGTCTGCCAGCATAACCTAATATATACTATACCTAAAATATAATATTTCTTCCAACTTTTTCACATTAACTGATAAAAGCTTTATAATATACATAATATCAACTTTCTAAAATATAATTTTAATCACTACAATATAATCAATCAATGAAAACTAATACATCATTATAGAAAATAAAAAAACTAAATCAAATTTCTTTGCGTTCCAAATTAATGTACGAAATACGTTCTAATTAGTTCATATTATGCTAATCAATCTTATATTTTCAACTCTAATTGTTTCTCATATAATTTAGTTTTTCCAGTAAATTTCATTTTAATTAACCCTTTTCTTTTAGTTTCAAACGTCATTCCCCAAAAATGCTTCTTCTACACAAGAAAAGTTACACATACAACCCAACAAAAAAAAGTGTAAATAAACTTCACTGACATTTTTGCAAATTTTTCAAATGATTATGTTTAATCCAGCGTATGATTAGGTCCTTCAATGTCTTCTGTACTTACGACGACGCAAACAGCGCAACAATAACACACAATAAACGGCGCTTTACACTTCGCACCCTCAAAACACGTCATCATCATTTAACATACATACATTTTTTTGTTTTGCAGTTTCACTTGTCAAATATGCACGCCCTTAACCCTTACTTTACTTTGTGCGCTACGCTTATTGTTGCTTTTAATCAGAATAGAAAAACTTTAAGCATAAAAAATAAATGTAATCTTTAACGAAGCATGCGACCACAGCTTGCATTTGTTTTTCTTTCTCTCTTCAGCCGCCACTGTTCATTTTTCCACATTGAGTTTTCTTCCATTTACGGGAATCGCTTCGTAAAATCTCACACTAATCCAACCGAAGTAATTGTCATTTATAACTTTGCACAGAGTCTGGTCTAGTCTGGCTTAGTTCGCATATTCGCATACAAAAATAGAGTTGCACTGCGAAGGAACATATGGTTCGGGTCACATCATTAAATTTGTCTGATCATTATTGTTGTTGCTATTGTTTTTATTTGGAAATTATATTTTCACACTTATATCTTAAGTTCGGGATTTACGAATTTTGGCGTGTAATTTTGGATTGTCAGCCAGTGATAATCCTCAATTTAATTTGTAGATTAATGTTTTTATTACAGTAAAAAAAACAATTCAACAATAATATGTTTGCAAAATATGTTATATACAATATATCAGGCCTACAAATAGTTTTTTTATTTTTTGTTTTTGGTAAAGAGAATACGTAACATTCAAGGGCAATTTTTTTTATTCAAAATATAGACAATCAGCTTTTATATATTTCGCGCATCTTTCAGGTGATTTATGTTTGTCTTTCGACTCCTAGATGTGAAGTGGTTATAGTCAGATGACTAACGTTCATATCTAGGGAATACGATGAGTGTGAAAGAATGTCTTAGGTTTGTCAAGGACTCATATTGTCGAATAACAAAATCACTTTTGCATCTCTCCTGGCCCATTTCGGTCGTTTTCGATCAATGTGTGATTTAAATCAATAGGCGATAGCTTTTTTTTTATTTTTATAGGTTATAGTATAAACCTCTATGATAGAAAAATGATGTTCGTATTACTCCTAACGGCTCAAAGGCAGGTTGGCTACACTATCCAAATTTATAACTTTAGAAAACCCCTAATTTTTTTGTTACAATGAAGCACGTTTCTATCTATGCATCTAAATATGAAAATTGGAAAACTTATATTTTTAAAAACAATTTCCAACGACTTGCAACACTCCACATTGTCTTCATGAAAAAATACTTTTTTCTTCATATGGGCTGTTGTTCCCGATTTCTTTCTTCAAGCGCTCCAGTCAAGACACGTAACAACTGCTAAAAAAATTCTAAGCATATCCAAAAAAACAAACACACAAAAATACTCTTACAAACATAACCTTGTCAGCCGTCTTCTACGTTTTTGACCGCTTTGTCGAAGTTAACCCGCTGCTGTCTACTTAGCCATCTACCGACTTGACTCTATAGTGAAGTAGTGTATACATGTTTCGTCCATTGTTATATACTGCTCTTAGATCTTCAACCTATTATTTTTATTCTACTGACAGCAAACGCGCCACCCACTTCATAAACACCTTTCTTACAGTCAAATGTTATATCAAAGTGAAGCCGACAAATTTCTTTGAAATTTTTTATTTATTAACTACCGCCTATAACTGCACTTTACAGCTTACCAAAAAAGACTTCATGGATTTTTTTGTTATCTTCCAGTGTCGTTACCTCTTTTGAGTCACCAGCGTATTCGACATCATCGGTTTCCTACGGTCTCGTTAAGAGTCTACAAATCACTTCTCTACCATTTGTATAGAATCCGGGTAGCACTTATAAAGTCAATTTCTGCTGTGACGATATTTTTTCCCATCAAAAACTAATCCAAAATCTAGATTTGAATCTATTATTCTGAAAATTTTAGAAGTAATGCCATTTAAACAGCTGTAGTTAAATGACTGTAACTAAATTTTGAAAGATATCAATTGAAACTTGCTATTTTTAAAAATTTATATGGAATTTTCATTAGTATCGTTGCTAGTGTATTATCTTACGGACTTATATACCGATGTATTAATTCAATCTAAAAAGTTCAATTCCTCAAATCTCATTTTTCTTCTTACATATGCATTTATATTATTAATTTATTCTTAATTAACTTTAAAATTAATTTTAATGTTAACTCACAAATAAATAAATATTAAAAGGAACTTTATTTTGATATATAGTCCCAGAAAGAAATTTAATTAGTGAATAAGTATAACTAACTGTTTGAAATGTACTAAAGTTTCAGCAAAGTTAAATCCAACATCTCATCTACTATTTATTCCAAATGTCACTCATACTACATATTTGTAGATACATTAGCTTCCTATCTAAACAATCTATTTTGATTTTATTTCATTTTTTCTATATTTTCTAATCATACAATAGAGCACAAATTAGCTCATACCCTAGAGATAATTTATGGCTTTTATTAGTTTTGTGTTGCCACATTTTATTTTATAACAATTTTCACAATTGGGCACTTGGGAATTGTAATTTCAATCATATTGTGTATATTTATTGGGTTCGAGATATACTGCAATCACTTCGAAATGGTCACTGAGGTAACTTACCAACCATTTAGTTAAGTGTAAAAATTTTTTCGAGTATAAAAATAGCGTTAAAATTACAATTTAATGCACTGTTTGGCATAATAAGCAAATTTACTTAACTCAAATTGATTTTACATAAATTGGGATTTTCACTTTGATTAAGTGCTGTTTAATGGCTCTTCGAATAATAGTTAGGGCAGAGAAGTAAAAAAAAATTTAAGTAGTAATATTAAGTTACATTTTTTTATAGATGAATCAAAACTGCACCAACTATTTTCTTTCAATACAACAAGTACCTGTTTCGGCTCTACAGTGTACTCGAATTTTACCGGAAATATTTTATATTTTCTTTGATCTCAAATAATTTGGCATATCAAATTACTTTTGTAATTTGCTGGTGCTCCAATTTTTCCACTGCACACGGAACAGCACTGCTTAATCGTGGAAAATTCATAAAATTTCAAGAGAAACTGTCAATTTGAATCAATACGAGCTTAAGTTGTCAAATTGATATGATTTCAGGAAGATCAATGACGTGTAAACAAAAAATACTTCCATTGTATTTCAATTTGCATTCAGTAAATAAGACATTCCATACAGGGTACAACACACATGTATCTGTCTACTCGTACATATTCGTACACCGAATAAAATATATTATAATCGGCTTAAATTAAATGCTTGTTATGACATATAGAGTTTTGTGTATCTTTAAATACATTTTCATACAAGCACTTAACCATGTATTTCTGAGCTCGAATGCTAATTATGACAACTAAAATCGGATTAAATTTAATTTTAAAGCCCCACAAAGAACTCCAGATTGCTTCGACTTGAGACGTGAAACATAAAAGCAAACAGCAAAACCACCGACCATTCCCCGTCTGTTTATTTTCATTAAATTTATTTCATTTTATTTCATTTAATTTTATTTAATTTAATTTCAATTGAAATAAGCACAAATTTAATTAATTTTAACCTTAACAGTAATTAAGTCTTTAATGGCAATATACAGGGTCTTTTACTGTTGCGTGTTTCGCGTGGTTGTTATATTTCCGTTTTTAATTAATTTTGCGTTACTTTATTTTTTTATTTATTAATTAAGTTATTTTCCATTTTTTTTTCTTTATTGCTTTTATACAGAAATTGTTTTTTGATTTAATCAGCACACAATTATTTTTCCCTCATTTACTAATTACGTGCGTTATAAAGTTATTATGTGCTAATTAATCACTTCCCAATTTAGTGGAGGCTTTTTATTTATTATAAACAAATTGCCTGGACTCATGATCAAATTGTTTGGAGGTCTGAATGCGTGCCTGCAAATTTTCCGCTCAGCACGCAAAATATTATAATTAAGATATCAACTGAAATGTCAAATAATGTACATTAAAACAAAGTTTTAATTTATGCAAGTCACTCACCTCACTCCTCCCCTCGTATATTATATAAATTTATTAAGCAAAATGCATTAATTTATGCATGTCGTAAGGAATTATGCATAATCAGCACTGGAGTCAAAATTATTCAACCGCCTTCAACCAAATAATTTCTTCAGGTTTATATACCAAGTATAATTTCGATTTAAGAGGAAAGTAAAAAATATATTTATATATAATATATGTAAGTGTATAATTTGTATACGCAAATACACAAAACTTTATGCTAATACAAATTCTAAGTTATTTTATGTCGAACCCTCATTCAGTTAATGTAATATGCTCTAACAAAGTGAAAATGTTCATGACCTTCCACGCTTAGTATCCGTTTCGGTTTCCTATCTTACTTTTATAACAATACTATTATATTCCTTAACACAGATATACCAATAATAACTTTCGCATAATTTGAAAACTGAAAATAAAAGGAAATGATTTTTAAAAGTTATTATTCCTATCTTATCTCAAACAGAAAGGTTTTCACTCGAAATTAGAAACGAATTAAAATTATTCCAATGAGCAACATCATCCATTTTGTATCAACTGTTCTCGAACAAAAAATATTCCATTCTAATTGAGAAATACTCTTCGAGATTTAACCGAACTTCTTACATACAAACATTTCTTTAAAACCTATATCTGAAAATAGTGAGAACCAGCTGTTCCAAGTAAGACAATTTTGTAATGCATTTCAATATTTTACGATTTTGACGAACTTCTTTTAACACGCTATGTCCCAATAGAATGTACTTCTGTAATTATCAAAATTTAAATCTATAAACTTTATACTTTGAATAAATATTCCATTCTCATTGACATATACTTATCGACATTTTTCCAAACATCTTTTTATGCACTGAAGAATATTTCTTTAAAATCTATATCTGGCATACCAAACCTGCTATTTTAGTAGATTTAAGAAAAACCAACAATTTTGGCTAATTTCTTCTATAACGCTACATAACAACAATGATGCTGTTGATAGCTTTTGTCTCAAAATTTCAAAAACAAAAAGATGGAAAAACTATTTTTTCAGCTGTCTAAACTCCGTTGTCAAATGAGAGTGCCTGTAAAATGGGAATCGTGTTCTAATAATGTTTCAAGACCATGAGAAGAAGTTTTCTTCAGTGCTGTTTTTTTATAACGCATTAAATGTAGCTCAGGTGTTAATAGTACCAAGCTTATATCAAAAATTATAGCGAAATGTGATAGCTATAAATCCAACTGTGAGATTTATTGAAAAATCCGTTGTCAATGGGAAGTCCATGGAAAATCGGAATCGTGCCCTAATAATGATCAAAGACTGAAGAAGTTTTTTTCACGACGATAATATACAATCTAAATGGAATGAGTAATGCCCTATGGGAAACAAGAGTTACGAACTAAAGGAAAAACAAGAAATGGATAAAATGTTACGCTTTTGTTACTAAATGGTATTGATGACGTCATTGAATATAAGAATCTAATTAATGTATTGGGTATTTTACCATTTCAATGTTAAACTGCTCTACATATTTCCACGACTACATGTCGTTTCACAGTTCAGTTTGATTTTGACATAAACCACTCAGAAAAATAATCTGAGTTCTATAATAATCTGAAATCTCAGGTACAAATATTTTTACTCGAAGTATCATTTTGGTTGAACCAAACCATATGTTGGTTTATATATCTTTTTTACCACATAAGCTTAAATTTTCCTAACAAAATAATCAGATCAATTTAACTAGTATGTGGATAGAGCATATTTTTCTGAGTGTGGGAGGTAATTCCTTCTTAACAGAAACAATTGCTATTCACACTTTCATATCTTCTTATCGTTCTATAAACCAGCATTCTGCAAGAACCAATATTAATCTAATTACATCTTACTTGTTGCTAGCGATAATGTCAGGAGTTCGAAAATAGGGTATATGTTAGTTATATCAGTCTTAAAGTAGCTGCGGAAGTAAGGTTAATCCCGTTGCAAAATCTTTTTAATAGTCAATTTTTGTGTATGACTGCCAGGACTAGAAATTGATATGGTACTCATCGAGGCTCTCTAGCTCACCAACGTTTTTGAAGTACACATTCTTATCAAAAAGAACTGTTAAACAAAAGTGAAAGATATATCACATTTTACAAGTTTTATAAAAACGATATAATATGCAATTGCAATTTATTGTTTTATTCATCATTTTTTTTCTGAAGGTTATAATTTCTTCTTCCATCACTCCACTATATCATGATTTTTATTTTACAAAACGAATCCATTTAACTTTAAATTAATATTGACACAAATTTATTAATTTTGATCAATTTTACATAAAAGGATTTTTTAAATCTGAACTCAAATCTGGTAAATTCAATTTTTGTTAATTCAATTTTGTACCTTTTATAAATTTTCTCGTTATTCAGACGTTAACAACCCGGAGAGGAACATTTATGTATTGAGGGCAGCCTAAAAAATAAACACCCACTTGACATCTGACATTAAAACAACAACAAACAGAAAGGTTTTTTCTATTGAAATTTCAGGACATAAATGGAAAAACTCATATTTGTTGCCAAACAAAGGCTCATTCTGACTTATGGCACACTTCAGTCGTCGACTCGACTTCTCTTCCATACAATAACACAACAGATGTGCAACTCATTAAAGCGTATTTAGGCATTTAAATTGAATAATATTCATAATTTCATGATGGAAACAACAACAAAACGGAGCGTTTACACATATATCGGAAACACCCTCCATTTTTATTTGGTGTACTTTACTTTTGACACTTGCTTTTTGTATTGTGAATGACACTTGACGTTTTTATGCTTGACGGTATTTTAAGGGGCAGAAATAATTGAGGTCCTTATAGGAATATTTTCTGTAATTTGGTACAATAATGACGCTGCTTGAAATATTTGTAACAATTTTGATGAGATTTGGTCAGCTTTAAGAAACAAACATATATGTGTAAAGTATACATATCTATATATATATATATATTATATACATATAAAGATACAATCATAAATCAGAATTTAAAAAAAAAATAAATAAAAAATTAATATTATTTGATTATCCTCTTAGAACACAAGTGGCACTTGATTTCATTTAAATGAAATGAATAGTGAAATAGTTCATACTTTTCTAGTTCAATAGATCATCGAACTTGACTAGTTTAAAATATTTTGTGTCAAAGGCTGCTAGGAGTTTAAAAGTTGCCTTGCATTAATTGTAAGTAATACCTTTACGGTACTTCAAGGAAAAAATATGTAAAAAATACCATCAAAGTATGCCTTTCTCTAAGTTGGTAGTACAGTATTGTATTGCCAAACAAAGTTTTAACGCCATCTGTCTCAAAGCATGCTTACATCACCTATGTTTCCAATTATAATTTTAAGTGTTCTGCGAAGGCACAAAAGCATTATTGTGTAAAGCTTTCTACAAAAAAATAATCGAATATTATCGACTAACTGATGTACTCTTCCGATACGGCACCGTGTAACTTTTTTTGTTCACGAAGCTAAAATCACCACTTCAAGAAAAATGTTTCGCCATAAAAGATAGACAAAGTTGAAAATATACCTCAAGCATATTACGAAAAATATATGAGAATTGAACTACAAAGTGTATTTGGAGAATTGTGTCCTCCATATTAACAGATGAACAACGAAAAGTATATGAAGTACACTTTGTACGAGTACGAGTCAATACCTTCATGGAAGTGTTCATAATTGTATCTTAACCTAACTTTTTATGAGATAAATATCTTTTTCCTTAAGTCTCTAATCATAATATCCACAATAATATTTATAATTTTATATTCATTTTGAGTCCCTTAAAAGAAATAGCTAAGTATTTATATTTTTTGAGGCGAATGATTGTAGACTTTGTATGTTTATGTATCTTATAGCTATTGGATATAGAATTGGAAATCATCCCAACAGATCAGCTATCGCATCTTTGTAAGAAATAATTTGTTGTCACAAAAACGTTAGCGACTCTCAAACAGACACTTTTAATCGGTTTTTAGGTCCTTTTTCTAGCCAACCTTGCATCGCGATAATATATCCTCAGCCTTTAAAAAGTTAAGGAAGTACAAAATACACCATTGAATAGAATATGAAATTGAAAGGGGAAAATAGGGTGAACAAATTAATAATGTGTGGTTTAAATGAAATAGAGTAGATTTAATACGAATATGATTGCTTTAACATTAACAGAAAGATTTTAGGAACCATATTCTAAAGGATTATAGGAAAAGCTGGACCCTATTTATATTCCCAGAATAGTAAATATTTGTATGTTATGAGTAACTCCTACGTAGGTATGAATGTTACTCGCATATTACGATATCAGTTGATCGACATCAGTTTTTAGTATAAAGGTTATGTAAGGCGTAGACAATATGCAACCAATAAATTTTTTTTGCAGAGAATGAACCAAATTAAATTTAAGGTACCAATCACTTCTACGAAATTAAAACAAAAAACGATGTAAGACACTATCCACTTCCGAAGGAATTGCGCCATAAGCCACATATCTCAAGTCTAAAAAGAAATAAGGTTATCAGATGATAGAAACCGCAGTCAGTACTGATGCCTCTCAAAGCTCTATCAGTGAATAACTGATTAGAATGTGGAACCAATAGCTTAGATGAATGTCATGACCCAACAAGTTCGAGTACTCGATAACACCCTACATAGTACAAAAACACTATTTATGAAAATATTCAATTGGGTCTTCACAAATGCATATAATAGTTATAATTCTTTTTAATAGTGTGGACTTTCTGAACGGCGGCTTGGGTGAAAGCGACTCCTTAAATAAAGAAGTATATTTATAGGTATACCACCCTTACTCAATTTTTGTTATCGGGCGTGAGCTTTTCTGCTTTTTTTGAATGGACTTCCTTATGCGGCCTTGATTTTGTGCAAAATTGAATATACTTATGTAGAACTACGAGCTCCCATTAAATAGCCAACGTTAATTAAGTGAAATTCTAGGAGGAATTATTACATATGGACTTAAATATCGGATTAATACAATAAACTATCAATTGTGTAGATATGGTGTATACTCATTGATTAAAAATTTTAAGTTATAGAAACCAGAACTGCTTCTGATATTTTATGTTATAGATGCTAACATGTTATATATATACATGTTATATATATGTTAATATATTATAGATTAAATTTTTATTCCTACTTGAAAACTGAAATTATCTAGCGATATATAAAAGTCAAATGGTATCAAATATTAACTAAGATACTTCATATATATGCCTAAAGTTAATCGATTTAAGTGAAATATAAATAATTTTTATATTTGATTTCTTGTCAATCAGATTTCAATGTTTCAGAACTTATCCCCTCTGCTGCACTATTTTCAAATAATAAATGGAAATGTCAAAATTAATTTACCATAAAAATATAATTTTATTCTAATTGTAATTGTAATTGTAATTTTGCCGTTTATTCAGTTGCACTTTAAGCTCAAACATATTTCAAGTGTATAAATTCTATACTCTTATATCCTTTCATCCTTTTCGCTTTTCACAGAAATCAAGGGTACTTTTTCGTTCATACGATTTGATACATATTTGTGCGCCCTTTGTGTCCTATTGCCATTGTATCTGCTGCATATGTCAAGTGCGGTTATGTTTGTACAACAATTGAGGGATGAAATGATTTATAATATTATTTTTTGATTTATGCTATAAAATGTGATGACAGCTTAAGGTGGTTTTACCATGAAACTCTATTTACCATATTTACCCTACGTCTACGGGGTTCAAAAAACAAAAATTATATGCACATGAAATGCTTGCTCTAGTTTAAATTACTCTTATGAAGTGTATTCATCATATATTAGATTATATTTAAAAAATATTTTTTTTTATTTATATATGCGGAATATACCTATAGTATGAGTTTCAAGAAAGCAATACTAAAAATGGTATATATTAAAAACGGTATTAATTGTTAATTAGAAAAATATTGTAAAGGTTTTTATTCTCTTATTTACTTAATTTAACGAAAATTATGTTGGAATACCGCTCTTGTATACCCAGGCCCACTTAAACTCAAATTATTACCCGTTGTGATAATACGGATTTGCGTTGTTCATACAGATAGTAGGGCCGGCAGCATAGTTCAATTAACGTTGAAAGACCTGACTCCCCCATTCAAGTGAAAATAAACCAACCTATGTTAAGTTTATAAACTTCGCTAAGCCCCTCATTTCAAAACTCTATTAGGTCACTAAGAAGGGAGTCGGCAATGACTTTTATTTTTGTACTGGCTAAAAATGAGAATCGATGAAGATAGTTGAACACAGATTATTTCTCCTCCTTTTTAGAGCCACAATTAAAGCAGAAGTCATTTTAGGGTAAGTCAAATTTAATTACATGGCTATGCCCCTAATTTTAAACGATGACAACTTCTAGTGGCTAAGGATGAACATTAACAAAAATAATGGGTTTCTCGTTTTCTTCAGCCACCAAAAAAATTATTATGAGACACATAGATTTAGTCTTATTGAATGGGTTTCTAACGCGCAGAGAACTGTTACTACCGACACCATAGTAATAATAAAATTCAGCTTGAGTTAAAGCAGCTGACTTTTTTTCTCTAGTTTGAACAAAGTGAATCTGCAGATCTGAGAAGAACTTTCATCTACCCAGATTATTTTTAGCAAATAAAAATAATCTGAAAGTCATAATCACATTAAATATGAAATTTTTATTGTTTTCAATGTAAATTAAAAAATTGAGATTACAAAAAAAGAGAAATTTCGATTTAAATTAGGCACGGGTTATCGGATGTAATCTTATATTTGGTAAGGACAAACTCCTGACACTTGCAGTCCAAAATTATGTTTAGACGAGTTAGTCATCGAATCATCGAATTAAGTTCAAAAACAACTTATCATTAAAACATTAAACATTAAAATCATCTGTGTGGGCACCTAGAAATTGAGTAATTTAAGGAGTTCATAGTTTTTTCACTATGTTGACTTCTCTATCGGAAAATATAAATATTCTCATTAATGGGTAATTATATATAATTAGTTCTCTTTTGTAATCTCGATTATATTTAATATATTTACAGTATAAGAGAAAATTTTATGAGGAAAACAGGGTTGTTATTTTTAATTATCGCAATTAATAAATAATAATTCTTAATTTTTGGGAACTTAAGTTTCATTATTTGTCCACGTCACCCAATTTATCATTATAGCACTATTTTTTAGTACCTGCTACTGTTTAAAAACATAAATATTATCACAAAAAAGTCAGCTGATGAGTCATTTAATCCGCACAATCAGTTTAATAAGGTCCAGTTTAAAAATTGTTAGTTTAAGCCTTATTATACAGACTTTGCTTACCATAGAGATTATTTGGGAGTCCTCATTTGTAGTAAAGAACTAATTCAACTCACAATAAGAAAGAAAAAAAAGCAAATAAAACTGCAAATCCATCTCACGTGCCTCATCTCAATTCCACTCAACTTGATTTTATTAACATAATCGGACGAATATTTTAAAATGGGTAGGCAAGCTGTCAAAAGGACAACTTGGTAAGAAGATACACACATGAACACGTTTTCCAACTTAAATTACGCATATGAAAGTTGAAAGTTATTTAAATAGAAGAAATTTTATATGACCACCGGAGGAAAAAAAATACTAAACAAAATGAAAAATGAAATTCCACAGAAGCAGCTTTAAGGACCCTTTTCTCAAAAGAAATCACCCCAAATAAAAGACAAATAAACTACAAAAGCAATATTGAATAATAAAACAATGAAAGAAAATTTCAAACTCAATAAAAGTTCCCGCCAAACAAAAGGATAACCAAAGCGATGTGGAAGATGTAATTGGATGCCATTGCGGCATACCGACAAAACAGACAAGCCTTTGCAAAGGACTTACCGAATATGCAGTCATGCCTTAGTTATACATAGTCGATCCTGATACCGATGCTGAATCCTTTACTGTTGCTGAGACAGAACCGTATCTTAATGTGACGCAAAAGCTTTTATAAAGATTTGCGTTTTTTCCGTTTTAATTAATTGCGACACGAATTTGACCTTCGATTACTTTTGTCGGTTTACACAAACGTGTAGGCGGTAACTTTGAAGACAGCCTGCTTTACGAAAGATAATTGAAGATAATTTTATTTAAATATATTTATATTATTTTTATAATATTTTGTACTCAATTTAAATTTACATATATGAGTTTAAACTAAAGAAAAGAGTTTAATTTTAATCAAAAATAGCAAAACTTGTCAAGTCGAGTTCATTAAATATAAGAGAAGAAGGAAAAGAGGAGAATAATGGATATAGAACCTTCATTGCTTATCTATATGAAATAGACACAGGTTACGTACCGAGTCATATGCTAAAAATTTGTATATTTAATTATATACATATATAATCCTCAAGTTCTATTTAATATAAGAAGAAGAAGGAGAAGGAAAAAAGATGGAGAAGAATGGATAGAGAGAGGATTAAGAGTAGTTTTTCGATATGAGTAGGAAGTTTTTTAATTAATTTAATTTTAATTTAATTTCTTATGAATATATAATTAAATATATCAGATTTTGATGAGCTAGAAAGTTACGTAATAAGTTTTCTTGTGAAGAAATGTTTAGAATGTCAAAGAAGGCCTTAATTGATAAGGCTATCACAAAAAAGGAAACAAAAGTAAGACAATAATCTACTTGAAACACCACCAACACTAAATGATGAATAATTAGAAACTTCGCTAATATTCGTAACAAATCAAATGGATCAAGTACATGTTGCTCATACATCTTCACTTAACAATCAGAGATACCTTGCTGATACTGTTAATATATTATTTGGACAAGTTCAGATCATTATAAAATAAATTATCAGCAAAAAAATCTTGGTTCCCGCATCGTGATAATGCACCATCTCACAGGGCATTGGTTCTTCGAGACCATTTCGCCAAAAATTCAACTCAAATTATTTCACAACTATCGTATTTGCCTGATTTGGCATGCGTATGACTTTTGGTTATTCCCGAAGCTTAAGAAACCGCTACAGGAACACCATTTTGATGCAATTAAGAAGATAAAACTTAAATACCTACACTCTTTAAAGACCATTCCAAAAATCGAATGAAAAAAATGCTATCAGGATTGTAAAAGTATGTAGCATAATTGTGTTAACTTGGGATGAAAGTATTTTAAGAGAGATAAAAAAATTTAAAAGAATAACTAATAGAGAGGTTTCGAACATTAGTAAATTGTAACAACAAAATTTTTATTTATTTTTAATTAATTGAATTTTTATGGTCCGCTATAAATTCAATTAACAACACAGTTGTAAGTAGAATATATTAGATTAGTTCAATTTGAGTGGTCATTTGTCATGCATAGACCAACGATACCAGAGAGAATTAAATATCTGTCTAGATTATACGAGTACATATTTTATATAATTAAATAAAATTTAAATAGAGTTTAAAACTTGTTTCTAAAAACAAAGCCACCATACATTTGATAAGATTTTTGTGAAGCTTGTTTTACGTTCAAACCTTGAATAAATTGGAGCCTAGATCTTGAGTGACAGCTATATATAAACGGAAATAACTATTATAGTTATTATTGTAAATTTATTGCAAACTATACTAGTACTTAAAAAAACATTATTTTTGTAGATGTTTTTATTTAAATTAAAAATTGTCTCCTTGCTAATATTTTTAGTAATTACTATAATATTAATTATATATTATTATTAACCTTTTCTATTTGACTTCAAATAAATGCAATTTATTTACCATATATATTCATTTTGTTTTTATTGAATTACCTAACAATTTAATTCAAATATACACATTAGCCTTCAAAATTTCAAATGTCAAATACTCGAGTTACAGGATTTGACGTATCGTCATTTATATTAGCCGTTTCGAGCAGATGTTCAACATGTCCTTTTATGAGTATTTTAGTTTGCATTCCTTATGAAACTTAACATATAAACACCCTCATAAAATAATTGCCCTGACAACATTACAACAAAAAAGGAACAAAAACAAGAATATTTTGTTTGAAAAAAGTCCTTCATAAACTCTTTATGTGATTATTCTCTTACCTAAGTCCTTGTGAACTTTTGTTTTGACAACTGCAAGTCCCTTCGGTAAATATGGAAAAAAAATTAATAATTTTTTTTTATTTCTATTCTTTATTATTTCTTTTCATGAAAAACCAAAAAGGTGATATATGTGTTAATTGTTCTACACCCCCAAAGTACTCCTCTTGCTCTTAGCCACATTATAAACTCAACTCCTAATATGTATGACCACTTATGTCAAATTTGTGGTGTAAATAAATATATAAAACGATTAACAGGCTCAGTTAAGAGGAAGAAAATTAAATGTGTATAATGTTAAAATTATGAAGTACACATTAAAATTATATATATATATATATATATATATACATATATTTATATATATGCAAGTACAAACTTTATAACTTGTAGAAGTTAAGTCATAAATAAGAACAATGTGATTTTATTTGAATTCAATAACTGGAAATAGTGTTAAAGATAATGATATCTGTGATATATATGTAATATATGATTTGATAGATTAAAGTGGTAACTCGATTTACAATTTCATTTAACCTCTTTATCATTTTATTAACCCATTTCTATCTTCAAATGACTAATTTATTTCTTTTGTGTGTGTGACTCGATTTGATTTAGTGGATTAAGGTAAAGAACCATTAAGGTTCGCTAATGTTTAATTCTTTCTACCCTCAAGATTATAGAAAGGCGATAAACTAAGATAGCTTAGGTGGTAGAAAAGGAAGTAGAGAATAAAAGGAACAGCTAAATACACAAATGAAAGGAAAAACGGTTTAATTTTCTTTTCGATGGATATAGCTTGGAAAGTAAAGATTATGATGAATATTAGTCACCTATGTTAGATGTAACTTATACAACAAATATCATACCTATGATGTAACTTTTACAACAAATATCATTAAGAGCTCAATTTTTGCTGTCCAATTGTTCCGGAGTCAATAATGACTATAATCAAAGCACAGATATCTAAAGATATATTTTATCTATTAGCTAAAATATTAACTTTAGATTATATCATAGTAGTCTTTTTTATCAACACTTCGCTTTATCTGAATGCCGGTATTGTAAGAGTCTGTGACTCAGAAGATCCTCTTCTTTTCAATTAATGGATTTTCAAAGCAATTAGAGTCGTTCTGCTTTGTTCGGTTGGGTAAAAAATTATAGATTTGTCATATTTTAGACAACAGTGACTTTTATAAATGTCTAGTAAGCGATAAATATAGCTCATTAATTGCAGAAATAGGACGAACAAATTGAAAGTCACACCACATTATTATCGTTCATTTCAATACCATTTTTAGAATATAATATTCGGACAGGTTTTGTAGTCACGTTTCCCATATGTTAATCAAGACTTCTTTGGAGCTTAGAATAAAAAATTTTCACTGGGGAATTGGCATTTGATATAAAAAACGTTTTGTTGGTTGATTTACGGTAAGACAATATTTAATTGTTCACATGAAAAATTGTTTTGGAACACCTATTTATATATGCATATATATATATATATATTATAAATCAAATTTTCAAGTTGTAGTCAAACTTTAAGTAAGTCCTGAAGCTGTCAAAATTTTGATAAACAATCCCCCTATTGGCTTAGTCTTTAAAAGTCTGTTAAATTATTTACTAAAGTAATGACGTAGGTTAGTGTATAACTGTTACTTCACTAAATTCAATTTTCTAAGTAATTCTCTTCACTCCTTTGTTTGATTATTATGAAAAATAACATTAATTTAAAAAAATAGAAAAAAATCTGAATGCCAGTTAACAGCACC
>NC_051847.1:71653953-71694476 GCF_002237135.1 Teleopsis dalmanni | reverse complement strand
AATAACTTAGAATTTGTATTAGCATAAAGTTTTGTGTATTTGCGTATACAAATTATATACTTACATATATTATATATAAATATATTTTTCACTTTTCTCTTAAATCGAAATTATACTTGGTATATAAACCCGAAGAAATTATTTGGCGGTTGAAGGCGGTTGAATAATTTTGACTCCAGCGCTGATTATGCATAATTCCTTACGACATGCATAAATTAATGCATTTTGCTTAATAAATTTATATAATATACGAGGGGAGTGGGGTGGGTGACTTGCATAAATTAAAACTTTGTTTTAATGTACATTATTTGACATTTCAGTTGATATCTTAATTATAATATTTTGCGTGCTGAGCGGAAAATTTGCAGGCACGCATTCAGACCTCCAAACAATTTGATCATGAGTCCAGGCAATTTGTTTATAATAAATAAAAAGCCTCCACTAAATTGGGAAGTGATTAATTAGCACATAATAACTTTATAACGCACGTAATTAGTAAATGAGGGAAAAATAATTGTGTGCTGATTAAATCAAAAAACAATTTCTGTATAAAAGCAATAAAGAAAAAAAAAATGGAAAATAACTTAATTAATAAATAAAAAAATAAAGTAACGCAAAATTAATTAAAAACGGAAATATAACAACCACGCGAAACACGCAACAGTAAAAGACCCTGTATATTGCCATTAAAGACTTAATTACTGTTAAGGTTAAAATTAATTAAATTTGTGCTTATTTCAATTGAAATAAAATTAAATAAAATTAAATGAAATAAAATGAAATAAATTTAATGAAAATAAACAGACGGGGAATGGTCGGTGGTTTTGCTGTCTGCTTTTATGTTTCACGTCTCAAGTCGAAGCAATCTGGAGTTCTTTGTGGGGCTTTAAAATTAATTTTAATCCGATTTTAGTTGTCATAATTAGCATTCGAGTTCAGAAATACATGGTTAAGTGCTTGTATGAAAATGTATTTAAAGATACACAAAACTTTATATGTCATAACAAGCATTTAATTTAAGCCGATTATAATATACTTTATTCGGTGTACGAATATGTACGAGTAGACAGATACATGTGTGTTGTACCCTGTATGGAATGTCTTATTTACTGAATGCAAATTGAAATACAATGGAAGTATTTTTTGTTTACACGTCATTGATCTTCCTGAAATCATATCAATTTGACAACTTAAGCTCGTATTGATTCAAATTGACAGTTTCTCTTGAAATTTTATGAATTTTCCACGATTAAGCAGTGCTGTTCCGTGTGCAGTGGAAAAATTGGAACACCAGCAAATTACAAAAGTAATTTGATATGCCAAATTATTTGAGATCAAAGAAAATATAAAATATTTCCGGTAAAATTCGAGTATACTGTAGAGCCGAAACAGGTACTTGTTGTATTGAAAGAAAATAGTTGGTGTAGTTTTGATTCATCTATACAAAAATGTAACTTAATATTACTACTTAAGTTTTTTTTTACTTCTCTGCCCCAACTATTATCCGAAGAGCCATTAAACAGCACTTAATCAAAGTGAAAATCCCAATTTATGTAAAATCAATTTGAGTTAAGTAAATTTGCTTATTATGCCAAACAGTGCATTAAATTGTAATTTTAACGCTATTTTTATACTCGAAAAAATTTTTACACTTAACTAAATGGTTGGTAAGTTACCTCAGTGACCACTTCTAAGTGATTGCAGCATATCTCGAACCCAATAAAAATACACAATATGATTGAAATTACAATTCCCAAGTGTCCAATTGTGAAAATTGTTATAAAATAAAATGTGGCAACACAAAACTAATAAAAGCCATAAATTATCTCTAGGGTATGAGCTAATTTGTGCTCTATTGTATGATTAGAAAATATAGAAAAAATGAAATAAAATCAAAATAGATTGTTTAGATAGGAAGCTAATGTATCTACAAATATGTAGTATGAGTGACATTTGGAAAAATAGTAGATGAGATGTTGAATTTAACTTTGCTGAAACTTTAGTACATTTCAAACAGTTACTTATACTTATTCACTAATCAAATTTCTTTCTGGAACTATATATACTTCTAAAATTTTCAGAATAATAGATTCAAATCAATTTTGTGTCTAGATTTTGGATTAGTTTTTAATGGGAAAAAATATCGTCAGAGCAGAAATATAAGTGCTACCTGGATACATACAAATCGATACAAATGGTAGAGAAGTGATTTGTAGACTTTTAACGAGACTGTAAAAAATCGATGATGTTAAATACGCTGGTGACTCAAAAGAGGAAGATAACAAAAAATCCACAGTATACTGTAAAGTGCAGTTATAGGCGGTAGTTAATAAATAAAAAATTTCAAAGAAACTTGTCGGCTTCATTTTGATATAACATTTGACTGTGAGAAAGGTGTTTATGAAGTGGGTGGCGCGTTTGCTGTCAGTAACATAAAAATAATAGGTTGAAGATCTAAGAGCAGTATATAAAAATGGACGAAACATGGATACACTACTTCACTATAGAGTCAAGTCGGTAGATGGCTAAGTAGACAGCAGCGGGTTAACTTTGGCAAATCGGTCAAAAACGTAAAAGACGGCTGACAAGGTTATCCTCGTAAGAGTATTTTTGTGTTCGTATTTTTGGATATGCTTAGAATTTTTTTAGCGGTTGTTACGCGTCTTAACTAGAACGTTTGAAGAAGGAAATCGGGAACAACAGCCCATATGAAGAAAAAAGTATTTTTTCATGAAGACAATGCGGTGTGTTCCAAGTCGTTGGAAAATGTGTTTAAAAATAGAAGTTTTCCAATTTTCAGATTTAGATGCATTGATAGAAACGTCTTTCATTGTAACAAAAAAATTAGAGGTTTTCTAAAGTTATAAATTTGGATAGTGTAGCCAACCTGTCTTTGAGCCGTTAGAACTTATACGAACATCATTTTTCTACTATGGAGGTTTATACTATAACCTATAATTATAAAAAAAATCAGAAGAAAGTAGTACATGTTGAACTTTTCAGATTATAACAGTTTTTATTAAA
Organism: Teleopsis dalmanni; assembly: GCF_002237135.1. NCBI lineage: Eukaryota > Metazoa > Arthropoda > Insecta > Diptera > Diopsidae > Teleopsis > Teleopsis dalmanni. Next base: position 71,691,452 of record NC_051847.1, on the reverse strand, counting down.
AATACTTAGATAAACATTTCATTGTATTATAAGTTTTTATATACATAATTCCGCCTATGTTAATATCGCAATCAATGTTAACAAAATCATTGATTGCGATGTTTAGATAGCATTTTTAGATTTTAAGAAGTGTTTTTAAAAGATTTATTGTTGCTGTACCCTATGTTTTACGTATACCTACTTAATTACACATAAATGACATTTTATAAAATATATCTCAGAAGTATTAATATTTTATTTCTGAATCGGATTTGTCATTAAATTTTATTCAAACATTTAAATTTTCAGAATGATATTAGTTTTAGTAGAAGTTTCGAAACATGTATAATAAACTTTAAACATAGAGGTTTCGATAATACAACAATTTCTATTAAGTAAAAATACTTACTACAGTCAAATTTAAATTTAAATTCAAAATCAAATTCAAACTTTAAATGCGAAAATATTACGAAAATATTTCGAAATTTTTATTAAATTCGAAACTTTTATTTCGAGTTTTGATGAGTGACAAAAAATTATCTATTTTGAAAACTCAAAGCAGAAAAAATTATGGCCTTCATCTGCGAAACCGTCCCTTCAGCAAAAAGTCCGAATGACTTAAACAAGAAGACCATACTTTGTATTTGGTGGGACCATAGTGTTATTGTGTATTATGAACTTCGCAAGTTCGGCAAAACCGTTAATGCACAACGCTATCGCCTATTGATTTAAATCATGCATTGATCGAAAAACGACAGAGATGGGCCAGGAGAGATATCGAAGTGATTTTGTTAAATCAAAACGCTATCGCCTATTGATTTAAATCACGCATTGATCGAAAAACGACCGAAATGGGTCAGGAGAGATGTCAAAGTGATTTTGTTACTCGACAATTTGCAGGAAAATCGGTGAGAAAGTCCTTGAGACATCTAGGACTTTCTTTCACACTCATCGTAGTCCCCAGATTTGAGCGTTAGCTATTTGACTATAACCACTTCACATCTAGGAGTCGAAATACAAACAGAAATCACCTGAAAGATGCGCGTATATTCAAGGGCAAAAAAATTACGTATTTTCTTTACCAAAAACAATAAATAAAAAAACTATTTGTAGGCCTGATATATTGTATATAACATATTTTGCAAACATATTATTGTTGAATTGTTTTTTTTTACTGTAATAAAAACATTAATCTACAAATTAAATTGAGGATTATCACTGGCTGACAATCCAAAATTACACGCCAAAATTCGTAAATCCCGAACTTAAGATATAAGTGTGAAAATATAATTTCCAAATAAAAACAATAGCAACAACAATAATGATCAGACAAATTTAATGATGTGACCCGAACCATATGTTCCTTCGCAGTGCAACTCTATTTTTGTATGCGAATATGCGAACTAAGCCAGACTAGACCAGACTCCGTGCAAAGTTATAAATGACAATTACTTCGGTTGGATTAGTGTGAGATTTTACGAAGCGATTCCCATAAATGGAAGAAAACTCAATGTGGAAAAATGAACAGTGGCGGCTGAAGAGAGAAAGAAAAACAAATGCAAGCTGTGGTCGCATGCTTCGTTAAAGATTACATTTATTTTTTATGCTTAAAGTTTTTCTATTCTGATTAAAAGCAACAATAAGCGTAGCGCACAAAGTAAAGTAAGGGTTAAGGGCGTGCATATTTGACAAGTGAAACTGCAAAGCAAAAAAATGTATGTATGTTAAATGATGATGAAGTGTTTTGAGGGTGCGAAGTGTAAAGCGCCGTTTATTGTGTGTTATTGTTGCGCTGTTTGCGTCGTCGTAAGTACAGAAGACATTGAAGGACCTAATCATACGCTGGATTAAACATAATCATTTGAAAAATTTGCAAAAATGTCAGTGAAGTTTATTTACACTTTTTTTTGTTGGGTTGTATGTGTAACTTTTCTTGTGTAGAAGAAGCATTTTTGGGGAATGACGTTTGAAACTAAAAGAAAAGGGTTAATTAAAATGAAATTTACTGGAAAAACTAAATTATATGAGAAACAATTAGAGTTGAAAATAGAAGATTGATTAGCATAATATGAACTAATTAGAACGTATTTCGTACATCAATTTGGAACGCAAAGAAATTTGATTTATTTTTTTTATTTTCTATAATGATGTATTAGTTTTTATTGATTGATTATATTGTAGTGATTAAAATTATATTTTAGAAAGTTGATGTTATGTGTATTATGAAGCATTTATCAGTTAATTTGAAAAGGTTGGAAGAAATTTTATATTTTAGATATATATATTAGGTTATGCTGGCAGACCAAAAAGGCCACACGTAGACCATTGATGTCCTTTGCGATACCAGATCAGAGTCTTATTTTTTTTAGCGATAGTGTGGATCGCTTACGATGCGCGTTTTATTAGCGAATTTTGTTGGGATTTCAACAGACATCTAGGTATGTGCTCCAGGTAAAGCTGACTTAGGGGCTAAGTACTTATGTCGAGTTTTCGGGCAGTTACGCAGTAGATGCTCCAAAGTTTCCTTTGTATTCAACTCGTTGCATTTTCTACAAGCATTGCTGTGTTCCTTTGCCTGGACGATATAACATCCTCGGTGTACTTTTCGTCATATATGTGTCTACACATGATCTCAGCTATTTTACAGGTAGTTAATTATCGCCATCTTTCCTTTGCTCTCCTCGTCATGTGCTCATTCTGATGTTCATGTATTTGTTTTAGAGGTCTGAGTAAGTGGCTCGTTTTATATTTTACTTAACAGAAATTTTTTTAACATTAAAACTATTGCAATTAAAGTACAGTCAAACTTCAATAACTCGACGTACTATTTTACAAAGAAAAGGTTCGACTTATGAAGACTTTGAGTTAGAGAATTTTTTTTTAATTTTTGAAAGAAACTAGAATTTAAGATATTTATTTATTTATTTGGGATCCACAGAAGTTATAGTAAATATAATATTCAGAAATTAGAGTTTCGGATTAAAACTTTTTATTCTTATATTCAGTAAAAAGAGATTCCAATTTATTTAAAGCCTTATAGTGATCATCAGTTGTAGTATTATTCGTTAATAAATAAAAATTCAGAATTTTGAATGAGTCTTCTACTTCATTCTTGGAAGGCTAATGAACAATGACATCCACCCAACCCTCATCATCACTTTTCGCTGCGCTTAGAATTGGATCCACTAATTCAGAGCTATACCTAATGCTCAATAATATAGTCATCTGTAGGAAGGATTATGTACAAATTTCATTGTTAAGCTCAATATAATCGTTAAGAGTAGCATTGGAAGTTATATTACTTACTTTACTTTTACATAAATTCACAGTTTTCATTAATGTTATTCAAGATAACTAAAGGAATTTTTGTCGTGTTCGTCCCATGTAGAAAATTGGCCTAATCCAGCTTTTTTGAATCAGTGCGCTATTGTTTGACTACTTACATCAATATATCAAGCTTTTGTTACAATGAATTTATACAATCCATAAGTGAATTATCCTGTTTTTGCTTTAATACGCTTTAGTGCTTCTTTTACGATTCTGTTTCGATAATTACACTTTAAATTTTGAATTACTCCCTGATCAAGCGGTTGCAATTTAGAGATTTTATTCGGCGGAAGATGTGCCAATTCCAGCGACTGGCATTTGCACAAAGAAATAACATAAGAAAGAAAAATTAAACATCTGATTTGGAAAAAGGGACTTTCCCTAACACTGTTATGAATTCATACTTAAAACAAAATTTCGACTCATGGAATGCACTTTCCCATATTCCTATTGGCACGTGACAATATTTTTATTCGAGGTTATAGAGAAATTCGAGTTATAGGTCCCATTTATGGAAGCAGAATTGTATGTAATTTGCTTTCTGAAACTCCGTTGCACTCTTTTTAGTTCGAGTTATAATATAGAAAATTCGAGTTATTGAAGTTCAAGTTATGGAGGTTTGACTGTATATACATATTATATACAACTAGTACTGCATAAATAATTTTATTTTTAGTCACAAAAATGTTAAAGGAATGATTTCATGATATGAAATGATTTTATTGTTTTTAATAAAATTAAAAAAAAAATTTTATTAAATTTATGTATGAAAATATTTCTGCAGAAATAATTTTCGTTGTCAAAACCATTTGTTTTGTATTAAAGAATAATTGATTTTTCTTTTTGTTGGTTTGTTTTATTATCTCATAAAGAAATTGGAAATAAATTTCTGTTCAAATTACAAAGCAACCAAATTTAACCGAAATATCAATTACAATGCATACAAAATGATTAAAAATCGTAAAACTGTCAAATAAAATATATGAAGGCTATGCAAAATACAATTCTGCCGCACTGCGCCTAACAGCCTAACCACCCACAAACATATTCACTTATACGATTCATATGAATGTATTGGCCTGTATGTGTCTGAATGATTGTTTATATTTTATTTACCAATACTATTAAGAAATTGTTCATTTATAGTAGCATTGCATGCAAAGAAGAAAAGAAAAAAAGTAATCAGAAAAACTTGTTTTTTTTTTTATTATTTTAATTTGTTTTTTTTTTTACTTTTGTCATACGAATATTTGTCATATGTGCAATAAAATGAAACCAATAACAAAATACATAAAATACACAAAAAAAGAAAAATAAATAAAACAAATAAAATATATGAATGCCATTTTCCTAAGAAATAAAATGGATTTTTATTGCATTTGTTTTAATATTTGTTGTTGCCTTTATTTGTTTTTGTTAGTTTTTAAATGTTTTTGATATTTGTTTAATATTTTACCATTTTTATTGATCTTTAACGTCTTTAAGTTGTTTTATTGTCGTGTTGAGGAGAGGGAGTGGATGAGTGCATGTGAAGGTTTAGCTGTATGCATACGATTTGCATGTATTGAAGTAAACATTAAAGGATATTCGTAAGCATATCCCATGCGATATTGAGGTTCATTCAATTTCATTGCTGCTTGATTTTTAGTTATTATTACTTTGCGTTGTCGAACGTAATTCGTTCTGTATTTAATGTTTTTATGCGTTTAAGCTTATAAATAAATTATTTTTCTATTATTTACATTAGCTCTTACTCTAAGAGGAAGAGGAAGCATATGCTTGCATGAAGACAATAAATGTAATAAATACTGATGTCACATAAATTTAATAATTAAATATAACTTTTCTGCTTTGTTTGGCAATGGAGATAAAAACATTAAGGGTAGTAATAAGAAATAAAACAATAATAATAATATAATATAAAATATATATATGTAATATAAAATAATAATATAAAAAAAAATAATCATTATCCTCTTAATTCAAATATTTATTTTAAATTAATTTAGTCTTAGATAAAAACATTAAATAATTATATTAATAATTATAAATAAAATATAACTGTTCAAAAAATGTATCATAATTAATCCTTTCCAGATTATCTCGGGATTTTAGAAAAGTTAATGAAAAAAGATTAATGAATCAGTAGGTTAGGTTAAGTTATACCGGCGATTCCATGGGAACCACTTAGGCCTAAAGACCCATTGTGCTATCGTATTATAAAAAACCCAAGAGTTAAAACCACTTAGAAACTTTGGCAAAGCTTATGATTCTATTCAAAGAAAAGTCCTGAAGTTCGCCAAGATCCCCAAAAAGGAAAGTCGCTTAAGTGTAAAGGCGACGCCACGCATGATTCGGACAGAAGCAGAGCAGGTATCTGTAACCACAACTCCGACAGATATGGTTGAAAGGAAGATTTAGTCTCTTAGCATGGTTACCTAAAATACAATGACCTGTAAGTAAACCTACCGCAACACTGATAGCATCTCGATCTCAATAAGAGAGTTCGATTTCCTTAAATTGGTGCGTGGCCAAATTGCATACAGATGCCTGCATATCATTGAGTTTTCCCATCTCTTATTAATAAAATCGGCACAGAAAAAACTTAGTGTCAATTTGTTTGAGCATCAGCGAACCAGTAAAGATTGGGCCAAAGCTTGGGGAGGTTACGGTATACCGATTAAGTACATTCAAAAGGAAGCTCATCTTAAAAACTACATTTAAACAAAAGGGTATTTTAATATCTATACTGGCTTAAAAAAATTTCGAATTTTGATTATCTATTTTATTTTTGCCACACTATGTGACGGTGATAGGAATAAATAAACAATAAATTTTTTGTCATATGAATTGATTTCGCAATATTCCTTTGATTTTTTTGTTTGGATATTGATATAATATTCGATAGACACAGTGTTTTAAAGAACGTTTGTGTTGAGGCTTATATGTTAGTATATATAAACAGAAAAAGCCAAAGAATATTTCAAATTGTTTACTTATTTTAGGTTAAGTTTTTACAAATAAACTTTCAGAAGAAAACTCATTTTTTAAATTTAGTCAGAGTTATGTAGTCAATAAGACTTATTGTCATAGTGCCCATTGATTTTCTAAAAACCATTGATTTTGGTTTGATGATTTTGGAGAGTGGTGCTGGTTTTATCTGTTACTACGATCACTTCGACTAAAGAAATTTTGTAGTTCATTTTATAGCAAATTAGTCCATCAAATAGTCCTAGAAAGTTGCAGTACCCTGCTCGACTGGACCCTGCTCGTGTTAAATAATTGTAACTCAAAAGTTATGCATTAAGAGTATAAGTTTTTAAAAATTTTTGTTGGTATAAAACTCTTACAGAATGTTTGATTAGTAAAATACTTGTATACGATCCTTATGTGTCTTAAATTACATATTTTTTAGAATCTTATGGCATAACTTTTATTCCGAACAGTTTTTTCCAAGTATGCTTGCTCGATGAATGGTATATATTTATAGTTTTAGTTCTGATCAAGTTCTTTTAAAGAACATAATTCCATATCTTTTATAAAATTTTTTACAAATAAATTATATTATATGAAATAAATATGATTTTAAGTTTGTAAACACTTGATTTTGAGTGGAATTGGGATTATTTGCATTAATTATGAGTTAAAATATTTTAATGTTAACGTTTAGAAGTATTTACGATTAAAAGAATTTACAAGAAAATTGTATGTTGTTGGTTTGAAAAGTTATTCCCTAAACTAGTGTATCTTAATACAAAACGTACTGTATTTGTAATGTTATTAATAAGGACTAGTAAAATTTTAAATGTGTTTTGCAGGATCGGTATTAATATCTATAAGCAATGATGTAAAAATGGAAACTTTATGGTCCGTAGCTTGAAAAGCTTAATTTTACATGATCTTCTCATTTTTTATAATAAGGTAAAACCTAAACTATAATGGTTTATTGATTTCTAAAGTCTCATTGAACAAAAATACTTATTATTTAACAAAACAAATGTATGCTGGCTTAGGTTTAATATTTAATTTATTTCAATTCCATTTATCCTTACTAAAAATTTTATATCATTATCAACATTCAATTATTATTAACACTAACCGTTTTATTGTTAAGCAATCTGTAAAAGGGTTAATGAGCCTAATATCATGCAATGAAATTTGGAAATCAGAATTTATAAAAAAGAAATTCATCATAACTCAATTTGTTACTCGTGTAATATATTTCGTGTGTGTCGAAATTGACAAAAATCGAGAATCAAGAATCGAGAATATCCCCTTTAGGCAAAAACCAAATAGTTTCGTTTAAGGACATGAAAATGCAATTTATTTATGATTTTATTTATTTGTATTTTGTTGAGTTATGGAACTTATGGAATAAAGAAACAATTCAAGGAATAAGACGGGAACTACTCTTGTCAACCACCCGCAAAGTATATCAAATTTCGTGTTTTGACAAATCATTTTTATTGACTAAACATTCCGGCAATTCGTAAGATTCAGGCACGCCATAAGCCCGCAGAGTTGCGCGGGTTTTGAAAATAAATTTTCAATATAGTTAAATAAATAAATATAAATACATATAAATAACATAATGTAATGAAACGAAATAATAAAATTTATTTAGTTTTACGTTGCGGTAAATTTGAAATTTCATCACGTGCACAAAGGTTTATCAGCGTTTGTAGATGGCGCTTTATGGCGTACGTCCCCTATGTGTCACTTTGTCAAATTGACACGAATTCAAATTATGTCAAATGCTATACTGCAAATACTGAATAACCCTTTTTATATCGCAATTTCATTTTAATCAATTTTATATGCATTTATTTGACTTTGTATCGAAGTGGCATTGGCATCGGCATCGGCATCGACATCGACATCTAGTTTATTTAGTTGTTAGATATTCGCTATAGGAAATTCGTTTGATTGAGTTACAAATCACAAATCACAAATCAAATGTTTATGAACACATTTTTTCGGCGGGGTCTCTCAATCTATTTGCGGCTGAGTTTTGGTTTTGCATAATGAAATTGGTAAATGCTAGTTTAAAAAGTTTGATTGGTTTTTTGTGTATGGCTGTCGATAGAAATAACATTGAATTCAGTTGATTACATTTTTAATAATAGCACTAAATACAAATATTTATCATATATTCAAAATAAGTTGTTCTAGTATAAGGGATTGTACAGATTACAAATTTACATCATTAAGTCATTATGTTTAAGCTTGTAGTTCCGTTATAACATCGGCTCTAAAGATTTACTCATGTCTCTATTACAGTATAGGCCTATTGTATTATCGTATTGAATTCAAAAGACATAATTTTATGAAATCTTTAAGCGACACCCACAGAAGTGTCGCAAACTGATATAATAATCAGCTTAATTATAGTTATCTTTAAAAAGTTAGTCAAAAAGCACCAGATGGCGCTATTTGCTTTCTTATGATTATGTTTAGGGCACAATTAATACAGAGTTCAGTTCATATTTACATAGTACCATACAATACTAAAGATAAAATTTAGATAAGATAAGATACAAGATTTAAGATAATCATTCCTTTTGAAATATCATGTAGGAGCATTGGTGCTATGTCGAGTGATGAAATTATTTTAGCCAGTACTCAACATTTCATATCAATATTACATTAACAAAGAAAATTTTGGAAGAGTAAGATTTAATAACCATTTCCTAAAATGAATTTGAACTAAATTATTCTCATTATAAGTCGCGTTTTACAATAAAGTAATTATGAAACAAAAAGTATAGGATGGCCCTAACACCTTGCTTAAATCAAACAGTATTTTAATCAGGGCATTACTAGTGCAGAGTTCAATCCTTATTGAGTACTACACAAAACGAAAATTTGTCTTTAATCAAATAACACGAAGTTGTATCAGTATTATGAGATGTATATGTAGTTATGGGATTACATGGCCCTGTAATCAACTTTTCTTACCAATATCTGAAAAGAATCGGATTGATTAGAGTGTTTAAAGTTAATTTGTACCCAATTAAGTTTTTTTTATCAAAAACTGTGTATAGATTAGGTTAGATAAGATTATAGCAGCGAACTTAAGTATCCATTTAGGTCTATTGGTCCATTATGTTACCGTGTACGAACTTAATAATTAAACATTATCTTAAATCATTGGCAAAGACTAAAAAGTGGAGACATCCTTCCGAAAGTTACTACAGAGATGGGCTCTATAAATTAGAATGTATTTCGAATAAGTGTATGGAAGTTAAGAGAGATAATATATTCAAAAAGAGCAGCATATTTATAACTTAAAACTGTTTGTTTTTGAACAACTTAGTACAATATAGGTATATATACCCTATTGTTTTACGAGTATAATTATTAACTGCATTTTAATAAGAGTTTATTACAATTTTTAAGTACTTTAAACAGTTAGAAATGTAAAACCGCTTCTTTTCAAATCACAATATAGAAAAGATATAATAGACATATATATTTCAGTAATGTCTTATAGCTTACATTTCTCATTTCCCCATTTAATATGCGCGTCTTTTATGCTACACCAGTTTCAATGGAATTTATGAGGTTCCTGTCGCAATTTGCCACCCGTCTATTGCCACTAAACATGCATATCCTTTCAGTATTTCAGTTCATATCCTTTCAGCTCAAATATTGTCTTTAACAATTGAGACATAAATTTTAATGTGAATTTAAAAAGTTTGCAGTCTTGCACTACGTCTAGTTAGAGAAGCTCACAAATAAGTTTGTTGTATTGCATAAATACAAATATATATTTACTATATATATGGTATATGTAAGTAAATATGAGAGTTTATTTTATAAAGAAAATTTCAACTATAATTGCAAATGCATGAAATTTCGTTGACAAATTTAGTAAAAAAAAATAAGTTTGGAGTTTCCAAAAATAAATAAATTTATTTGCTGCCAGTGTCTGTAGAGAAATTAATAGTTGTGGAGCATATTTTTGACAATATCGTGCAACTGTTAAATAAAATATTTTTTCTTAATTATTTATGATTTTTAAATTACATTATATAAGCAAATTTTACTTATACAACAGACAAATTTTTTTCCCCGTTTGAGGCATGCAATTTCATTTGTTTCAGGCCAATGAATTTTGGTCGGTCTTTGATTCGTAGTTCCAATAAATCAAAGTCAACTAATGCTAATTGTATGGGTCGAGTTGCTAGCAACCACTTTCAAGTTGCTTCCAAGTTGTAAGTTTTCATTATCTTACAACATTGTTTGTACTTCTGCTATTTAAATTTGTTAAAATAAATCGCAAACGGAAATAAATTAATTTCCGGTTTTCTTTAGTTAACTTTATCGGTGTAAGTTAACAAGTAGTTGTGTTGCTAACAATTAGGTTAGTTCTAATATTGTAAAATATATATAAAAGAAAAAACAAAATTTTATTTCCAATTGAATGAAGATACTATAATTGGAAAATGTACCCCATCTATATGGGTAAAGTATAAAAAAACGTTAACTGTTGTATTAAAGATATCGGAAAGAACTTAAAGGCACTCAATATATCTTCAGTTGTCAAGCAAAAGGCAAGATTTAATTTTCACACATATTATGCTTATTTAAGTCTAGACTTCAATAAACTATATCTGTATTTATATTGTCAATAAAGATTTTGTAAGTACATATATACTTGCATCAAAAAATATAAAATTTTTTATAGGTATCTACATATGGTAAAATCTTATGGATGATTTTCCATTAGGATTTGCATTTTCATCCTTCTTATAATAATTTAACAAAAATACTAAAAATTGTAAACGTAATACGTAGTACCTATGCCGATTATTTTCGGAAGAACATTTTTTGGATGACGATTTTTAAGTGATGAGGCTCAAATTTTCATAGCTATGAGGTCCTTTGTTTATTTAATAATTATACTAACAAACAGATTTGTCGTATATGATGGTATTAAGACCTCTAAACAACTATTGTAAAATTGGACTAGAAGTGTGATAGGCTCGTAGTTTTTTGAATAACAAAAGAGTAACACATATCTCAAGCACAATTGTAATAGTCATTTTTCTTTGTTGGCATAAAATGGGTGTGATTTACAGTTTTATCAAGACGTGGGCATAAGCAATATAATACGATCTATTCTAAACCACCACTGGATTGTTGGATACTTTTTGCGAAGTTACGCATTGATTTGTGCGTCAAACTCACGATAAACATCCGTCAAGTTATGCCAAGCTACTGCTAATTATACGTTTAATCTAATGCCGTTCTCAAAAGTACACTAAAACATTAACAAAACTTACCAGATTATTAAAGATACAGTGATTGAGTCAAAATAATTGAAAAATCTAACTATATGATTTTTATTTTGGAGTATTCTCAGTTTAAATTGCTAAGAAAAAGTTCGAAATTATAATAATAATACGATAGCATAGATCGTAGACCTTAAAATATTATTATTATGTTTAGTCACAATTAAAAAGGATTTATTGAAACACAATTTCTAAACTATTTCCTTGAGATATGAACAAAGAAGTTATATTAAAAATTTTGAACTAAACAAGTTTCAATGAACTTGGAATATCAGATTTAAGTTCGAATAGAACGCTATTCTGTCTGATATTTCTATATCGTCCAATCCAATGTAGACCTAAAGTTGTTGTACAAATATTATTAGCTCACCTGTACTCGAACTTCAGGCAGATTGACTTTCATTGCTAACTCCTCCCTTGAATACACATCAGGATAATGAGATTTTTCAAAAGCACGTTCAAGTTCATGTAATTGATATGTGGTAAAGGTGGTACGATTTCGTCGATGCTTTTTCTTCGAACAGTTATCGTCTTGACCTGCAGAGAGATGTAAAGCATATTATGAAGTATTATATGGAAAAAACATAAAATAAAACAAAGATATAAAGGATCATATGAACTTTTACCTTCATCATCACTGCCCGAAGTTATTTTTTCGCCTTGTTCACTTGAATTCGTTTGATTGAGATCTTCACTAGACGCACAACTACCATTTACGACGCTGTCACTATCATTAATACGATCTTGTTGCTCCGATGGACCAGACGACCCACTAGCACCTAACCGATATTCTTCCAAGTGTCGTTGTTGTAACTGCTGGAATTGTTGCTGCTGTTGTTGTTGTTGGTTCTGATGCTGAGTCTGCTGTGATTCTAAATTATTGCAATTGTCATTCAATGATTGAACTTCTTCAAATGAACGCGCTCTTATACCTTCGAAACCCTTTAGCGTATAATTATCGTGCATACTTCCGTTGGCTAATTTAACAGCATTAATGTGTGCCTCATTATTTTGGTCATCCAATTCATCACAGTAGGAGTCAGCGGACTTGCGTTTAAGATTGCCGAATTGCATTTTCGCAGCGATTGCAGGCGATTGCGGTGTTGTTACATCAATCGTTGCGGAATTGCGGTGCTCCTTTGTATCTTCATCATCGGCAGCATCGATATCTTCATTTAGTGATGATGAAGACATAGAGCGTTCATCAAAATCAAGTATATTGTTTGTGTTGGTAATGGCGTGCGACCCGTTGGAGCCATTCGTATGATTGGCGCTGTTAAAATATGCCGCGGTTGCCTGATTAGCTGTGTTTGACGAAGTAGTTTGCGATGATGATTTAGCGTATTTTTGTTCATGTTGCGCTTGTGCCTGCGCTGCCAAGGCAGCCAATTGCTGTTGATGACTTAACTGTGTCGGAAGTTGTGCATTAGATGTCGGCGTAATTGTTTCAGATAACGTATGCAGTTGATGTGTATGATGCAGTGGCGGCATAAGGTGACTCGCCTCTACCATTTGGTGCATTGAATTCAAGTATTCGCTACTTAAAGAGGGACTGCTGCGAAAGGAATTGTGCTCGACGGCGGGTTCAAATTGTATGCCATAATGCAGACGTGGACTACTGGCGTTGTTATTAACATTTGTAGTGCCTTGGTGGGGAAAATTCATCATGACATTGTGATAATTTAGTTGAGTTGTATTTGGTGGTGGCAAATGTAAAGGATTATGTGGCGTTGTTTGATGACCCGTCGGTGATGATAGGGGGAATGGTCCATGTTTTTGTGTTTGTTGCAAAATATTTGCCATGTGGTTGTCCATGTTACGTAAATGCACCAAGGACATATTGCACCGCAAATCGGTGGCATCATCTGAAATATCAACTAAAAGATTTAGAGAATTAAAATAGAAATTTGAGAATTACAAAATAGATTAGAGAAAAAGTCAATTTAGTGAAATTCAGTGCAATTAATACGATAATGTTTTAGTGCGAAAAGAGTTATGTTATATTCGAAAAATATCCGAAATTTGAGCAACTTCTCGTATAAAAATGAAAATTCATTGCTAAAGAAAAACAGAAGGTTCATTATTATTTGAGACATATTTGTTTTATCTATTGAATCTTCTCGTCGATGATTGTTTTCTTCCTCTAGACTCTAGTTATTTCAAATATCTACAGAAAAAAAATCATAGATAACAATACATTTCAGGGACAAGGAGTGAACCTTTCCGTAGTACTCACTTTTACATAAATCATGCAGTAATTGAAAATGTTTGACAGAATAAATTTTACAATTCGTTTTGATCTGGCAATGTCCACAAAGGTTACCAATATATACGATATATGGTTTTTGGCAAACTAAGGTCAGCACTAAAAACACGAGAGTATTAATTAAAACATATTAAAGCTCGTCTTCGGGATTATATGACGACTCTACAGCCTCAAATTTTGTAATGCCCAACTCATTTGTGGACCATTTCAGAGCTCAAATTCGTACTTAAGACGGGCTAATGGAAAACAAAAAAATGTTGACGAATCCATTTTTTTTCAATATTATTTTGAATGCTTCAATAAAATTTATGTCAAATTTAGAAAATACAGCGTGTTTTAAAGTTGTAGTTCAAGTGGGCTACCTGGTATAGTAAATGTATAATATTACTTTATGTATTTGTACAATGGCATAAGTAAAAGTATACGCATATCAGTATACATTATATACTGATAATATAAGAGAATATAAGTTACAAACCGTATTTTATAGAGAAAATCGAAGGAACAAAACAAAGGACACAGACATGCGAAAAATTTGAGATATACATATCCTTATAATCTTTATAATCAGTTCATTGATTAATTATTACGACATTCTAATAATTTTGATTAATATTGGTTTTCAAGACAGTGCTTATTATAGTTAATTAATTTATATATTAATGCCATATTTATTTTTTTTTGATTAGTTCCATCATTAATTATTTTTCATATTTAATGTTTTAGTTTGAGTCCATTATTTTTTATGTTATACATGCCTACAGTAATCCCCTCGATAATACCATAATTAATAGATTTGTATATTCTGTAAGATATTTAATATGTATTTTCAAAATCAATCAATTTATATTTTCAAGCTATTGCTAATAACAGTAATTGTTATTTAATTAGATACCTTACAAATAACAACTGTCTCTCTCTCTCTCTCCCTCTCTCATTTTTCATACTAATGAACATTAGAGAATAATACATATACCTTTTAAAAGTCACATAATACTAATTTATTAATACATATCACAATTTTATTACCAAATATAAAATTTTAATAAAACACATGCATGGTCTTCTACTTAACAGCAAAATTTATTAACACCCAAGCAATTTTCCTAACAAACTGGCACCCGTATTTACCTACTTGCACTTCCTTCTCCATAGAACCCGTCGAATAAACGGCATTCAATTAGCCGCGTCATATTTACAATGTGCGGCAATAAAAATTCTTAAACGTCGCCTTTTATTGAGTCCCTGGCTTAAATGCTCAGCCA
The DNA here is from genome assembly GCF_002237135.1 of Teleopsis dalmanni. Lineage (NCBI taxonomy): Eukaryota > Metazoa > Arthropoda > Insecta > Diptera > Diopsidae > Teleopsis > Teleopsis dalmanni. Next base: position 71,676,318 of record NC_051847.1, on the reverse strand, counting down.
ACAGTCGGTTTAACTTATTAGAGAATTGGTTGCCATTTGGCAAGGGAAAATAAATATTAAGCGACATGCAAGGAAGTCATTAGGCGCTGGAGTTTGTGCACACGTCACACTCTTCCAACCTTATAGTGTATTCGGTATAGGATATCGCAAACAAGAGGCACGTGTGGGTGGTGATAATGATACCCGAACAGTTCAACCTAAAACAAAGCCACACATAACAATTTGGGATTCGTGTTAGCATGGAACAATGATTGACTCTTTAACAGTTGTGAGTGAGTTTTGGACGAGTATTCGTATACTCGCATTAATCCTTTTCCATACGTAAGTGATTTAATTTATAAAAATATCCTTGCAGTTTATTGAAATGTCAGCTCAAATAGATTTGTGACCAGAAATAAGGTCTTGCAGAAAACTATTTTCACTTTGTTTTAAAAATAAATCCTATCGATAATTCAAGGAACTCTCCTTATCCTACATAAATTCATCCTTATAATTCTTAAAATGATTTTTAAGTCTGCATTTCTGCTTATCGGAGTTATTAAAACCTTTTTCCTTGCGAGTACAAATTAGCGCAGCAAAGGAGCAAAATCTAATTAATAGTTTGAAAAATGTGTAATTATAGTTCGGTGGGCACACATAAGAGTTTAATTGCATTTTGATGTGCCCGGCTCCAATTCGTTCGTAGTCCTGTGCCTTTCCTCCTTGCACGCTTTTTTCGATTTATTTAATGTAATTTTTTGTTGTAGTTTCACGTAATGCGAGGTAATTTGAAGTGAAATGTAAATTAATTTTTTGATTGATTTTTACTTAACACTCCATTTGAAAGGATAATTGACGGTAGCAAATGTAATTAATTGCTATTTCCATTAACGTAATCATACAAACTGACATAAAATTGCAATTGTGAGTGAAAGTAATGAATGGAAAGTTAGTTTGAGGTGTGTTTTTACCCGATATATGGGTAAAGAAAACTAATGGAGAAAATTATTATGCATACTTATAGGTTTTTCGAACTTTTATTAGTTGTATTTTATGACAACTTTGCTTAGGTGTTGAAAAAGTTAAATTTCAAGAAGTGTTTCTTATTAGAAGCACTGTCAAAGTCACTGCGAAGTCACTATTATTGAAATTAATTTTCATTAAATATATATTTTGAATCTGATTTGGCAGCACCGTAGCCACCTAACAAATACAACTAACACCCTCATCCTTATCTGCTTAACCTAAAATTTGTCATTTTATAATTCGAGAAGAAGGATCTTCAAAAGATCTCTTGTCTGACAACTACCGCTTCTAAATGGACCATGAGAGAACTAAGATTTGTTAAATTACAATGTGAATCCTTTAACAACCATTGAACTTTTGAGAGGATGGATCTTCGTAAGATCTTTCACAGTTTTAGAGTAAGCGACAACCAACGTATCCAAATGAATAACGAGAGGAAAGTTCTTTGTAAGATCTTTGGTCTTCTAAGAGTTCGAGATAAATAGCGCATATGATCAGTATCAGCTCTATTATGGCATTAACATCATATAGTGAATTAACATGATCGCTGGATTGATCTTTCAGAAGAGTTGAGAAGATGTTGGAAATAAAATAAGGTTTAGGTATTTTAACAAGTTTAAAAAATATTGAAATGCGGATAAAACTGAATGGATTCGGAATAAAATAACAATATTTGATATGCTTATTTTCACCAACATTAGACGTTTAGATGATTGGGTTAGGTGAAGTGGATAGAAGAAAGATTCTTTTCGATTAGCTAAAACGCCGTTATGATTCCACAGTTTCTCGTAATGGTAAGTAGGAATGATCATGTTAGAATCAGCCAGAGGTATTGATAAATGCAAAATTTTGGCCAATGCTAATGCTGGAAGTATCGCCGAGTGTGTTGAAGATTTGCACACCCAATAGCTAAAGCCTAGTTCTAGACAAGTCTGGGAAATAAGTCGTTTAGACATTTAGAAAAGTAACAATTTTTTATGCATCTAATATTATTAATCACTCTTTTATAAGAATAAGACTAAGTTTTTTTTATTAGTTGGTTTTTTTTTTTGATTTAAAAATTATTATATATATACAACCCTATATAAATCGATGAGTATTTTTTTCCTAATGCTTTCAGTTTCCGACTTTTTCCGATAAAAAGAAATTTTTAGACAAATGTGAATAACACACCCACAAACAAGTTGACAAATAATTAATCCTTTAATGTGGAATTCTCTAAAAGGCATAATAATAGTTATTAAAAAAGAAAAATGTATATGAATAAAAAGACAATTTCCCGGAAATAAGCAAAGTATGTATGAGATTTTAAAGATAAGCTGTCAAAATACTTTTTGGTCATTTCTTTTTGGCCTCAAACGCTTTAAGTAAAGTGCCCCGCACCGTATCAAACAAATATCAAATCAATAGGAAAATCTTTGAAGTGAAAATTTTGCTCTACATTCTATTATAAATTTGTAAAACTATAACATTTTCATTTGAGAAAATTCTCTTAAAGGAGTTTTGTCTTGTCTAATAGGTCAATTTGATTTAATTGCAGTGTGCGTCAATGGAAAACATTTCAGAGACAGCAGAAGAACAAATGCCAAGTCATGTTTTTAACACGATTAGCGTCAAATTACAAGACATAGACGACGAGCTGCTGTCGGTGTTAGGTAAAATTTTAAGAAAATAGAGCAGCCAGCCATCATTTTTGAAATTATCACTAAAATATATCTTCTACATTAAAAGAATTTAATTGCTGTTGTGAAGGCGGTTATGCCATTTGATCAATCAAAAACCCAAATTAAGTCGCAGACGTAGATAGAAATGTGGCATAAGGCATCTTGAATTTCTTAAAAGATTTGTTAACTGTAATTAGCGGCTATTAGGCATTGTTAATATTCTTAAGTGAAATACTTCAAATGTCAGTCAATTTTTTGTTGTCTTTTGTTTCCTAAAATAATAAAAAATTTTACTTGCATGATCGGTCGGTCAAGTCACTCACATTGTTTTCACTTTCTAATTTTTGTGTATTTTATCTCTAATTTAGGCAATTATTGTTCACAGAACAACATCAAAAAACCAAAAAAATTTATTAAAACTTTAATTAAAATTCTTCCAAATTTATTTACTGTCTTTTTTCAATATAATTTTTTCACTTCCAACCAAAGTTGATGTCTTTAATTGCCCCATCTAATGCTTTCGTTGGTTAACTGATTTTTTAATTCAAGCTGTTCAGCATTTCATTAATTTCATAGCAACGCTGAAATGCTCGAAGAGGTGCAGATGTGCAGAAGTGATGATGGGAAGAGGGAACAGTGTCGGAGAAGATGTCTTATTTCCATTAATTAAGTTGCCATTGGTTTGTAATTGTTTTGCTATCGGTGTGGGCTTCCAGTAATTAGTTTCACCTATCACTGCTTTTATACAAAGAAGGTAGTTAAACTTGGTTTTTGGGTTAAGCTTCCAGGTGAGCTACCTGGATTTAATGAGTATCATTGGAGTGTGCTTTATTTAAAAGGTACATTTTTCACAAGTTTTGTATTTTTCTTGTTCTTTCTTTATTAATTATTGCAAAAGCAGTAGTTTAATTGGTTTTATTGCACGCTGTGAAGCAATTTGGCCAAATGGTACTCCCTTTTAACGGATTTAAATTTCGGACTGAAGATCAGTGAACTCTTTATAATAACTGTTGCTTTAAGTTTTTGTATAATTTAATTAATATTCTTATAATTCTCATCATTTTAGTAATTTTAAATAAGCTCTTATATTATCCATATTTCTTTTCAAACTCTAACTCAATGGTTAGTCAGTATCATTGGTTTAAATGAATTGTAGATTAACTCTTGGCCATATGGTGAAAAGGCTTGAAACGTATTATCTACTTCGTAATCACATTTATTTAAACAATTTAAAATAGTGAAGTAATTTAAAAATAATTACAAAATTTACCACTTGTCTTCAGAGTTAAAAGTTTTTGTTGTTATGGTTTAGTTTGTTAGTTTAGTTAGTGAGAGTGGAGAGAGGAACGAATCTTTCTCAATTAGCTAAAACAAGCCGTTGTGAGTCTCCAAATCCTCGTAGTAATGGGTAGAAGAAGGACAAGCTAGAATCAGCTAAAAGTATTTATAAAGGCGAGAGTCTGGCCAATGCTAATGCAGTATGTGAGTGTGAGTGTGAGTGTGTTACAGAAGGAAGAATCCAAAAACTTAAGGCTAGTTCTGGTTAAGCCTGGACATAGACACAATTGGTGTTCTGGTGTCCTTTTTCCCAGAGCCAGTAGATACGCATTATAGAGGATACTACAGGGTAGGCCGAGCCTAACTCCATACCGTCTTATGGTTTAGCGCCTTGTAAAGACAAATATTAAACTAGATACCTTTGATTTATTTCAGCGTATAAAATCAGAGATTTTATATTTAGAATAAATTGGTAATACAGCTTTTGCCCTGACTGCTAAGGTAGAATCAGCCCACTCATTATTTGCTTGTCTTAAAAAATTTTCCCAAAGCAACCTCTGACTGTAGCTAGCAGGTGCAGGGATTGAAATAAGGATATCCGTAGAAGAGGCGCACAGTCTAGTAAGTTCGTTAGTAACCTTAGATCTTTTACTTAGTGCGTTAAAAAATGCTCTACACTCTTGCATTAATCTGGCTGAAATACAGACTGCGGTTAAAACTTTAATAGCTGCCTGACTTTTAGTAAGAATATAGACATCCTTTTCACAAAAGTCCATGTTTAAAATAAGAGAAAATGCTCTAAGAATGGCGAAGATTTGTGGATGAAATATTGATGTAGAATAGGAGAGATGGTAGCATTTATTAATCCTTAGGTTCGTGGAAAAGATTCCGGCTTCAATGTCTTTGTCTATTTTTGACCCTATCTGTATAGATCGCAATATAGCATTGTAAGCAGCCTTGTTTAAGAATTTAGCCTTAAGGTTTAAATATATTTTGAAAGTGCGTAAAACAAAAATATATATGTGTCTCATACATTAAGGAATTTTAATTTAATAGGTTGTTTCTTTATTTAATTAAATACATATTTTAATTATATTAAATAATTATATACAATTTAATAATGTATGATCTACATTGTGACCGAAAAGTTTTCGGGAAATTTTAAATAAAACGCAAAATTCTTAACCTTCATCAATATTTATTTTATCTCCTTCAAAATATGCGTCCATAGAAAGCGATACACAAATGCCAACGTTTCTTCCAATCATCAAACATTTTTTATAGGCGCTTTCCGGTATGGCTTTGAGTTCCCTCTGCGAATTCTGTTTTACGTCTTCTATGGATTCAAAACGCGTTCCTCTGAGTGGTAATTTGAGGTTGGGAAACAGGAAAAAGTCACACGGTGCAAGATCAGGTGAATACGGTGGCTGTTCGATGGTATTTATTGAATGTTTGGCCTTAAAATCGTTGATAATGTTGAACAAATTGAGGTGAATCGGAACAAGCCGGGCGTTGACACGTCGCATACACAAATTGTCCACCAAAATCAAACGAGCCATCTCACGACCGATGCCTAGCTCTCGTGCTATCTCTCTAACACTCACATGAGGATTTTTGAACACGATTTCCTTTGCCTTTTCAATGTTTTCGTCGGTGGTAGAGGTCGAAGGTCGTCCAGAACGCGGCATGTCTTCGACGGTCGTACGACAGTCCTGAAAGGCTTTGTACCACTCATAAACTTGAGTTTTCGATAAAACTGATTCCCCATAAGCCTTTTGTAGCATTCGCAACGATTCTGCACACGAAATTTCGTTCGAAAAACAAAATTTGATGCAAACTCTTTGTTCAATATTTTTTTCCATTGTTTTTTTCGCAACGCACTACTGAGGTGAACTGGTTTCAACAGCTGCCGTAAACGAACTGTCCGACAGATCGCGCTCATTTTTGGCATAGTAATTAAGGACAGTGCTGCCAAACTACATAAACTTAAAATATCGAAAAATATACAGCGCGCGAATTTTAAATGAGAATATCCGAAAACCTTTCAGTCTTAATGTATTCATAACTAAAAACCGTCAACCAGCTGATAAGGTTATTGAATATTGTATTATTGTATTATTATTATATAGTAGGTGATATAAAAATTAATCCGCGGGTGTTTAAAGATAATGGTTAATTTTTATTGCTAGAACTAATGGAAAATATGGTCCATTTTAGCATCAAAATGCAACAAATCTTTAATAATCATTAATATCGACATTTTGATACAGTGCCAACTAAGAATTTGTGAGAAAAGGTTAAATTCTAATAGCACGAAACACAATATATAGCTGGGGTTTAATAGAGTGTGTTGTGAGTACTGAAGAAAGTAGAAGCAATATATATAGACTTAACACTTTGTATTAACTAGATTGTTCTTGAAAAATCCAATATAAAATAATTAATTAAAATTAATTTTCTCAGTCTGTTATATTTCAGGTATAACTGTGGTAACTATGGAAGGTATCATCAAGAGGAGCCGAGAAAAATTTCTAGGTAAGTGGTTTAATATAACTCCTTAAAATACATTGAAAATACATTAAACTCATACTTTCTACAAAAGTACTAAAAGATATAATATTATTTATACATTATATATTACTTTTTCTTGATCTGAAATATAATACTATAATAATATAATGAAATATAATAATAATATCCAGTAACATATCTCATTTACTTGAAATCTACTCATGTAGATTTATATTTATATTTCTGAGATATATATATGAAATATATACATATCTCATTTTATTATATTTCTACTCTGAAATATAATACTATAATAATATAATGAAATATAATAATAATATCCAGTAACATATCTCATTTACTTGAAATCTATTCATGTAGATTTATATTTACATTTCATGAAGTTATTATATTATACAAGTTATAATTTTTTCGACTTAAAGTGTTACTTTGAAAAATTTTTGTATATGCTTTATCATTTGTTGAAAAATATATACTACATATATATACTATATATAGATCAAATATTACACCTTAATTACACCGTATAATATCCATATGTAGAAGTTACCTAGTAAGAATAAATGAACTTATTAACTAGTAGATTGTCTGTATTGAGAAATAAATTAAGAAATATTAAATTTAACAAAATTAATATAATTTGCTTATTTTGAAATGATTTTTCTATCTGCCCACAATTTTAATTCAATAACTTTAACATCAAGTTGATTGAATGTGTCAAATATATAGCGGTCTAATGTTATGCGGGTTATGGGTTGCAATAATATAGTTATTTTTAGACGGTTGATAGAGTTTGAATAAATGAAATTTATCGACCAGGAGACTGGGAATACTTATGCTAATGATATCTATTTACCTCGACATAGTTTTTTTAGTCTTTAAAGTAATCAAAGTTTAAAGGATCGTTTCTATAATCCATTACAATAAATATTATTTTGTTATACTGTAGAAGGAAAAATCAGTAATGATTAAATATTGCTATATAGACATCTAAATGTTTCCATGCAATTAAATTTTTCCGCCTACGTTGACATGATTTGCATGATATGGCATCGTTAAAGGAAATAAAAATACAAATAAAATATTTCTTTTTGAAGTTTAAAAATCTAATAACACTGTGATATGAAATACAATATAACATATAAATTTATGGTACAACATTTTTAATTCACTTAAGATTTCGATTTAACTTATTCGTATATCAAAACTCACAACAAGCCACAGCGATGTGTCAATCAAAGTAAGGATTTTTTTGAACAGCTTAGACATGTATAATATATGTCGGGTATACACTCGTAGTCCAATATACCAACAACAGCTTATTTACACAAATGGACAGAGAAGTGGCTCAAACGTTTTGACCACGCATTATTATTCATTAACATTATTAAGCTCAATTTAATGCTGCGTCAGTTGATCAATAAATGCATTTATCTTGATCTTAATGATGGGCTTATAATGCCAATAAATGCATTTAAAGAAAACAAAAAGCGAAGATTTGAGAGAGTGGAATCAGCAGCAACCAAAGAAGCTGCAGAAGTAGCACCGTCAATGGTTATAGTGTTGGCTAATTGCAACTACGACGTTTTCAAAAATATCGACAGCAACAACAACAACACTAACAACAACAGCAATACCAACAATTACAATAACTACAATAAGAAATTGTTGGAGTAATTTTTCGTAGGCTCTAAAGGATGCGTTGAGCTGTCTACTTAAGTGTATTCGTTGTGGACTCTACTTAAATAATACCAACAGCAGCCGCCACAATAACAACCACTTAAGTTGGCTTTATGCATTGTTAGGAGGTATTAACCTTTTACTGGCGTTTCAATTAACCGCTTACAAAATTAACGATTAAATGAAAATATTTGCAACAATAATTTGGCAATAACTTGAATGTTCCTCATAAGTATGAGAGGTAGTAGTAAGCCGGTCCAACCTATGGAATATAAAAATTAAACTAAGTTGAAGAGTTGACTTGCTTCAAAATATGTAGCAAATCGGAATTTAATGCGGTCAAGCAACCTTAAGCTGTCATTTTAAATGGTTTTTGACAGTTTGTATCTAGCATTGTCCATGGGTTTTAGCTTTTAAATGGGACAAAAAAAAAATATATATATATAAAAAACTATTTTAATTTGAAATGATAATTAATTTACAGGAATGCATGTAAAATGACAGTTAAATAAGTCTTTCAAATCAAAATTATAATATTTAAGAGCTACTGTGATTTACCAATTTGATAATGATTTGCAATAATTAAGTATTTTATATTAAACAATAGTAATAATCTTATATGATTTGATTTTAATTATAGCTTTTGTTAGGTATATAGGAAATGATAATATATGGATATTTTATTTCAATAAGTTTGCTATAGAAGATCTACTTAAATTGGGAACTGCTGTGATTAAAAGGGTTGTTTTTTAGAGATTTTCTTTAGAATTTGGCAACACTTGTTGTAGATGTAATGACATTCACAATTGACAAATGATTTGTATAACTGAACCCTTAAGCTTTACTTATACATGCAGTTAATGTTTAACTTGACTCGAATATATATTAAGTGTGCTTAGAGATTTCATTCTCATCTTAGTAGCACTGCTACTACTGTGAACAGTGTTGAAAACTGACAGCTTATAAATATTTAGACCCATCATTGTTGTTTTTATTGCTTCCAATATAAGTTAAAAATTAAAAGTATTAGAAGAAACAGATAATGTAGTAATCGATGAACTTATGATCACCTATGCAATATTCTCAAAATCGAAACAAGGCGAGATAACGTGAACAATTTCTTATCAGATCAGAAATTGGAACTCGTTAATGGAATAAAATTTGGTTTACAGATGAACCCATTTTGGTATAATAAAAATGGTTGGATTGGAGTTTTCTTTTGATTGAATATTTTTTTTATATTTTATCGTTTAATACTCAAACATTCTTTCCTATAAGATTTTTCATTTTTTGCATCCTTAATGTAGTTTCCCATTTTTCAATCAACTAATCGATCCAGTTTTTGGATTGATCGAAAGAACGGGAGTGCTGTTAGTTGGGCCGACTGTTGCCGGGTCTGTTGTGATTAATTTTGCAAGATATCCGAATATGTTCGGACTAATTTTGCAACGTGCGAAGCGTAAAGTAAAATAACTTTCTCATATTCTCTTTTCATACACATCCCAAACGCATCAATTTTGTTCGATATAGATATTCGTTGATGGCTTTTTTATCTTATAGTTAATAATACCTTTCTGATCTCTTCACACTCCCTCGGGGGATTGAGGTTACAATATCCCAGAGGTAAAGCGTGACTGTTGTAAGATGTGACACAAAATCCAGTAATTGGTGCTTAGTAATTGTTTGGAGCAGAAATGGTAGTAAGTGAATTTTATTTCGGCACCCGATCCGTTGGCCTGACCAACGGAGGTTGCCTCTTTTAATGGAAATATCATGGTGTCTGTGAGTGAAACGCTAAGCTACGACAGTAGAATGACTATATTCATTATCCTTCGACGTAGAGTTTCATTTTACACCGAAGGTTGTGACTCCGGTGTTGTGCTTCGTTCCTTCTCAAGGAGGAAATTGTGTCCAAAGATATAGCTTCAATTGGAGCCAGCAGAGTTCTTTAAAATTCCAATAGGAAATATCATCATCATTTTATATTGTCTCAGTACTGAAATGTGTTTTAAGAGCACTGAGGTGTCAAGCCTCAACTCTAGGTATTCACGTTAAAAAATTATGGACATTCTCGCTTTAAATAGATAGCGTAACTTTGAAAGTATTAATACACTGTTTCGGCTTTGATGTTAATGCATACACGGATATAAGACATAAGATATCTTGTTCTTTCGATTGTCATAAAATATCTACTTCATATCAATTATGATTTTACGATGCAGAAAACTATTAATTTTTTGTCGCTCCATTAGCTGTTCACAAGTGAAAAATCACCTTTTAACTTTTTTCGACATCAGATCATACGATAACTAATTTTCTTGCTTATAGATTATTCCAGGCGTTTAACCACCTGGAAATGATAAGTTCGATCGCTCCTAATACTTCTACGAGCACTTTTCGTATTTGACACGAGTTTTCATCTAGTAAGTGTTTTCGATTTCACTTCTCCACCTTTTTTTTTTGTTATTCAGCAGGTTCTATTTAGGGTCTAACACTTTTTCATAGTATGTCCATAAATAGATATTATACATTAAGAAAGCACTTTCATTAATTGATTCCACAAATTGACATCTGAAACTCATTTGTGTTGATGTTAGTGTAGCCAAACATTTTTTTTGGAGATCGGTATAAAAGAATCGAGACCTGCCAAAGATCCATACATCCATATACGTATATTTCATCTCTGTCTTTTGAAAGTTCTTTTAATATATAAATTAGTCTTCACTGCCTCTCTTTAACACTTCATCCATACAATGTTCCAACTCTGCTCTATGCAATAAATGACTTCATTAATTGTTAAAATAATTTTTTTCTTCTTCAAATAAATTACTTACGTTTAGTTGCGATTTGACAGCAGCTGTCAGGATTAGCACTTTGAAAGACGTCTCAACTTGTTTAGGAACGCGTTTATCTCAAGTTTTCAACTTCGAAAAAATATGCAAGTAATTTAATTAATTCTGTTGCATTGAAAACTTGTTTCTTTATTTGTTAATTATTATTTTATTTTATGAATTATTTTTTGTATTCATTTTTTTTATTATTGAATTCTCTTCCTCTTTAAAGCGACACCTACAGTAGCCATTTTAATGATTTCACATGCGGCCAACTCATGTTGCGCTTAATTGATTTTAGACTTTTAATAAAATTATTAAGCAATTAGTTTAGCGGCGAACTGGCTGGCTTATGTTGAGTGCCTATGTGGCAGATAGAGAGAGGGAGAGAGAGAGAGAGCAAAGCGCTGAATATTGATGTGGAAAAATATAATGATTAATTAATTGATTTTTATTATTTAATGCGATGATGAGATTATTATTAATGCATTTTAATTAAAAAAGTTTGCTTTTATCGCATTCATTTTTCGTTTGTTTGGTCTTTTTTTTTATGAGAAATTAAGTTTGTAACTATTTTAATTATGCGTGTAATTGCTTAATAAAACTAATGAATTCATTATTCATGGCTTCGTTCCATTAAGTCAATTAGCTAAATTACTTGTAAAATTTTAATAATTTTATTTTCATATTAATTTCTTTATCTGCGTGATTCATTTGATGAAAATATATATTCAATTCCAATCACTGACGTCATTTTATTAACATTTCTTTTATTATTTTTATTTTTAAAGTTTAGAAAAAGGAAGGGTTTTAAATAAGTAACTGTGAAATGCAAATGAGTTCAGTTGTTTTTTGTTTAAGTATAATATTTTGTTGTCAAATTGATTATAAATTTTAGTTCTATTTCTTCTTCAGAACCGTTCCCAGATATTCGATGCCCATGGACAATTGACGACCATGCCCTTCTATTTCTTCTTCAGAACCGTTCCCAGATATTCGATACCCATGGACAATTGATGACCATGCCCTTTTAAAAATTAATTTGCCCTTGAATTAAAAATTAATTTGTGACTTTTAGAACATTTTATAAAATAAAAACCTTAAATATTTAAAGCAACATTGTACGCAATGTTTTATCTTTTCTAACTATCTTAAACATATAACGCTACTAGAAATTTGTCGTTCTCACAAGTCTTACGATCTAGAGTAGTCCCCGATTGACAAAGAAGTTAATAGCATGTTTCCACACAGTATATTTCATTAACCATGCAAAGAGCTTCCGTGTTATAACTTACTTAAAAATAAAGTAAGAAAAATTAGACCAAAAATGTCGAATGCAACTCTTAAAAATAAATTTCCCACAAGGGAAATTACCGAAATAATATGCAAAATGTAAAAAAGCAACTGCTGAGCTATAAACAAACGCACTTAGGAAGTGAGTATTTAATAAAATCTCTGTTTTTATTAATTGAATGCATGATGGATATATGAAACATATATATATATATATATTTCCAAAGCTTGTCTACAGCCTCGGTTACTTGTGGAAAAACACGATTACTCATCGTTTCTAATTTGAATGCTCAATTTTATTAATTGAATGTTTAATGGATATATAAAACATATATTTATATTTTGAAAGCTTGTGTAAAGCCTCGATTACTTGTAAAAAAACACGATTACTCATCGTTTCTAATTCGACAGTCACTAGTTCTAAGAGTCTGGCACTTACAGTCCAATCAAATTATATACGGACTACAAACTAATTCAATAAAATTCGATTATTTCCTAAGATTACTGATGAAGAGTACTTGGCAAAAACAGTACTCATCGAAACAGCGTTGTATGGTCAGCCAAGCTTCAATAAATTAACTAAGAATTTTTGTTGTTGTCTTTTCATTTCTATTCGAACACTTCCAAAATTTTTTTTTTTCAAAATATTCCTCATATTACATATTATGATGTGTAGTTAATAGATATTAATTAACTATACTAGAGAAATACAATATTTCAAAGAAATTACAACTACTTTTATTCCTAATATCATTACATTATAAATACGAAATCAAAACAATAGCAATATTATTATAGAGTATTTTTACAATAAAAGTTCTGTTATAATTTATACATCAATTAATCAAATTTTATCACTATAATAATAAATCATACTATAGTTAGTGTTTTATAACCCACAAAACTGCAATATCCGAGCTAACCAATATAAGCAAAGCTCAATTAAAAATATGGAAAATTACACATTTTAATAGTAAATAAGGGTAAATAATAATTTTACATAAAATAAAGTACGTACGAAGTGAGTTTACTTGGACCTCATAATCAAAGCCCATTATTTTCGCATTACCATTGGTTTCCAGTAACCAGTAACCAACAACAAAATGCAAAATTGTAGAAACAAAGAATAAAGTATAAAAAATAGCATTAAATTAAAACAAATGCAATGACAAATACCACAAAAACTAAACAAATCAACAGAAGTAAAAGGAAATTAAAAACATAGAAAAAAATGGAATAGATTTGCGATAGGGTTGCGTTGTTAGCCCCTCGCAGACCCGGTGAGCGAATTAACATGACGTGCTTTGAAACGGTGAACGTCAACAGTTGAGCGGTTGAATAGTGGAGCGGTTGAACGGTTGAATAACAGAAATGTAAAGGAACAGGAAGAGGAAAAGAAAATATGTTAACAAGGGTAATCATAATCGCATAAGACTCATGCACAAGATAAGTTGATAAGGAAAGTGCAATTTATTTCCACTGTTCACTGTTTTCCATGAGTTTTTTTTTTGTTTTTTTGGCCAATGTTTATCAATCGATTGCAATTATGGCTCAAACACAATTTTCAGACATGAAACACGACAGTTGGCAACACGGCAGAGTGAAATGTGAAATCAAATAAAAATTGAGATAAAGGCGAAGGTGCAAAAAGCACTAAACTGGGTACACAAATTCATTGAAAATCAGTAAACACAATCACAAAATTATATTAGCACTTTTTAATGGCTCTGATGGGCGTATGCAATCGCAGATAATTTGCTTTCTTCGGCTTAAGTTAAATAACGTTTTGTAGGAAATTGTAGGTGGATTTAGATTGAACTATCACACCCTCACTCCACCAACGGTGCCCGGGCCGTGCCACCAAACATATTGAGACCTTAGACTTCAGCAATTTCTTTAAAACTTTTAGATGCACGGCATTTGATAACACACAAATTTTTGATGAGAAAACTAAAAGGATTAAGTTAATTCGGCTTATCCTTTCACTAATATATAAAACTAGTACATATCCCTATGATTATAACTTTATTGCACCTTAACTCATTTATAAAGAGTAACTCGTTTATTTGCAATAATGACAAAAAATTTTATATTATTTTCTACAACAAAATTATTAACTGTTTTTTGAATGATTTATAGTTCAATTTAGTTTATTTGATCAAATTTTCTTTATTACCAGATAAGACATATATACAAGCAGGTAGATTTTATCATATGTTCATTACACATATATACTTATTCAAACATTTTACAAGAAAATGTCTTATTACATATCTTTAGTCATATATATATCTGCGGATATATATATCATATATGATAAGATATATCATATATGTCATGCGAAAACACAAATACGAGCTGATAAAATTGATCTCAAAGGAAATATTAAAGGAAATCAATATATAAGTCCACACAATTTTCTTGGCTGCAAATCATTGGACAATGCACCGGAATACGAAGTATTGGCAAGCTTCTATACACATGAATGTAGTTAAAAGTCCATTAAATGAAATTTTATATGATAATCAATGTTAGTAGTCGATTTGGCAAATGTATTTTGAAGTATTTTGGTTAAAATATAATTTCAATTAAACAAACTTTGTTAAGATCTAATTTAATTACTTGCTGTTTTAATAATTATCTTTATCCTGTTAAGCAAAAATTATATACCCACCTTTCTAAAACCTTAATTTCGAGATATATACATGTATATATAGCTTAGACACCCGCAAAGTAAACATGGGTTGAACTAGTTTGTTGTTTTTAAAGAAATATCTAAGAGGAGTTCTGGGCTCAACGAGAGGTCATGAAGGTTCCTTAAAGTTGAAGTATATAACTATAATGTATAATACATAATACATCATATATAATATATAACATATATAATATATATATAATATATATATAATATATATATAATATATATAAACTGAAAGTGGATAAATGTATGTGGTAATTGAATACGCATTTTTATATTATATATGTTTGGAAAGTTAATATTCTTAACAATGAAGACGACCCAAACTATTGAAATATCTAAGAGGAGTTCTGGGCTCAGCGAGGGGTCATGAAGGTTCCTTAAGGTTGAAATATATAATTATAATATATAATACATAATATATAATATATATAATATAGAATGTTTAATGGAAAAATATCCGTTGACTAACTTGGTTGGTTGCAGTACTGTTTCGATATCATATTATTATTTGTACTATATACCTATATGCATTTAAATTGTTGTTTTTTAATTGTTAGCGCTGTAATTACAAAAAAATATTAATTAATTAGGCATTTCAATTACTAAATCAAGCTCCGTGGCTTAATTATTTTAGATAACAGAAATAATAATAATACAACTCAACGACCGTTTCTTAATCTGGACATTGTGACGTACATATACACATTCGATACTCAAGACATATATAGACTAATTTTATTACACGCAAGATAACACAAAGCTTTTACACATTTGTCTGAAGATTTCATTTTCAAAATTTCATTGAAATTTTTATTTGTCTGTAAGATAGATTCGCTATAGAGCAATCGGTACACATTGTTTACGTATTGTTTTCAAGATATGTAAGCAAAATTATATCAAAGATATTTTACTCGAAATTATCTTAATAGAGCGCTTTACATTAAGATTGAAGCAAATTTGTAGTAAATAAGAACAAAGTTCTTTCTGTCAATAAAGCAATTTTCTGAGGGTCTTGGGATCCAGGTTACTGGTGGCAATTATAAGTTCGAAGTTGTGAAAGACTTTGTTTATTTGAAAATCACTGTAAACACCAAAAGTGATACCAGACTAAAGACTCCACTTAGACTCACTTTTGCCAACAGATATTATGTCTGGTTAAGTAATCAATTGAGAAATAAAGCCCTTTCTCAACAAACAAAAATCACATTCTACAAGTCTCTAATTATGTCTGACCCACTGTATGGTGCAGAAGTTGAACAATTACCAACAGTGATAACAAGGCGTTAGAAGCATTCGAGAGAAAAATTCTTCGGAAGATCTATGGTACCTTATGCGTTGGCTACGAGTATCAAATTAGATGGTACAATGAGTTGTATGAGTTAAAACGCGACATTAACATAGTTAAGCGCACAAAAATTTAGCAGTTTCGCTGGCGTGGTCATGTTGTGCGAATGGAAAAAGGTACTGCGGCTGGAAAGATGTTTGATTCGGTGCTGTCAGGTAAAAAACGCAGTGGAGGACTTTTGCATCTTCGGTGAAAGGGTCAGGTGATCAACGACTGCGACAGCAAGCAACTGATCGGGCTGGCTGACGGAGGCTACTCGACGCGGCTAAGGACGACTCACGTCTGTAGAGACGTGTGATATGTGTCTATTTATCTTTAAAATTTATTCGATAAGTCTTTAAGATATGGACGCAAAATGTCGTTAAAGACATTTTAATCCTATGTTCAATTATGTTTACATAGATGGCCATATATTGAAATCGATCAATTTTTTGATATATCGTCATGTCTGCAAGACTTCTTCAATTATCGATATTTTGAGATTTCTTTTGAAGTTAAAGATATACCTCAAATTTATACCATATGTCAAGAAAGGGTGTACCAACATAACAAAAACAAAATGTTTGGAAAAGATCTATTACTTAAAGAGTAGTTAACAAACAACAAAATCCGGGTACTTTTTGAGCTAGAGGTATTGATATTTTATTAAAGTATTCTATAATATGCATAAGCGGAGTTTTTGCATGTGGTCCCACCTGACTTTGTCTATTGTATTTTTTGAACTCAATCTGTAATATTGATTTTAATTACCAATAAGACACCAATAAGTATATATATGTTACTATAAAAACTTGTCATTTAATAGTTGTTTCTAGGAAATTCCCGATCGGATTCAAATATTTTCTTGTGAGTTCAAAAATATTTTTCAAATAAATATGGATAATGTTATAGTGCCGAATAACTGGTATTTCCTTTTAAACTTTGCTATGTTCATTGTTGATAATCGCGCAAATAAGATCGCTGATATCGAAAGCAATTATATACAAATCAAATAATATTTAGTTAATTATTCCTAATAATACAAGAGTTGTGTACTTACACAGGCCACGAAATGAAACACACAATTTAATTAAATCGTAAATGTGTTTAATTATATGTAAAACCTTTTGGCGCAATTAAATGCCATGACTGAGCCAGGAACGAATTTTAATGTCACATTTGACATGTGGAATTGTATGAGCAGCTAATGCGACTCTGCGTATGTGCCTTGACTGTGTGTGACTGTTATGTGGATGGCTGTGTGCGACTGTGTGAGTGATTAAATTGCAATATGTACTGGTATTAGCAGAATAAAACCAAAATACTGTACTCATATATTATGCACAATAGCATGCATGCATATATGTGTTTGTATGTGTTTTGTAAATAACGAAATGTCAAAACTAATTAAAATGCATTAGAATTGTTTGTTGTTGTTGTGTTAGTGATGTTATTAGTGATGTTGTTAGTGCTGTTGTTAGTGCTGTTGTTAGTGCTGTTGTTAGTGCTGTTGTCTAAAATAATTAAACCACGGGGCTTTAATTAACTCAATTGATTTCGTAATTGAAATGCGTAATTAATTGATATTTTCTGTAATTAAAACGCTAAAAGTGCAAAAAAAAAAAATAAAAAAATATACATATATCCAATATAAAAGCAAACGTAGTCAATTTCAAATGTATTTGCTTGTACTGGAGGGGAAGGGTTAGCTTTTAAATTGTTTACCTGATGCACTAATTTGTATATATTATAAAATTCCTTTTTAATTTGAATATTTACATATCATAAAAAGGTCGTTTGACTTACCTTCAGCATTTTCAGCACGATTTTTCAGACCAAGTATGGCATCGATGGTATGACGTGGCGTTAGCGTTTGACCACCAGGTCCAAATTTCCGCGCCGTATCCTTAAGTGTTATGTCCGCATCTGTAAATATTTTATGCATGCATGCAAATAGTTTTAATCAACTTAATTCACTTCAATTTTCATTAGATTAAAATAAATTCGAAACTGAAAATTACATAATTAAAATTTAATAAAAGCAATTAACCGCACGCGTGCAATGTAAGTTTGTAAGCGATTTTAAAAATATTAAAAACTAAATTTGTTTGTTTTTAGAATTAAACAGCCCCTCCTACCAGTTCCCCGTAAGTGTATTTAGTGTATTTAATTGACATTTATGCCTGCTCGTTTTCAAACAAGATAAATAACGTAATTACTTGCTGTGGCTTACACCCTGTATCCTGTGAAAAATGCCAACAATTTAAAAATATGTAAAAATTACTTTCCTATTTGAAAACAGAAATCCTTTTTTAATGACAATTTGTCATGATAGGCGGGCGATTTGTGTATGTCGTGCCATAAAATGCAAAATGGCCGCTGCAACACAGCACAGCTGCACTGCAAACTGAGCGAAGTATGTCAGTGTGTATACGGATATGATCGTGTGCGTATATGTGTGTGTGTGTGCGTTTGGTAGTGGAGAGTTTTGACTTTGCATGATTTGTACCAAAATTGTTAATTATTGACCTAAATTGTTTGTAAATATGTTTAACGACAAATATTAAATTAGTGTCGCAATGTAAACAATTATGTGTCAGTGTATGAAGACATAAATCGGTTCACTCACCAAACCTCGCCGTAGGCAGTGAATTACTTTGGCATGTAATTAAAATGTTTTTAATTACTTTGATTGCATTTAATATTTTACATGGAACTGGCAATTAGTTTTAATTTAGCAGCAATTTTTAGTTTCTCGAATGCAACAATTGTGACATTCCATATGCAAAATATGCAAACGATGTTGCCACAGTTAAGGATATACCATACATATTATTATGTAGGTATACAACATATGTGTTTGTGTGTCGTAGGAATTTAAATGCACGCGTGCAGGGTTGCAATTTGTGTTAATTAAATCAAGCAATTTTTTTTTTGTAAAATTGTTGTTATTATTGCCCAGTTTATTTTGTTAAAGATTTTAAAAGACATTTACATGCAAATGAATTTTTATTTACTAAAAAGTGAATTTATTTTGTATTAAGGGTCTGTAATTAAAGAAAACATACGAAAATACTCTCGTTTTTTAATTTTGTATAGTATAATCTGGTCCTACACATTATATATGTGTCAAAATGTGATTAAGTTCTATTTATTTACTTATTTATTGGCTGTGTTGCACGTGGAAATTGTCCCACTAATTTTAATAAAATGTCTAATTTAATATTATTGAATGGGAGCTTAAAGGGATATGATATGTAACAATCCATGGGTTTTTATTTTTGTGGGCAGGAAATAGAATCATTTATGCACCGTCCAGACGAATGTCGTAGGAATGGCGTACCCAATTCGTATCAAATGTCATAACATATCAATATGTAGTATACGGACTAAAACACAGCTTTTTTGAGAGACTTATTAAGCTGCCTTACCGGAACCGGTTTCGTATTACTTTCTGGTCACCTTTAAGTTGGTATTTTCAGCCATTCTCTTATGATGTATTATTTGAGCCTAAATCTGAGATCCATGGGTTGGTAAAATCAAAATTGAATTTGTACAGTAAAAATTTTTACTTTAATAGTTTCTTTATATTAGTATACGTTATATGTAAAGTGCCTGTCAAATTATTATTTAAAAATAGCTTACGAATCAGAAATAAGAAAGAAATAAGATATAAGTATTTTAGTAACAGAATTTACAAAATTTCATTCAACTGCAATTAAGTGTATATATGCAAAAGTTGAGGTAAAGCATAAATTATTTTTTTTAAAAATACTTCTAAAAACACAAGCGAGGCTTCTTCCCGCTTTACTGCTCTGGAGGCCTCCTATTTCGAAAATCTTGGCAAAAAACTTGCATTCAATAGCAATTAAAGCTTTGCTAAAGGTTCAAGATAAAGGTTCAAAACACAAAGATGCAATAGGCCTAAATGGATCCATTTGAATCGCTGGTACAAGAATTACCATTGCGAAAATTTCAGAATTTTAATATAATTTTATAATGAACCCAAATTATAAATAGAAATGATAAACTTAAATGTATAATTTGGATTTTTTTTCAACTATTGGTTCTAATTAGTATTTAAATATAAACAATTTTAATTGCTCAAACTATTTCTAAAATGTTAATAAATATTTTACTATTAAGGGTAGTAAGGGTTAGTGGTCTTTATTTTTTCTCATTTCCCAATATTTGGGAGCACTTTTCTCAAGTATTTTCCGACAATAAAAAAAGGGATTTCAAACTTTGAAAAAACTAAAGTTGAGTAGGTGAAAATTATGCAGTTATATTTTTACGTTGTAGGTTCATCCTTCCTTTTTACTGTAAAAAAAATTTATAGTGATCAGATCATATATGATATGATCTATACTTTCTTGGGTATTGAAATACTTTAAAATGGCTAAAATGGGTTAGTATTTTATTACTTTAGTGGGGTACATGAGATATAAAAATTACACAAAGTTAATTTTTTTTCTCACATAAGGATCATATTGTGTACATTCGCTATTAATCATGATTATATTTTGAATAATTAATCATTTAGATAAAAGTCCTACATATACAGATAATTCTTCTATAAATAAAAAATTCATAAAAGTTAAATATATTATTCAACTTTATCGTAATCTATATTTAATGATAATATATTGAATAATATATCTTTTGGGTTAATCCTAAAAATAGAGATAATTCTCCTAAAAATAAAAATTCATAAGAGATGAATATTTTTTTTTTATTAAAAATTATAAAAAGTGGATTAAAATGGGTTAATTAATGGGTCAGTTTCGATTTCAATCAACAAGTGTTAAATCTCTGTTACTTCAAAAAAATACATAAATATTGATAGGTTGACCTAAAAACATCCAGAGACCAATGATAGCGAATATTTACGAAACAGTACTTACGAAAATATATATTTCTGTGCAATAGCACCTATAATTCTTAGATATATAATAGAATTTCTGGCCTGATACTTGCAGTCCAAACAAATTATATACGGACTACAAACTATTTAAAAAATTCGAATATTTCCTTAGACCACGGATGATAAGTACTTAGTAATATTGGAAACAACGTTGTATAGTCAGCCAAACTTCAATAAATTAATTAAAATATTTGTTGTTGTCTATTCATTACTATTCGAACGTAAGGATATGGGTTTAATAAAGTATATATAAAATATTAATATTATATTTTTAATGATAAAATACAAGCCCGATATGATGACAAATGGATATGAATAAAACTATAACAGAACATCCTCCTAATGTGGGTATATATAATAGTATAAGGTATATAACAGCTTAAGAAAGCTCCAAATTTTTTGGTACAGTGAAACCCATTTTGATCTCTATATTCGAACGTGAAAATTGTTAACACATCTGCTTTGACACATGTTTACATCTTCAGCACCAGATTCTTATTTTTTAATTACAATTAATATATTTTCGGAAGACATCTGTTGATTCGTTTTGGAAGTATTCTACAAACCTTAAAACCGAAAACACGGTTAATTACGAAGAAATCACGAAAGTTGGTCTCAAGAGATATTACTACTACTACTACTATTATTCATTTGCCTCAGTGGGGCATAGAGCCTGAATAATTCTTCTAAATCTGAATCTATTTGGTGCTCTTCTCATTAGTGCTTACTCATTTTCGACCGTTCTTTTTCACGTTTTCGTTGGCGTACCAAGTCTTCTGCTGTCTTGTGTCTTCCATGCCAATGCTTGCAATCCCTTGGTTTTCTAAGCGAATAGCTTATTCACTTCCACTTTCTTATTTTTATCTTATTTTGTGCTGATTTTTGAGTCGATCTGTCCAACATATTTTGAGAGTTCTAAGTAGACACTTGTTGTGAAAAACTTACATTTTTCTTTCTATATGTATAGAGTGATTCCATGTTTCACAACCGTGTATAAGATAGATCTCACAGTTATGTTAAAGCAAAACAGACGGGTATACACATAGATAATATATACTGGCTGGCGGCCCAATTAAACTACATCTCAATATTTTTTTAATTAAAAAAATTTTATATTGAATTGATAGAAAAAA